>NC_138228.1:27536766-27681766 GCF_964197995.2 Scardinius erythrophthalmus | reverse complement strand
AAAATACCACTTATTGGCTTAACATGCCATTAATTCATATCATTTTCACCTTTTTAACTGTTATAGAGGCAAATTTTGTCCGATCTGTCTGAAAATTTTCATGCTTGTTCAGGGTGATATTTCACACGTTCTGACTTGTTTTTAAGAAGGTCTGAGCATTGATTAAAGAGATATAGGCTTTCGGGGACACTTGGTAAAGGCCAGATTTTGAAGTGAACCTATTATAGCTATCCAAATGAAGTAGTTCAACTTTTTCTGACAATTATTGATCTAGTGAGTCCAGAGAATTGTATTGCACTAGTTTTGAACATTATGATATGAAAATTATATGATCAGAGATGGAAAAGACCATTTACAGCCAATACAGGCAGTTTACCATAGGAAATATATGATTTTAAAGCTTTTTAACAGTTATAGCGCCACCTATCGTCCGATCTCCATAGAATTTTTCATGCTTGTTAATGATGTTATGTCACATATGCTGACCAATTTTTGTGAAGTTCTGAGTTTTTATTTAGGATTTATAGGCTTTTTAATATATTTTGACACACCCATTTTAAGAATGACCCTATTACAGCCATCCAAATGCAAAAGTTCAACTTTTTTTTGATAATTATTGATCTAGAGAGTCCAGAGAATTGTCCTAGACTGGTCTGGTTCCGATCAGGCGAAAAACCTAGGACTAGTTCGCAAAAGTAGGTTTTTAACATATTAATGAATAATTAATGAACAGTTTGATTGACAGCAATGGTTCTTGAGGCAAAGTTGTTCAGGATGAGGAGATCTATAAAATGATATGCATATTGTGTGGATATTTGTAACACCACGTGATTACAGAGCCGTAAAACTCGTTAGCGCCAACTAGTGGCCGATTTCTTTCAAAATTCTTACAGACCTTTAGGGCCATGAGCCGAACATGCCCATTGAGTTTCGTTCCGATCGGCCTCCGATAACCTTGTCTAATAGGTGCTCAAACTTCGTTGGCCGATGGCGGCCATGTTTTTTTAGATACGCCAATGTCCTCATACACATACATGGCACCTTGGACCAAGACACTGCATACCAATTTTCAAGTCAATCGGACTAACGGTCAGGTGGTTATAGCCTGTTTTATGTTTTTTTCATTTTATAGCGCCACCATGAGGCCAATCGTCGCGATTTTTTTACTGTGACCCCAGAGTAAGCTCATACACATGTGTACCAAGTTTGGTGAAGATACCTCATTTACATCGGGAGTTATAGCCATTTTAGTAAAATAGGCCCCTCCCACAACGTACGTTTTGGCGCCCCTTAGCGACCGTGAATCGAAATTTCCACTTTTTTTCGATAATTATTGATATTCAGTCTCCAGAGAACATTTCTGCACTAGTTTGGTTCCAATCGGGCAAAAAACCAGGGACTAGTTCGCAAAAGTAGATTTTTGACAAAATTCAAAATGGCGGAAAATCTATCATGGCGGAAATGAAATCGGAGATATACGTTTTGTTCGTCAGGCGTCCAGCTTTCCAATGATATAAGACACTTGAGTCTACGACATACGGTCTAGGAGTTATGAGCAGTTTCGCGCTTTTGGTTGTTATAGCGCCACCTATGGGCCAATCGGGGTCATAATCTCTGAACCTTTCCTCGATTTTTGTACTACCATCTGTCAAAGTTTCAAAGTTCCAGCTCTTACGGTTTGGGCTGCACGATGCGTTTTACGGCAGAATAATAATAATAATAATAATAAAAATCAGTACAATTACAATAGGGTTTCAGCACTTCGTGCTTGAACCCCTAATAATTAAAGCTGCAAGCAGCATTTAGCGGGGTTCAAGCATTTAGGGTCTTTAAGCACATAAGGCAGTCTAGTGAGTTGTCTGAGTTTTTGTTTAGGATTTACAGGCTTTTGAGTGTTTTTTGCCATACCCATTTTCTAAATGATCCTGTTATGGCTACCCAATGGGTAAAGTTAAAGTTTTTTATATAATTAATAATCTAGAGCTTCCAGAGAATTGTACTGCACTGGTATATTTCCGATCGGGCGAAAAACCTAGGACTAGTTCGCAAAAGTAGGTTTTTAACATAATAGCAAGTATTTAATGAACAAATTGATTGACAGCAGTAGTTCTTGAGGCAAAGTTGTTCAGTATGAGGAGATCTATCAAATGATATGCATCACGTGATTACATAGCCGTAAAACCTGTTAGCGTCAACTAGTGGCTGATTTTTCAAAATTCTTACAGACCTCTAGGGCCACGAGTCGAACATGCCCATCGAGTTTCGTTCTGATCGGCCTCCGTTAAGAGCAAACTAACAGCTTTGAATTAAAATGGTGAGGTATCCTGTTGTAAACATCAACCATGCCTGTTGACAGTTTTGTGGGAAGGGAATGAAAAGTTCTCAAATCCACAGCACAGCCTCAGACATAACATTTATATCCATGATCTGCCATTTTCACTATTGTCCTTGCTTGCTTCTTCACAATACCTGCAGATCTTCTGATGATTCGGCTGTGCAGGTCCACATTAACACTGCCTGGCCTAGAACATGGACTGGAAAATGCAAATTTGGGGGGTATAAATATTAATGATCCTGACTCCAACGTCACAGTCGGTGTTATGGTGGGATTCACTCATTTTTCAGCGGTCTTTTGCAAACAGGAGATTTACACAAGAAGGAGGAAACAATGGTGTTTGAGGCTCACGGTATGTCAGTTCCATGTCCAGAACTCTTATCATTCAACTATGCCAAGATAAATACAGTTTTCAATTGTATGGCACCTGTAAAATAGATGATTAGTAATATAATGCTTACTTGGAGTCTGAAATGGCTTTAACAAAAGAAGAAAAATAGTCTTAGATTTCTGTTCATTCTAATCATGTACAAATAAAGTAGCACAGTAAGATTACATTTATTTGAATGCATTAGTGAGTGTGTGATTGTGCTGTGTGTGCAGCGTGTCAATACTAAAAGTGAAGGTGTAGTTGATATCTTTGGTGATAATATCTGTAGTAATCATAAAAAAAAACACTTAAGAAATAAAGAATTAAAATTACAAATAATATTCTATTAAGATATGAGTTACAATAACATGATTTGCAATAGTAATAATATCAATAATATATGCACAATACACACAGATTAGACTATCAGGTCTGTGTTTTACAAAAACATTAGTATTGCAGCCAATGTGAGTCTGTGGGATTTATAAACAGACAAAATATGATTTGAAATGTTATTTTAATGATTTTATTAAGTTTAAACAATATTTCAAATGGAAAAAAAAATTAAAAATAATATTTTAGTGAGCAGAATGAACCAATGAGTGTTCTTCTTCTGGTGGTTAAAATGTAAATGAAAACAATAATACTTAAACAATAATACTTAATACACTAACCATGCTTGAACACACACATGCACACACATTTTGTTGTAGATGGAGATATTTAAAATAAAAGATAGGTAACAAAATGATAATTGCAAATCTCCTCTGTATAACACCATTTTCAGATTTCAAATTAATCACTGAGAGGCAGAATTGTTCAAACTGAGAGCTCAGTAAAAATGAAGTGATAAACTTTGACAAAACATGACTGTGTTATAATAGGTGATTTTCATGCAAGTAATTTGATATAGTCCAAAAACTAATGCAAAAGCACAGATGAAAATATTTTATTAAGTAGAATGTCCTGCAGAGGGCAGTAGAAGACCACTAATTGACTCACTTTCATTTGAAATACTTTTTTATCCACCAGTAAAACAAAGCAGTTTCTTCATGTTCTTTCCATTAAGCATGCTTACACACACACAGACACACACACAAACCCACACACACACACACACACACACACACACACACACACACACACACACACACACACACACACACACACACACAAAGACAAATATGTTTTCAATGTTTTTAGGATGTGATATTGTGAAAATATCTTCATCTCCTCATCTTGAACAACTTTGCCTCAAGAATCACTAATGTCAATCAAACCGTTCATAATCATAATAAAAAAAAATAAAATATATACAAATATCATAATAATAAAAAAAACATCATAATAAAAAAGATTGCTTCTTAAAGCATTTGTTTATTTCCAATACTGAAGCGAATTAAAAGATCATGCGTAATCCTGCTGCTCCCTCTAGTGGACAACAGTGGTATTATAGCTTACATTTTACAGTTGAAGTGTTTGAATGAATGGGAATTTGTTTTTTTACTTATATCTCAGGAACCAAAAGGCGAAAAATTCTGAAACTCAGAGCATAGATAGTGCTTGAGGAGCCCTGTTGAATGAGACCATCAATGTGTTTTTGGGCGATTGGGGCTGGGAGTTATGACTGTTATAAGGCATATCTGTTCGGGCTATTATCTCTGGAATGCCCAGGGCAAATAACACCACATTTGAATTGAAGCTAGCCAAGGACGCGCCCTTTCCAACGAGCTCTCACACAATGTTCGGGGTGGTCTGGGTCGGGAGTAATGGCCGTTCAAAATCGGGGGTCCCGCGGATTCGCGATGCGCGGGGGGCGCGCTCCCGAGGCCCGCGACGACACGTTTCGATCAAGAGCCCGGAGAGGTCCTCACCATCAAAATTTGAGCGCGCAACGACTTTCCGTTTTCGAGTTATGAATGGATTTGTATTCGGGGGCGTGGCTTAAATGCCGTTATACTTTCGTTTCATTTCATTCATTTACTTTCGTCCATTTCCATATCTCAGTGTAACACAATTGTCAATAGTAATACTCAATAGATGAGTTTTGACAAAATGTGATTGTAAATGTTAAAATAATGATTTTAAAAAGTCTAAATATGAATTTTATAACAATATTAGGGAGTAGTATGATGAAATGACAGCAGGGGGCAGTAAAATACCACTTATTGGCTTAATATGTCATTATATTCATATAAAATCACCTTTTGAAGAAGTTAAACTTTTTTTCTGATAATTATTGATCTAGAGAGTTCAGAGAATTGTGCTGCACTGGTTTTGAACATTATGATATGAACATTATATGATAAAAGATAGAAGACATCATTTACAGCAAATACAGGCAATTTACCATAGGAAATATATGGTTTTAAAGCGTTTTAACAGTTATAGCGCCAACTATCGTCCGATCTCCATAGAATTTTTCATGCTTGTTAATGATGTTATGTCACATATGCTGACCAATTTTTGTGAAGTTCTGAGTTTTTATTTAGGATTTATAGGCTTTTTAATGTATTTTGACACGCCCGTTTTATAAATGACCCTATTACAGCCATCCAAATGCAAAAGTTCAACTTTTTTTTGATAATTATTGATCTAGAGAGTCCAGAGAATTGTCCTACACTGGTCTGGTTCCGATCGGGCAAAAAACCTAGGACTAGTTCGCAAAAGTAGGTTTTTAACATATTAATGAATAATTAATGAACAGTTTGATTGACAGCAATGGTTCTTGAGGCAAAGTTGTTCAGGATGAGGAGATCTATCAAATGATATGCATATTGTGTGGATATTTGTAACACCACGTGATTACAGAGCCGTAAAACTCGTTAGCGCCAACTAGTGGCCGATTTCTTTCAAAATTCTTACAGACCTTTAGGGCCATGAGCCGAACATGCCCATTGAGTTTCGTTCCGATCGGCCTCCGTTAACCTTGTCTAATAGGTGCTCAAACTTCGTTGGCCGATGGCGGCCATGTTTTTTGAGATACGCCAATGTCCTCATACACATACATGGCACCTTGGACCAAGACACTGCATACCAATTTTCAAGTCAATCGGACTAACGGTCAGGTGGTTATAGCCTGTTTTATGTTTTTTTCATTTTATAGCGCCACCATGAGGCCAATCGTCGCGATTTTTTTACTGTGACCCCAGAGTAAGCTCATACACATGTGTACCAAGTTTGGTGAAGATACCTCATTTACATCGGGAGTTATAGCCATTTTAGTAAAATAGGCCCCTCCCACAACGTACGTTTTGGCGCCCCTTAGCGACCGTGAATCGAAATTTCCACTTTTTTTCGATAATTATTGATATTCAGTCTCCAGAGAACATTTCTGCACTAGTTTGGTTCCAATCGGGCAAAAAACCAGGGACTAGTTCGCAAAAGTAGATTTTTGACAAAATTCAAAATGGCGGAAAATCTATCATGGCGGAAATAAAATCGGAGATATACGTTTTGTTCGTCAGGCATCCAGCTTTCCAATGATATAAGACACTTGAGTCTACGCCATACGGTCTAGGAGTTATGAGCAGTTTCGCGCTTTTGGTTGTTATAGCGCCACCTATGGGCCAATCGGGGTCATAATCTCTGAACCTTTCCTCGATTTTTGTACTACCATCTGTCAAAGTTTCAAAGTTCCAGCTCTTACGGTTTGGGCTGCACGATGCGTTTTACGGCAGAATAATAATAATAATAATAATAATTAAAGCTGCAAGCAGCATTTATCGGGGTTCAAGCATTTAAGGCCTTTAGGCACATAAGCATTTAAGACATTAAGATTTATTTAGAAAGCTTTTAACCACTGAAATAATAGATGGAAAAGTCCATTTACAGCCAATACAGGCAATTTACCATAGGAAATATGTGTTTTTTAAAGCTTTTTAACAGTTATAGCACCATCTATAGTCCGATCTCCATGAAATTTTGCATGCTTGTTAATGATGTTATGGCACATAAGCTCACCAATTTTCGTGAAGTTCTGAGTTTTCGTTTAGGATTTATAGGCTTTTGAGTGCATTTTGCCACGCCCATTTTCTTTATGACCCAATATACCCATGCGAAAAATGCAAAAGTTCAACTTTTTTTTGATAATTATTGATCTTGAGAGTCCATAGAATTGTCCTAGACTCGTTTGGTTCTGATCGGGCGAAAAACCTAGGACTAGTTCGCAAAAGTAGGTTTTTAACATAATTACGAATATTTAATGAACGGTTTGATTGACAGCAATGGTTCTTGAGGCAAAGTTGTTCAACAAGAGGAGATCTATCAAATGGTATGCATTTTGTGACAATAAGTGTAACACCACGTGATTACAGAGCCATAAAACTCGTTAGCGCCAACTAGTGGCCGATTTCTTTTAAAATTCTTACAGACCTCTAGGGCCATGAGTCGAACATGCCCACCGAGTTTCGTTCCGATAGGCCTCCGTTAACCTTGTCTAATAGGTGCTCAAACTTCATTGGCCGATGGCGGCCATGTTTTTTGAGATACACCAATGTCCTCATAGACATACATGGCACCTTGGACCAAGACACTGCATACCAATTTTCAAGTCAATCGGACTAACGGTCAGGTGGTTATAGCCTGTTTTATGTTTTTTTCATGTTATAGCGCCACCATGTGACCAATCGCCGCGATTTTTTTACCGTGACCTCATATTGACGTCTTACACATGTGTACCAGGTTTGGTTAAAATACCTCTTTTACTTCTGGAGTTATAGCCATTTTAGTAAAATAGGCTCCTCCCACAACGTTAATTTTGCACCCCCTAGCGACCGTGAATCGAAATTTCAACTTTTTTTTGATAATTATTGATATTCAGACTCCAGAGAACAATTCTGCACTGGTTTGGTTCCGATCGGGCAAAAAACCAGGGACTAGTTCGCAAAAGTAGATTTTCGACAAAATTCAAAATGGCGGAAAATCTATCATGGCGGAAATAAAATCGGAGATATACGTTTTGTTCGTCAGGCGTCCAGCTTTCCAATGATATAAGACACTTGAGTCTATGACTTACGGTCTAGGAGTTATGAGCAGTTTCGCGCTTTTGGTTGCTATAGCGCCACCTATGGGCCAATCGGGGTCATAATTTGATAACCTCTCCTCGATTTTTGTACTACCATATGGCAAAGTTTCAAAGCTCTAGCCCTTACGGTTTGGGCTGCACGATGCGTTTTACGGCAGAATAATAATAATAATAATAATAATAAAAATCAGCACAATTACAATAGGGTTTCAGCACTTCGTGCTTGAACCCCTAATAAAAATCAGCACAATTACAATAGGGTTTCAGCACTTCGTGCTTGAACCCCTAATAATAAAAATCAGCACAATTACAATAGGGTTTCAGCACTTCGTGCTTGAACCCCTAATAAAAATCAGCACAATTACAATAGGGTTTCAGCACTTCGTGCTTGAACCCCTAATAATAATAATAAAAATCAGCACAATTACAATAGGGTTTCAGCACTTCGTGCTTGAACCCCTAAAAAAGTTGAACTTTGGCATTTGCGTGGCTGTAACAGGGTCATTTAGAAAAGGGGCGTGGCAAAATACGCTCAAAAGCCTATAAATCCCAAAGGAAAACTCAGAACTTCACCAAAATTGATGAGCATATGTGTCAGAACATGGTGAGGAAGCATGCAGAGTTTCATGGAGATCGGACCATAGGTGGCGCTATAACTGGCAAAAAGCCTTCATTCTTATTAGGGGTTCAAGCATGAAATGCTGAAACCCTATTGTAATTGTAAGGATTCGTAAAACGCATCGCGCAGGACAAACCGTAAGGCCTAGAGACTTGAAACCTGGCCAGATGGTAGGCCTCAATTTGGGGACAACCTATCAGAGTATGACCCCGATTGGCCCATAGGTGGCGCTACAGCAACCAAAAGTTCAAAATCGCTCATATCTCTTAGACCGTTTGTCCCAGGATCAAGTGTCTTATATCGTTGGAATCCTTGGCTCAAGGCGGACAAAATGGCTATCTCCGATTTGGATGTAGGCAGGGAAAATTTTCTGCTATGTTGACTTTTGTCCATAACCTACTTTTGCAAACTAGTCCCTGGTTTTTCGCCCGATCGGAACCAAACCAGTCTAGGACAATTCTCTGGACTCTCTAGATCAATAATTATCAAAAAAAAGTTGAACTTTGGCATTTGCGTGGCTGTAACAGGGTCATTTAGAAAAGGGGCGTGGCAAAATACGCTCAAAAGCCTATAAATCCCAAAGGAAAACTCAGAACTTCACCAAAATTGATGAGCATATGTGTCAGAACATGGTGAGGAAGCATGCAGAGTTTCATGGAGATCGGACCATAGGTGGCGCTATAACTGGCAAAAAGCCTTCATTCTTATTAGGGGTTCAAGCATGAAATGCTGAAACCCTATTGTAATTGTAAGGATTCGTAAAACGCATCGCGCAGGACAAACCGTAAGGCCTAGAGACTTGAAACCTGGCCAGATGGTAGGCCTCAATTTGGGGACAACCTATCAGAGTATGACCCCGATTGGCCCATAGGTGGCGCTACAGCAACCAAAAGTTCAAAATCGCTCATATCTCTTAGACCGTTTGTCCCAGGATCAAGTGTCTTATATCGTTGGAATCCTTGGCTCAAGGCGGACAAAATGGCTATCTCCGATTTGGATGTAGGCAGGGAAAATTTTCTGCTATGTTGACTTTTGTCCATAACCTACTTTTGCAAACTAGTCCCTGGTTTTTCGCCCGATCGGAACCAAACCAGTCTAGGACAATTCTCTGGACTCTCTAGATCAATAATTATCAAAAAAAAGTTGAACTTTGGCATTTGCGTGGCTGTAACAGGGTCATTTAGAAAAGGGGCGTGGCAAAATACGCTCAAAAGCCTATAAATCCCAAAGGAAAACTCAGAACTTCACCAAAATTGATGAGCATATGTGTCAGAACATGGTGAGGAAGCATGCAGAGTTTCATGGAGATCGGACCATAGGTGGCGCTATAACTGGCAAAAAGCCTTCATTCTTATTAGGGGTTCAAGCATGAAATGCTGAAACCCTATTGTAATTGTAAGGATTCGTAAAACGCATCGCGCAGGACAAACCGTAAGGCCTAGAGACTTGAAACCTGGCCAGATGGTAGGCCTCAATTTGGGGACAACCTATCAGAGTATGACCCCGATTGGCCCATAGGTGGCGCTACAGCAACCAAAAGTTCAAAATCGCTCATATCTCTTAGACCGTTTGTCCCAGGATCAAGTGTCTTATATCGTTGGAATCCTTGGCTCAAGGCGGACAAAATGGCTATCTCCGATTTGGATGTAGGCAGGGAAAATTTTCTGCTATGTTGACTTTTGTCCATAACCTACTTTTGCAAACTAGTCCCTGGTTTTTCGCCCGATCGGAACCAAACCAGTCTAGGACAATTCTCTGGACTCTCTAGATCAATAATTATCAAAAAAAAGTTGAACTTTGGCATTTGCGTGGCTGTAACAGGGTCATTTAGAAAAGGGGCGTGGCAAAATACGCTCAAAAGCCTATAAATCCCAAAGGAAAACTCAGAACTTCACCAAAATTGATGAGCATATGTGTCAGAACATGGTGAGGAAGCATGCAGAGTTTCATGGAGATCGGACCATAGGTGGCGCTATAACTGGCAAAAAGCCTTCATTCTTATTAGGGGTTCAAGCATGAAATGCTGAAACCCTATTGTAATTGTAAGGATTCGTAAAACGCATCGCGCAGGACAAACCGTAAGGCCTAGAGACTTGAAACCTGGCCAGATGGTAGGCCTCAATTTGGGGACAACCTATCAGAGTATGACCCCGATTGGCCCATAGGTGGCGCTACAGCAACCAAAAGTTCAAAATCGCTCATATCTCTTAGACCGTTTGTCCTAGGATCAAGTGTCTTATATCGTTGGAATCCTTGGCTCAAGGCGGACAAAATGGCTATCTCCGATTTGGATGTAGGCAGGGAAAATTTTCTGCTATGTTGACTTTTGTCCATAACCTACTTTTGCAAACTAGTCCCTGGTTTTTCGCCCGATCGGAACCAAACCAGTCTAGGACAATTCTCTGGACTCTCTAGATCAATAATTATCAAAAAAAAGTTGAACTTTGGCATTTGCGTGGCTGTAACAGGGTCATTTAGAAAAGGGGCGTGGCAAAATACGCTCAAAAGCCTATAAATCCCAAAGGAAAACTCAGAACTTCACCAAAATTGATGAGCATATGTGTCAGAACATGGTGAGGAAGCATGCAGAGTTTCATGGAGATCGGACCATAGGTGGCGCTATAACTGGCAAAAAGCCTTCATTCTTATTAGGGGTTCAAGCATGAAATGCTGAAACCCTATTGTAATTGTAAGGATTCGTAAAACGCATCGCGCAGGACAAACCGTAAGGCCTAGAGACTTGAAACCTGGCCAGATGGTAGGCCTCAATTTGGGGACAACCTATCAGAGTATGACCCCGATTGGCCCATAGGTGGCGCTACAGCAACCAAAAGTTCAAAATCGCTCATATCTCTTAGACCGTTTGTCCCAGGATCAAGTGTCTTATATCGTTGGAATCCTTGGCTCAAGGCGGACAAAATGGCTATCTCCGATTTGGATGTAGGCAGGGAAAATTTTCTGCTATGTTGACTTTTGTCCATAACCTACTTTTGCAAACTAGTCCCTGGTTTTTCGCCCGATCGGAACCAAACCAGTCTAGGACAATTCTCTGGACTCTCTAGATCAATAATTATCAAAAAAAAGTTGAACTTTGGCATTTGCGTGGCTGTAACAGGGTCATTTAGAAAAGGGGCGTGGCAAAATACGCTCAAAAGCCTATAAATCCCAAAGGAAAACTCAGAACTTCACCAAAATTGATGAGCATATGTGTCAGAACATGGTGAGGAAGCATGCAGAGTTTCATGGAGATCGGACCATAGGTGGCGCTATAACTGGCAAAAAGCCTTCATTCTTATTAGGGGTTCAAGCATGAAATGCTGAAACCCTATTGTAATTGTAAGGATTCGTAAAACGCATCGCGCAGGACAAACCGTAAGGCCTAGAGACTTGAAACCTGGCCAGATGGTAGGCCTCAATTTGGGGACAACCTATCAGAGTATGACCCCGATTGGCCCATAGGTGGCGCTACAGCAACCAAAAGTTCAAAATCGCTCATATCTCTTAGACCGTTTGTCCCAGGATCAAGTGTCTTATATCGTTGGAATCCTTGGCTCAAGGCGGACAAAATGGCTATCTCCGATTTGGATGTAGGCAGGGAAAATTTTCTGCTATGTTGACTTTTGTCCATAACCTACTTTTGCAAACTAGTCCCTGGTTTTTCGCCCGATCGGAACCAAACCAGTCTAGGACAATTCTCTGGACTCTCTAGATCAATAATTATCAAAAAAAAGTTGAACTTTGGCATTTGCGTGGCTGTAACAGGGTCATTTAGAAAAGGGGCGTGGCAAAATACGCTCAAAAGCCTATAAATCCCAAAGGAAAACTCAGAACTTCACCAAAATTGATGAGCATATGTGTCAGAACATGGTGAGGAAGCATGCAGAGTTTCATGGAGATCGGACCATAGGTGGCGCTATAACTGGCAAAAAGCCTTCATTCTTATTAGGGGTTCAAGCATGAAATGCTGAAACCCTATTGTAATTGTAAGGATTCGTAAAACGCATCGCGCAGGACAAACCGTAAGGCCTAGAGACTTGAAACCTGGCCAGATGGTAGGCCTCAATTTGGGGACAACCTATCAGAGTATGACCCCGATTGGCCCATAGGTGGCGCTACAGCAACCAAAAGTTCAAAATCGCTCATATCTCTTAGACCGTTTGTCCCAGGATCAAGTGTCTTATATCGTTGGAATCCTTGGCTCAAGGCGGACAAAATGGCTATCTCCGATTTGGATGTAGGCAGGGAAAATTTTCTGCTATGTTGACTTTTGTCCATAACCTACTTTTGCAAACTAGTCCCTGGTTTTTCGCCCGATCGGAACCAAACCAGTCTAGGACAATTCTCTGGACTCTCTAGATCAATAATTATCAAAAAAAAGTTGAACTTTGGCATTTGCGTGGCTGTAACAGGGTCATTTAGAAAAGGGGCGTGGCAAAATACGCTCAAAAGCCTATAAATCCCAAAGGAAAACTCAGAACTTCACCAAAATTGATGAGCATATGTGTCAGAACATGGTGAGGAAGCATGCAGAGTTTCATGGAGATCGGACCATAGGTGGCGCTATAACTGGCAAAAAGCCTTCATTCTTATTAGGGGTTCAAGCATGAAATGCTGAAACCCTATTGTAATTGTAAGGATTCGTAAAACGCATCGCGCAGGACAAACCGTAAGGCCTAGAGACTTGAAACCTGGCCAGATGGTAGGCCTCAATTTGGGGACAACCTATCAGAGTATGACCCCGATTGGCCCATAGGTGGCGCTACAGCAACCAAAAGTTCAAAATCGCTCATATCTCTTAGACCGTTTGTCCCAGGATCAAGTGTCTTATATCGTTGGAATCCTTGGCTCAAGGCGGACAAAATGGCTATCTCCGATTTGGATGTAGGCAGGGAAAATTTTCTGCTATGTTGACTTTTGTCCATAACCTACTTTTGCAAACTAGTCCCTGGTTTTTCGCCCGATCGGAACCAAACCAGTCTAGGACAATTCTCTGGACTCTCTAGATCAATAATTATCAAAAAAAAGTTGAACTTTGGCATTTGCGTGGCTGTAACAGGGTCATTTAGAAAAGGGGCGTGGCAAAATACGCTCAAAAGCCTATAAATCCCAAAGGAAAACTCAGAACTTCACCAAAATTGATGAGCATATGTGTCAGAACATGGTGAGGAAGCATGCAGAGTTTCATGGAGATCGGACCATAGGTGGCGCTATAACTGGCAAAAAGCCTTCATTCTTATTAGGGGTTCAAGCATGAAATGCTGAAACCCTATTGTAATTGTAAGGATTCGTAAAACGCATCGCGCAGGACAAACCGTAAGGCCTAGAGACTTGAAACCTGGCCAGATGGTAGGCCTCAATTTGGGGACAACCTATCAGAGTATGACCCCGATTGGCCCATAGGTGGCGCTACAGCAACCAAAAGTTCAAAATCGCTCATATCTCTTAGACCGTTTGTCCCAGGATCAAGTGTCTTATATCGTTGGAATCCTTGGCTCAAGGCGGACAAAATGGCTATCTCCGATTTGGATGTAGGCAGGGAAAATTTTCTGCTATGTTGACTTTTGTCCATAACCTACTTTTGCAAACTAGTCCCTGGTTTTTCGCCCGATCGGAACCAAACCAGTCTAGGACAATTCTCTGGACTCTCTAGATCAATAATTATCAAAAAAAAGTTGAACTTTGGCATTTGCGTGGCTGTAACAGGGTCATTTAGAAAAGGGGTGTGGCAAAATACGCTCAAAAGCCTATAAATCCCAAAGGAAAACTCAGAACTTCACCAAAATTGATGAGCATATGTGTCAGAACATGGTGAGGAAGCATGCAGAGTTTCATGGAGATCGGACCATAGGTGGCGCTATAACTGGCAAAAAGCCTTCATTCTTATTAGGGGTTCAAGCATGAAATGCTGAAACCCTATTGTAATTGTAAGGATTCGTAAAACGCATCGCGCAGGACAAACCGTAAGGCCTAGAGACTTGAAACCTGGCCAGATGGTAGGCCTCAATTTGGGGACAACCTATCAGAGTATGACCCCGATTGGCCCATAGGTGGCGCTACAGCAACCAAAAGTTCAAAATCGCTCATATCTCTTAGACCGTTTGTCCCAGGATCAAGTGTCTTATATCGTTGGAATCCTTGGCTCAAGGCGGACAAAATGGCTATCTCCGATTTGGATGTAGGCAGGGAAAATTTTCTGCTATGTTGACTTTTGTCCATAACCTACTTTTGCAAACTAGTCCCTGGTTTTTCGCCCGATCGGAACCAAACCAGTCTAGGACAATTCTCTGGACTCTCTAGATCAATAATTATCAAAAAAAAGTTGAACTTTGGCATTTGCGTGGCTGTAACAGGGTCATTTAGAAAAGGGGCGTGGCAAAATACGCTCAAAAGCCTATAAATCCCAAAGGAAAACTCAGAACTTCACCAAAATTGATGAGCATATGTGTCAGAACATGGTGAGGAAGCATGCAGAGTTTCATGGAGATCGGACCATAGGTGGCGCTATAACTGGCAAAAAGCCTTCATTCTTATTAGGGGTTCAAGCATGAAATGCTGAAACCCTATTGTAATTGTAAGGATTCGTAAAACGCATCGCGCAGGACAAACCGTAAGGCCTAGAGACTTGAAACCTGGCCAGATGGTAGGCCTCAATTTGGGGACAACCTATCAGAGTATGACCCCGATTGGCCCATAGGTGGCGCTACAGCAACCAAAAGTTCAAAATCGCTCATATCTCTTAGACCGTTTGTCCCAGGATCAAGTGTCTTATATCGTTGGAATCCTTGGCTCAAGGCGGACAAAATGGCTATCTCCGATTTGGATGTAGGCAGGGAAAATTTTCTGCTATGTTGACTTTTGTCCATAACCTACTTTTGCAAACTAGTCCCTGGTTTTTCGCCCGATCGGAACCAAACCAGTCTAGGACAATTCTCTGGACTCTCTAGATCAATAATTATCAAAAAAAAGTTGAACTTTGGCATTTGCGTGGCTGTAACAGGGTCATTTAGAAAAGGGGCGTGGCAAAATACGCTCAAAAGCCTATAAATCCCAAAGGAAAACTCAGAACTTCACCAAAATTGATGAGCATATGTGTCAGAACATGGTGAGGAAGCATGCAGAGTTTCATGGAGATCGGACCATAGGTGGCGCTATAACTGGCAAAAAGCCTTCATTCTTATTAGGGGTTCAAGCATGAAATGCTGAAACCCTATTGTAATTGTAAGGATTCGTAAAACGCATCGCGCAGGACAAACCGTAAGGCCTAGAGACTTGAAACCTGGCCAGATGGTAGGCCTCAATTTGGGGACAACCTATCAGAGTATGACCCCGATTGGCCCATAGGTGGCGCTACAGCAACCAAAAGTTCAAAATCGCTCATATCTCTTAGACCGTTTGTCCTAGGATCAAGTGTCTTATATCGTTGGAATCCTTGGCTCAAGGCGGACAAAATGGCTATCTCCGATTTGGATGTAGGCAGGGAAAATTTTCTGCTATGTTGACTTTTGTCCATAACCTACTTTTGCAAACTAGTCCCTGGTTTTTCGCCCGATCGGAACCAAACCAGTCTAGGACAATTCTCTGGACTCTCTAGATCAATAATTATCAAAAAAAAGTTGAACTTTGGCATTTGCGTGGCTGTAACAGGGTCATTTAGAAAAGGGGCGTGGCAAAATACGCTCAAAAGCCTATAAATCCCAAAGGAAAACTCAGAACTTCACCAAAATTGATGAGCATATGTGTCAGAACATGGTGAGGAAGCATGCAGAGTTTCATGGAGATCGGACCATAGGTGGCGCTATAACTGGCAAAAAGCCTTCATTCTTATTAGGGGTTCAAGCATGAAATGCTGAAACCCTATTGTAATTGTAAGGATTCGTAAAACGCATCGCGCAGGACAAACCGTAAGGCCTAGAGACTTGAAACCTGGCCAGATGGTAGGCCTCAATTTGGGGACAACCTATCAGAGTATGACCCCGATTGGCCCATAGGTGGCGCTACAGCAACCAAAAGTTCAAAATCGCTCATATCTCTTAGACCGTTTGTCCCAGGATCAAGTGTCTTATATCGTTGGAATCCTTGGCTCAAGGCGGACAAAATGGCTATCTCCGATTTGGATGTAGGCAGGGAAAATTTTCTGCTATGTTGACTTTTGTCCATAACCTACTTTTGCAAACTAGTCCCTGGTTTTTCGCCCGATCGGAACCAAACCAGTCTAGGACAATTCTCTGGACTCTCTAGATCAATAATTATCAAAAAAAGTTGAACTTTGGCATTTGCGTGGCTGTAACAGGGTCATTTAGAAAAGGGGTGTGGCAAAATACGCTCAAAAGCCTATAAATCCCAAAGGAAAACTCAGAACTTCACCAAAATTGATGAGCATATGTGTCAGAACATGGTGAGGAAGCATGCAGAGTTTCATGGAGATCGGACCATAGGTGGCGCTATAACTGGCAAAAAGCCTTCATTCTTATTAGGGGTTCAAGCATGAAATGCTGAAACCCTATTGTAATTGTAAGGATTCGTAAAACGCATCGCGCAGGACAAACCGTAAGGCCTAGAGACTTGAAACCTGGCCAGATGGTAGGCCTCAATTTGGGGACAACCTATCAGAGTATGACCCCGATTGGCCCATAGGTGGCGCTACAGCAACCAAAAGTTCAAAATCGCTCATATCTCTTAGACCGTTTGTCCCAGGATCAAGTGTCTTATATCGTTGGAATCCTTGGCTCAAGGCGGACAAAATGGCTATCTCCGATTTGGATGTAGGCAGGGAAAATTTTCTGCTATGTTGACTTTTGTCCATAACCTACTTTTGCAAACTAGTCCCTGGTTTTTCGCCCGATCGGAACCAAACCAGTCTAGGACAATTCTCTGGACTCTCTAGATCAATAATTATCAAAAAAAAGTTGAACTTTGGCATTTGCGTGGCTGTAACAGGGTCATTTAGAAAAGGGGCGTGGCAAAATACGCTCAAAAGCCTATAAATCCCAAAGGAAAACTCAGAACTTCACCAAAATTGATGAGCATATGTGTCAGAACATGGTGAGGAAGCATGCAGAGTTTCATGGAGATCGGACCATAGGTGGCGCTATAACTGGCAAAAAGCCTTCATTCTTATTAGGGGTTCAAGCATGAAATGCTGAAACCCTATTGTAATTGTAAGGATTCGTAAAACGCATCGCGCAGGACAAACCGTAAGGCCTAGAGACTTGAAACCTGGCCAGATGGTAGGCCTCAATTTGGGGACAACCTATCAGAGTATGACCCCGATTGGCCCATAGGTGGCGCTACAGCAACCAAAAGTTCAAAATCGCTCATATCTCTTAGACCGTTTGTCCCAGGATCAAGTGTCTTATATCGTTGGAATCCTTGGCTCAAGGCGGACAAAATGGCTATCTCCGATTTGGATGTAGGCAGGGAAAATTTTCTGCTATGTTGACTTTTGTCCATAACCTACTTTTGCAAACTAGTCCCTGGTTTTTCGCCCGATCGGAACCAAACCAGTCTAGGACAATTCTCTGGACTCTCTAGATCAATAATTATCAAAAAAAAGTTGAACTTTGGCATTTGCGTGGCTGTAACAGGGTCATTTAGAAAAGGGGCGTGGCAAAATACGCTCAAAAGCCTATAAATCCCAAAGGAAAACTCAGAACTTCACCAAAATTGATGAGCATATGTGTCAGAACATGGTGAGGAAGCATGCAGAGTTTCATGGAGATCGGACCATAGGTGGCGCTATAACTGGCAAAAAGCCTTCATTCTTATTAGGGGTTCAAGCATGAAATGCTGAAACCCTATTGTAATTGTAAGGATTCGTAAAACGCATCGCGCAGGACAAACCGTAAGGCCTAGAGACTTGAAACCTGGCCAGATGGTAGGCCTCAATTTGGGGACAACCTATCAGAGTATGACCCCGATTGGCCCATAGGTGGCGCTACAGCAACCAAAAGTTCAAAATCGCTCATATCTCTTAGACCGTTTGTCCCAGGATCAAGTGTCTTATATCGTTGGAATCCTTGGCTCAAGGCGGACAAAATGGCTATCTCCGATTTGGATGTAGGCAGGGAAAATTTTCTGCTATGTTGACTTTTGTCCATAACCTACTTTTGCAAACTAGTCCCTGGTTTTTCGCCCGATCGGAACCAAACCAGTCTAGGACAATTCTCTGGACTCTCTAGATCAATAATTATCAAAAAAAGTTGAACTTTGGCATTTGCGTGGCTGTAACAGGGTCATTTAGAAAAGGGGCGTGGCAAAATACGCTCAAAAGCCTATAAATCCCAAAGGAAAACTCAGAACTTCACCAAAATTGATGAGCATATGTGTCAGAACATGGTGAGGAAGCATGCAGAGTTTCATGGAGATCGGACCATAGGTGGCGCTATAACTGGCAAAAAGCCTTCATTCTTATTAGGGGTTCAAGCATGAAATGCTGAAACCCTATTGTAATTGTAAGGATTCGTAAAACGCATCGCGCAGGACAAACCGTAAGGCCTAGAGACTTGAAACCTGGCCAGATGGTAGGCCTCAATTTGGGGACAACCTATCAGAGTATGACCCCGATTGGCCCATAGGTGGCGCTACAGCAACCAAAAGTTCAAAATCGCTCATATCTCTTAGACCGTTTGTCCCAGGATCAAGTGTCTTATATCGTTGGAATCCTTGGCTCAAGGCGGACAAAATGGCTATCTCCGATTTGGATGTAGGCAGGGAAAATTTTCTGCTATGTTGACTTTTGTCCATAACCTACTTTTGCAAACTAGTCCCTGGTTTTTCGCCCGATCGGAACCAAACCAGTCTAGGACAATTCTCTGGACTCTCTAGATCAATAATTATCAAAAAAAGTTGAACTTTGGCATTTGCGTGGCTGTAACAGGGTCATTTAGAAAAGGGGTGTGGCAAAATACGCTCAAAAGCCTATAAATCCCAAAGGAAAACTCAGAACTTCACCAAAATTGATGAGCATATGTGTCAGAACATGGTGAGGAAGCATGCAGAGTTTCATGGAGATCGGACCATAGGTGGCGCTATAACTGGCAAAAAGCCTTCATTCTTATTAGGGGTTCAAGCATGAAATGCTGAAACCCTATTGTAATTGTAAGGATTCGTAAAACGCATCGCGCAGGACAAACCGTAAGGCCTAGAGACTTGAAACCTGGCCAGATGGTAGGCCTCAATTTGGGGACAACCTATCAGAGTATGACCCCGATTGGCCCATAGGTGGCGCTACAGCAACCAAAAGTTCAAAATCGCTCATATCTCTTAGACCGTTTGTCCCAGGATCAAGTGTCTTATATCGTTGGAATCCTTGGCTCAAGGCGGACAAAATGGCTATCTCCGATTTGGATGTAGGCAGGGAAAATTTTCTGCTATGTTGACTTTTGCCCATAACCTACTTTTGCAAACTAGTCCCTGGTTTTTCGCCCGATCGGAACCAAACCAGTCTAGGACAATTCTCTGGACTCTCTAGATCAATAATTATCAAAAAAAAGTTGAACTTTGGCATTTGCGTGGCTGTAACAGGGTCATTTAGAAAAGGGGCGTGGCAAAATACGCTCAAAAGCCTATAAATCCCAAAGGAAAACTCAGAACTTCACCAAAATTGATGAGCATATGTGTCAGAACATGGTGAGGAAGCATGCAGAGTTTCATGGAGATCGGACCATAGGTGGCGCTATAACTGGCAAAAAGCCTTCATTCTTATTAGGGGTTCAAGCATGAAATGCTGAAACCCTATTGTAATTGTAAGGATTCGTAAAACGCATCGCGCAGGACAAACCGTAAGGCCTAGAGACTTGAAACCTGGCCAGATGGTAGGCCTCAATTTGGGGACAACCTATCAGAGTATGACCCCGATTGGCCCATAGGTGGCGCTACAGCAACCAAAAGTTCAAAATCGCTCATATCTCTTAGACCGTTTGTCCCAGGATCAAGTGTCTTATATCGTTGGAATCCTTGGCTCAAGGCGGACAAAATGGCTATCTCCGATTTGGATGTAGGCAGGGAAAATTTTCTGCTATGTTGACTTTTGCCCATAACCTACTTTTGCAAACTAGTCCCTGGTTTTTCGCCCGATCGGAACCAAACCAGTCTAGGACAATTCTCTGGACTCTCTAGATCAATAATTATCAAAAAAAAGTTGAACTTTGGCATTTGCGTGGCTGTAACAGGGTCATTTAGAAAAGGGGCGTGGCAAAATACGCTCAAAAGCCTATAAATCCCAAAGGAAAACTCAGAACTTCACCAAAATTGATGAGCATATGTGTCAGAACATGGTGAGGAAGCATGCAGAGTTTCATGGAGATCGGACCATAGGTGGCGCTATAACTGGCAAAAATCCTTCATTCTTATTAGGGGTTCAAGCATGAAATGCTGAAACCCTATTGTAATTGTAAGGATTCGTAAAACGCATCGCGCAGGACAAACCGTAAGGCCTAGAGACTTGAAACCTGGCCAGATGGTAGGCCTCAATTTGGGGACAACCTATCAGAGTATGACCCCGATTGGCCCATAGGTGGCGCTACAGCAACCAAAAGTTCAAAATCGCTCATATCTCTTAGACCGTTTGTCCCAGGATCAAGTGTCTTATATCGTTGGAATCCTTGGCTCAAGGCGGACAAAATGGCTATCTCCGATTTGGATGTAGGCAGGGAAAATTTTCTGCTATGTTGACTTTTGTCCATAACCTACTTTTGCAAACTAGTCCCTGGTTTTTCGCCCGATCGGAACCAAACCAGTCTAGGACAATTCTCTGGACTCTCTAGATCAATAATTATCAAAAAAAAGTTGAACTTTGGCATTTGCGTGGCTGTAACAGGGTCATTTAGAAAAGGGGCGTGGCAAAATACGCTCAAAAGCCTATAAATCCCAAAGGAAAACTCAGAACTTCACCAAAATTGATGAGCATATGTGTCAGAACATGGTGAGGAAGCATGCAGAGTTTCATGGAGATCGGACCATAGGTGGCGCTATAACTGGCAAAAAGCCTTCATTCTTATTAGGGGTTCAAGCATGAAATGCTGAAACCCTATTGTAATTGTAAGGATTCGTAAAACGCATCGCGCAGGACAAACCGTAAGGCCTAGAGACTTGAAACCTGGCCAGATGGTAGGCCTCAATTTGGGGACAACCTATCAGAGTATGACCCCGATTGGCCCATAGGTGGCGCTACAGCAACCAAAAGTTCAAAATCGCTCATATCTCTTAGACCGTTTGTCCCAGGATCAAGTGTCTTATATCGTTGGAATCCTTGGCTCAAGGCGGACAAAATGGCTATCTCCGATTTGGATGTAGGCAGGGAAAATTTTCTGCTATGTTGACTTTTGTCCATAACCTACTTTTGCAAACTAGTCCCTGGTTTTTCGCCCGATCGGAACCAAACCAGTCTAGGACAATTCTCTGGACTCTCTAGATCAATAATTATCAAAAAAAAGTTGAACTTTGGCATTTGCGTGGCTGTAACAGGGTCATTTAGAAAAGGGGCGTGGCAAAATACGCTCAAAAGCCTATAAATCCCAAAGGAAAACTCAGAACTTCACCAAAATTGATGAGCATATGTGTCAGAACATGGTGAGGAAGCATGCAGAGTTTCATGGAGATCGGACCATAGGTGGCGCTATAACTGGCAAAAAGCCTTCATTCTTATTAGGGGTTCAAGCATGAAATGCTGAAACCCTATTGTAATTGTAAGGATTCGTAAAACGCATCGCGCAGGACAAACCGTAAGGCCTAGAGACTTGAAACCTGGCCAGATGGTAGGCCTCAATTTGGGGACAACCTATCAGAGTATGACCCCGATTGGCCCATAGGTGGCGCTACAGCAACCAAAAGTTCAAAATCGCTCATATCTCTTAGACCGTTTGTCCTAGGATCAAGTGTCTTATATCGTTGGAATCCTTGGCTCAAGGCGGACAAAATGGCTATCTCCGATTTGGATGTAGGCAGGGAAAATTTTCTGCTATGTTGACTTTTGTCCATAACCTACTTTTGCAAACTAGTCCCTGGTTTTTCGCCCGATCGGAACCAAACCAGTCTAGGACAATTCTCTGGACTCTCTAGATCAATAATTATCAAAAAAAAGTTGAACTTTGGCATTTGCGTGGCTGTAACAGGGTCATTTAGAAAAGGGGCGTGGCAAAATACGCTCAAAAGCCTATAAATCCCAAAGGAAAACTCAGAACTTCACCAAAATTGATGAGCATATGTGTCAGAACATGGTGAGGAAGCATGCAGAGTTTCATGGAGATCGGACCATAGGTGGCGCTATAACTGGCAAAAAGCCTTCATTCTTATTAGGGGTTCAAGCATGAAATGCTGAAACCCTATTGTAATTGTAAGGATTCGTAAAACGCATCGCGCAGGACAAACCGTAAGGCCTAGAGACTTGAAACCTGGCCAGATGGTAGGCCTCAATTTGGGGACAACCTATCAGAGTATGACCCCGATTGGCCCATAGGTGGCGCTACAGCAACCAAAAGTTCAAAATCGCTCATATCTCTTAGACCGTTTGTCCCAGGATCAAGTGTCTTATATCGTTGGAATCCTTGGCTCAAGGCGGACAAAATGGCTATCTCCGATTTGGATGTAGGCAGGGAAAATTTTCTGCTATGTTGACTTTTGTCCATAACCTACTTTTGCAAACTAGTCCCTGGTTTTTCGCCCGATCGGAACCAAACCAGTCTAGGACAATTCTCTGGACTCTCTAGATCAATAATTATCAAAAAAAAGTTGAACTTTGGCATGTGCGTGGCTGTAACAGGGTCATTTAGAAAAAGGGTTTGGCAAAATACGCTCAAAAGCCTATAAATCCCAAAGGAAAACTCAGAACTTCACCAAAATTGATGAGCATATGTGTCAGAACATGGTGAGGAAGCATGCAGAGTTTCATGGAGATCGGACCATAGGTGGCGCTATAACTGGCAAAAAGCCTTCATTCTTATTAGGGGTTCAAGCATGAAATGCTGAAACCCTATTGTAATTGTAAGGATTCGTAAAACGCATCGCGCAGGACAAACCGTAAGGCCTAGAGACTTGAAACCTGGCCAGATGGTAGGCCTCAATTTGGGGACAACCTATCAGAGTATGACCCCGATTGGCCCATAGGTGGCGCTACAGCAACCAAAAGTTCAAAATCGCTCATATCTCTTAGACCGTTTGTCCCAGGATCAAGTGTCTTATATCGTTGGAATCCTTGGCTCAAGGCGGACAAAATGGCTATCTCCGATTTGGATGTAGGCAGGGAAAATTTTCTGCTATGTTGACTTTTGTCCATAACCTACTTTTGCAAACTAGTCCCTGGTTTTTCGCCCGATCGGAACCAAACCAGTCTAGGACAATTCTCTGGACTCTCTAGATCAATAATTATCAAAAAAAAGTTGAACTTTGGCATTTGCGTGGCTGTAACAGGGTCATTTAGAAAAGGGGCGTGGCAAAATACGCTCAAAAGCCTATAAATCCCAAAGGAAAACTCAGAACTTCACCAAAATTGATGAGCATATGTGTCAGAACATGGTGAGGAAGCATGCAGAGTTTCATGGAGATCGGACCATAGGTGGCGCTATAACTGGCAAAAAGCCTTCATTCTTATTAGGGGTTCAAGCATGAAATGCTGAAACCCTATTGTAATTGTAAGGATTCGTAAAACGCATCGCGCAGGACAAACCGTAAGGCCTAGAGACTTGAAACCTGGCCAGATGGTAGGCCTCAATTTGGGGACAACCTATCAGAGTATGACCCCGATTGGCCCATAGGTGGCGCTACAGCAACCAAAAGTTCAAAATCGCTCATATCTCTTAGACCGTTTGTCCCAGGATCAAGTGTCTTATATCGTTGGAATCCTTGGCTCAAGGCGGACAAAATGGCTATCTCCGATTTGGATGTAGGCAGGGAAAATTTTCTGCTATGTTGACTTTTGTCCATAACCTACTTTTGCAAACTAGTCCCTGGTTTTTCGCCCGATCGGAACCAAACCAGTCTAGGACAATTCTCTGGACTCTCTAGATCAATAATTATCAAAAAAAAGTTGAACTTTGGCATTTGCGTGGCTGTAACAGGGTCATTTAGAAAAGGGGCGTGGCAAAATACGCTCAAAAGCCTATAAATCCCAAAGGAAAACTCAGAACTTCACCAAAATTGATGAGCATATGTGTCAGAACATGGTGAGGAAGCATGCAGAGTTTCATGGAGATCGGACCATAGGTGGCGCTATAACTGGCAAAAAGCCTTCATTCTTATTAGGGGTTCAAGCATGAAATGCTGAAACCCTATTGTAATTGTAAGGATTCGTAAAACGCATCGCGCAGGACAAACCGTAAGGCCTAGAGACTTGAAACCTGGCCAGATGGTAGGCCTCAATTTGGGGACAACCTATCAGAGTATGACCCCGATTGGCCCATAGGTGGCGCTACAGCAACCAAAAGTTCAAAATCGCTCATATCTCTTAGACCGTTTGTCCCAGGATCAAGTGTCTTATATCGTTGGAATCCTTGGCTCAAGGCGGACAAAATGGCTATCTCCGATTTGGATGTAGGCAGGGAAAATTTTCTGCTATGTTGACTTTTGTCCATAACCTACTTTTGCAAACTAGTCCCTGGTTTTTCGCCCGATCGGAACCAAACCAGTCTAGGACAATTCTCTGGACTCTCTAGATCAATAATTATCAAAAAAAGTTGAACTTTGGCATTTGCGTGGCTGTAACAGGGTCATTTAGAAAAGGGGCGTGGCAAAATACGCTCAAAAGCCTATAAATCCCAAAGGAAAACTCAGAACTTCACCAAAATTGATGAGCATATGTGTCAGAACATGGTGAGGAAGCATGCAGAGTTTCATGGAGATCGGACCATAGGTGGCGCTATAACTGGCAAAAAGCCTTCATTCTTATTAGGGGTTCAAGCATGAAATGCTGAAACCCTATTGTAATTGTAAGGATTCGTAAAACGCATCGCGCAGGACAAACCGTAAGGCCTAGAGACTTGAAACCTGGCCAGATGGTAGGCCTCAATTTGGGGACAACCTATCAGAGTATGACCCCGATTGGCCCATAGGTGGCGCTACAGCAACCAAAAGTTCAAAATCGCTCATATCTCTTAGACCGTTTGTCCCAGGATCAAGTGTCTTATATCGTTGGAATCCTTGGCTCAAGGCGGACAAAATGGCTATCTCCGATTTGGATGTAGGCAGGGAAAATTTTCTGCTATGTTGACTTTTGTCCATAACCTACTTTTGCAAACTAGTCCCTGGTTTTTCGCCCGATCGGAACCAAACCAGTCTAGGACAATTCTCTGGACTCTCTAGATCAATAATTATCAAAAAAAGTTGAACTTTGGCATTTGCGTGGCTGTAACAGGGTCATTTAGAAAAGGGGTGTGGCAAAATACGCTCAAAAGCCTATAAATCCCAAAGGAAAACTCAGAACTTCACCAAAATTGATGAGCATATGTGTCAGAACATGGTGAGGAAGCATGCAGAGTTTCATGGAGATCGGACCATAGGTGGCGCTATAACTGGCAAAAAGCCTTCATTCTTATTAGGGGTTCAAGCATGAAATGCTGAAACCCTATTGTAATTGTAAGGATTCGTAAAACGCATCGCGCAGGACAAACCGTAAGGCCTAGAGACTTGAAACCTGGCCAGATGGTAGGCCTCAATTTGGGGACAACCTATCAGAGTATGACCCCGATTGGCCCATAGGTGGCGCTACAGCAACCAAAAGTTCAAAATCGCTCATATCTCTTAGACCGTTTGTCCCAGGATCAAGTGTCTTATATCGTTGGAATCCTTGGCTCAAGGCGGACAAAATGGCTATCTCCGATTTGGATGTAGGCAGGGAAAATTTTCTGCTATGTTGACTTTTGCCCATAACCTACTTTTGCAAACTAGTCCCTGGTTTTTCGCCCGATCGGAACCAAACCAGTCTAGGACAATTCTCTGGACTCTCTAGATCAATAATTATCAAAAAAAAGTTGAACTTTGGCATTTGCGTGGCTGTAACAGGGTCATTTAGAAAAGGGGCGTGGCAAAATACGCTCAAAAGCCTATAAATCCCAAAGGAAAACTCAGAACTTCACCAAAATTGATGAGCATATGTGTCAGAACATGGTGAGGAAGCATGCAGAGTTTCATGGAGATCGGACCATAGGTGGCGCTATAACTGGCAAAAAGCCTTCATTCTTATTAGGGGTTCAAGCATGAAATGCTGAAACCCTATTGTAATTGTAAGGATTCGTAAAACGCATCGCGCAGGACAAACCGTAAGGCCTAGAGACTTGAAACCTGGCCAGATGGTAGGCCTCAATTTGGGGACAACCTATCAGAGTATGACCCCGATTGGCCCATAGGTGGCGCTACAGCAACCAAAAGTTCAAAATCGCTCATATCTCTTAGACCGTTTGTCCCAGGATCAAGTGTCTTATATCGTTGGAATCCTTGGCTCAAGGCGGACAAAATGGCTATCTCCGATTTGGATGTAGGCAGGGAAAATTTTCTGCTATGTTGACTTTTGTCCATAACCTACTTTTGCAAACTAGTCCCTGGTTTTTCGCCCGATCGGAACCAAACCAGTCTAGGACAATTCTCTGGACTCTCTAGATCAATAATTATCAAAAAAAAGTTGAACTTTGGCATTTGCGTGGCTGTAACAGGGTCATTTAGAAAAGGGGTGTGGCAAAATACGCTCAAAAGCCTATAAATCCCAAAGGAAAACTCAGAACTTCACCAAAATTGATGAGCATATGTGTCAGAACATGGTGAGGAAGCATGCAGAGTTTCATGGAGATCGGACCATAGGTGGCGCTATAACTGGCAAAAAGCCTTCATTCTTATTAGGGGTTCAAGCATGAAATGCTGAAACCCTATTGTAATTGTAAGGATTCGTAAAACGCATCGCGCAGGACAAACCGTAAGGCCTAGAGACTTGAAACCTGGCCAGATGGTAGGCCTCAATTTGGGGACAACCTATCAGAGTATGACCCCGATTGGCCCATAGGTGGCGCTACAGCAACCAAAAGTTCAAAATCGCTCATATCTCTTAGACCGTTTGTCCCAGGATCAAGTGTCTTATATCGTTGGAATCCTTGGCTCAAGGCGGACAAAATGGCTATCTCCGATTTGGATGTAGGCAGGGAAAATTTTCTGCTATGTTGACTTTTGTCCATAACCTACTTTTGCAAACTAGTCCCTGGTTTTTCGCCCGATCGGAACCAAACCAGTCTAGGACAATTCTCTGGACTCTCTAGATCAATAATTATCAAAAAAAAGTTGAACTTTGGCATTTGCGTGGCTGTAACAGGGTCATTTAGAAAAGGGGTGTGGCAAAATACGCTCAAAAGCCTATAAATCCCAAAGGAAAACTCAGAACTTCACCAAAATTGATGAGCATATGTGTCAGAACATGGTGAGGAAGCATGCAGAGTTTCATGGAGATCGGACCATAGGTGGCGCTATAACTGGCAAAAAGCCTTCATTCTTATTAGGGGTTCAAGCATGAAATGCTGAAACCCTATTGTAATTGTAAGGATTCGTAAAACGCATCGCGCAGGACAAACCGTAAGGCCTAGAGACTTGAAACCTGGCCAGATGGTAGGCCTCAATTTGGGGACAACCTATCAGAGTATGACCCCGATTGGCCCATAGGTGGCGCTACAGCAACCAAAAGTTCAAAATCGCTCATATCTCTTAGACCGTTTGTCCCAGGATCAAGTGTCTTATATCGTTGGAATCCTTGGCTCAAGGCGGACAAAATGGCTATCTCCGATTTGGATGTAGGCAGGGAAAATTTTCTGCTATGTTGACTTTTGCCCATAACCTACTTTTGCAAACTAGTCCCTGGTTTTTCGCCCGATCGGAACCAAACCAGTCTAGGACAATTCTCTGGACTCTCTAGATCAATAATTATCAAAAAAAAGTTGAACTTTGGCATTTGCGTGGCTGTAACAGGGTCATTTAGAAAAGGGGCGTGGCAAAATACGCTCAAAAGCCTATAAATCCCAAAGGAAAACTCAGAACTTCACCAAAATTGATGAGCATATGTGTCAGAACATGGTGAGGAAGCATGCAGAGTTTCATGGAGATCGGACCATAGGTGGCGCTATAACTGGCAAAAATCCTTCATTCTTATTAGGGGTTCAAGCATGAAATGCTGAAACCCTATTGTAATTGTAAGGATTCGTAAAACGCATCGCGCAGGACAAACCGTAAGGCCTAGAGACTTGAAACCTGGCCAGATGGTAGGCCTCAATTTGGGGACAACCTATCAGAGTATGACCCCGATTGGCCCATAGGTGGCGCTACAGCAACCAAAAGTTCAAAATCGCTCATATCTCTTAGACCGTTTGTCCCAGGATCAAGTGTCTTATATCGTTGGAATCCTTGGCTCAAGGCGGACAAAATGGCTATCTCCGATTTGGATGTAGGCAGGGAAAATTTTCTGCTATGTTGACTTTTGTCCATAACCTACTTTTGCAAACTAGTCCCTGGTTTTTCGCCCGATCGGAACCAAACCAGTCTAGGACAATTCTCTGGACTCTCTAGATCAATAATTATCAAAAAAAAGTTGAACTTTGGCATTTGCGTGGCTGTAACAGGGTCATTTAGAAAAGGGGCGTGGCAAAATACGCTCAAAAGCCTATAAATCCCAAAGGAAAACTCAGAACTTCACCAAAATTGATGAGCATATGTGTCAGAACATGGTGAGGAAGCATGCAGAGTTTCATGGAGATCGGACCATAGGTGGCGCTATAACTGGCAAAAAGCCTTCATTCTTATTAGGGGTTCAAGCATGAAATGCTGAAACCCTATTGTAATTGTAAGGATTCGTAAAACGCATCGCGCAGGACAAACCGTAAGGCCTAGAGACTTGAAACCTGGCCAGATGGTAGGCCTCAATTTGGGGACAACCTATCAGAGTATGACCCCGATTGGCCCATAGGTGGCGCTACAGCAACCAAAAGTTCAAAATCGCTCATATCTCTTAGACCGTTTGTCCCAGGATCAAGTGTCTTATATCGTTGGAATCCTTGGCTCAAGGCGGACAAAATGGCTATCTCCGATTTGGATGTAGGCAGGGAAAATTTTCTGCTATGTTGACTTTTGTCCATAACCTACTTTTGCAAACTAGTCCCTGGTTTTTCGCCCGATCGGAACCAAACCAGTCTAGGACAATTCTCTGGACTCTCTAGATCAATAATTATCAAAAAAAAGTTGAACTTTGGCATTTGCGTGGCTGTAACAGGGTCATTTAGAAAAGGGGTGTGGCAAAATACGCTCAAAAGCCTATAAATCCCAAAGGAAAACTCAGAACTTCACCAAAATTGATGAGCATATGTGTCAGAACATGGTGAGGAAGCATGCAGAGTTTCATGGAGATCGGACCATAGGTGGCGCTATAACTGGCAAAAAGCCTTCATTCTTATTAGGGGTTCAAGCATGAAATGCTGAAACCCTATTGTAATTGTAAGGATTCGTAAAACGCATCGCGCAGGACAAACCGTAAGGCCTAGAGACTTGAAACCTGGCCAGATGGTAGGCCTCAATTTGGGGACAACCTATCAGAGTATGACCCCGATTGGCCCATAGGTGGCGCTACAGCAACCAAAAGTTCAAAATCGCTCATATCTCTTAGACCGTTTGTCCCAGGATCAAGTGTCTTATATCGTTGGAATCCTTGGCTCAAGGCGGACAAAATGGCTATCTCCGATTTGGATGTAGGTAGGGAAAATTTTCTGCTATGTTGACTTTTGTCCATAACCTACTTTTGCAAACTAGTCCCTGGTTTTTCGCCCGATCGGAACCAAACCAGTCTAGGACAATTCTCTGGACTCTCTAGATCAATAATTATCAAAAAAAGTTGAACTTTGGCATTTGCGTGGCTGTAACAGGGTCATTTAGAAAAGGGGCGTGGCAAAATACGCTCAAAAGCCTATAAATCCCAAAGGAAAACTCAGAACTTCACCAAAATTGATGAGCATATGTGTCAGAACATGGTGAGGAAGCATGCAGAGTTTCATGGAGATCGGACCATAGGTGGCGCTATAACTGGCAAAAAGCCTTCATTCTTATTAGGGGTTCAAGCATGAAATGCTGAAACCCTATTGTAATTGTAAGGATTCGTAAAACGCATCGCGCAGGACAAACCGTAAGGCCTAGAGACTTGAAACCTGGCCAGATGGTAGGCCTCAATTTGGGGACAACCTATCAGAGTATGACCCCGATTGGCCCATAGGTGGCGCTACAGCAACCAAAAGTTCAAAATCGCTCATATCTCTTAGACCGTTTGTCCCAGGATCAAGTGTCTTATATCGTTGGAATCCTTGGCTCAAGGCAGACAAAATGGCTATCTCCGATTTGGATGTAGGCAGGGAAAATTTTCTGCTATGTTGACTTTTGTCCATAACCTACTTTTGCAAACTAGTCCCTGGTTTTTCGCCCGATCGGAACCAAACCAGTCTAGGACAATTCTCTGGACTCTCTAGATCAATAATTATCAAAAAAAAGTTGAACTTTGGCATTTGCGTGGCTGTAACAGGGTCATTTAGAAAAGGGGCGTGGCAAAATACGCTCAAAAGCCTATAAATCCCAAAGGAAAACTCAGAACTTCACCAAAATTGATGAGCATATGTGTCAGAACATGGTGAGGAAGCATGCAGAGTTTCATGGAGATCGGACCATAGGTGGCGCTATAACTGGCAAAAAGCCTTCATTCTTATTAGGGGTTCAAGCATGAAATGCTGAAACCCTATTGTAATTGTAAGGATTCGTAAAACGCATCGCGCAGGACAAACCGTAAGGCCTAGAGACTTGAAACCTGGCCAGATGGTAGGCCTCAATTTGGGGACAACCTATCAGAGTATGACCCCGATTGGCCCATAGGTGGCGCTACAGCAACCAAAAGTTCAAAATCGCTCATATCTCTTAGACCGTTTGTCCCAGGATCAAGTGTCTTATATCGTTGGAATCCTTGGCTCAAGGCGGACAAAATGGCTATCTCCGATTTGGATGTAGGCAGGGAAAATTTTCTGCTATGTTGACTTTTGTCCATAACCTACTTTTGCAAACTAGTCCCTGGTTTTTCGCCCGATCGGAACCAAACCAGTCTAGGACAATTCTCTGGACTCTCTAGATCAATAATTATCAAAAAAAAGTTGAACTTTGGCATTTGCGTGGCTGTAACAGGGTCATTTAGAAAAGGGGCGTGGCAAAATACGCTCAAAAGCCTATAAATCCCAAAGGAAAACTCAGAACTTCACCAAAATTGATGAGCATATGTGTCAGAACATGGTGAGGAAGCATGCAGAGTTTCATGGAGATCGGACCATAGGTGGCGCTATAACTGGCAAAAAGCCTTCATTCTTATTAGGGGTTCAAGCATGAAATGCTGAAACCCTATTGTAATTGTAAGGATTCGTAAAACGCATCGCGCAGGACAAACCGTAAGGCCTAGAGACTTGAAACCTGGCCAGATGGTAGGCCTCAATTTGGGGACAACCTATCAGAGTATGACCCCGATTGGCCCATAGGTGGCGCTACAGCAACCAAAAGTTCAAAATCGCTCATATCTCTTAGACCGTTTGTCCCAGGATCAAGTGTCTTATATCGTTGGAATCCTTGGCTCAAGGCGGACAAAATGGCTATCTCCGATTTGGATGTAGGCAGGGAAAATTTTCTGCTATGTTGACTTTTGTCCATAACCTACTTTTGCAAACTAGTCCCTGGTTTTTCGCCCGATCGGAACCAAACCAGTCTAGGACAATTCTCTGGACTCTCTAGATCAATAATTATCAAAAAAAAGTTGAACTTTGGCATTTGCGTGGCTGTAACAGGGTCATTTAGAAAAGGGGTGTGGCAAAATACGCTCAAAAGCCTATAAATCCCAAAGGAAAACTCAGAACTTCACCAAAATTGATGAGCATATGTGTCAGAACATGGTGAGGAAGCATGCAGAGTTTCATGGAGATCGGACCATAGGTGGCGCTATAACTGGCAAAAAGCCTTCATTCTTATTAGGGGTTCAAGCATGAAATGCTGAAACCCTATTGTAATTGTAAGGATTCGTAAAACGCATCGCGCAGGACAAACCGTAAGGCCTAGAGACTTGAAACCTGGCCAGATGGTAGGCCTCAATTTGGGGACAACCTATCAGAGTATGACCCCGATTGGCCCATAGGTGGCGCTACAGCAACCAAAAGTTCAAAATCGCTCATATCTCTTAGACCGTTTGTCCCAGGATCAAGTGTCTTATATCGTTGGAATCCTTGGCTCAAGGCGGACAAAATGGCTATCTCCGATTTGGATGTAGGTAGGGAAAATTTTCTGCTATGTTGACTTTTGTCCATAACCTACTTTTGCAAACTAGTCCCTGGTTTTTCGCCCGATCGGAACCAAACCAGTCTAGGACAATTCTCTGGACTCTCTAGATCAATAATTATCAAAAAAAAGTTGAACTTTGGCATTTGCGTGGCTGTAACAGGGTCATTTAGAAAAGGGGCGTGGCAAAATACGCTCAAAAGCCTATAAATCCCAAAGGAAAACTCAGAACTTCACCAAAATTGATGAGCATATGTGTCAGAACATGGTGAGGAAGCATGCAGAGTTTCATGGAGATCGGACCATAGGTGGCGCTATAACTGGCAAAAAGCCTTCATTCTTATTAGGGGTTCAAGCATGAAATGCTGAAACCCTATTGTAATTGTAAGGATTCGTAAAACGCATCGCGCAGGACAAACCGTAAGGCCTAGAGACTTGAAACCTGGCCAGATGGTAGGCCTCAATTTGGGGACAACCTATCAGAGTATGACCCCGATTGGCCCATAGGTGGCGCTACAGCAACCAAAAGTTCAAAATCGCTCATATCTCTTAGACCGTTTGTCCCAGGATCAAGTGTCTTATATCGTTGGAATCCTTGGCTCAAGGCAGACAAAATGGCTATCTCCGATTTGGATGTAGGCAGGGAAAATTTTCTGCTATGTTGACTTTTGTCCATAACCTACTTTTGCAAACTAGTCCCTGGTTTTTCGCCCGATCGGAACCAAACCAGTCTAGGACAATTCTCTGGACTCTCTAGATCAATAATTATCAAAAAAAAGTTGAACTTTGGCATTTGCGTGGCTGTAACAGGGTCATTTAGAAAAGGGGCGTGGCAAAATACGCTCAAAAGCCTATAAATCCCAAAGGAAAACTCAGAACTTCACCAAAATTGATGAGCATATGTGTCAGAACATGGTGAGGAAGCATGCAGAGTTTCATGGAGATCGGACCATAGGTGGCGCTATAACTGGCAAAAAGCCTTCATTCTTATTAGGGGTTCAAGCATGAAATGCTGAAACCCTATTGTAATTGTAAGGATTCGTAAAACGCATCGCGCAGGACAAACCGTAAGGCCTAGAGACTTGAAACCTGGCCAGATGGTAGGCCTCAATTTGGGGACAACCTATCAGAGTATGACCCCGATTGGCCCATAGGTGGCGCTACAGCAACCAAAAGTTCAAAATCGCTCATATCTCTTAGACCGTTTGTCCCAGGATCAAGTGTCTTATATCGTTGGAATCCTTGGCTCAAGGCGGACAAAATGGCTATCTCCGATTTGGATGTAGGCAGGGAAAATTTTCTGCTATGTTGACTTTTGTCCATAACCTACTTTTGCAAACTAGTCCCTGGTTTTTCGCCCGATCGGAACCAAACCAGTCTAGGACAATTCTCTGGACTCTCTAGATCAATAATTATCAAAAAAAAGTTGAACTTTGGCATTTGCGTGGCTGTAACAGGGTCATTTAGAAAAGGGGCGTGGCAAAATACGCTCAAAAGCCTATAAATCCCAAAGGAAAACTCAGAACTTCACCAAAATTGATGAGCATATGTGTCAGAACATGGTGAGGAAGCATGCAGAGTTTCATGGAGATCGGACCATAGGTGGCGCTATAACTGGCAAAAAGCCTTCATTCTTATTAGGGGTTCAAGCATGAAATGCTGAAACCCTATTGTAATTGTAAGGATTCGTAAAACGCATCGCGCAGGACAAACCGTAAGGCCTAGAGACTTGAAACCTGGCCAGATGGTAGGCCTCAATTTGGGGACAACCTATCAGAGTATGACCCCGATTGGCCCATAGGTGGCGCTACAGCAACCAAAAGTTCAAAATCGCTCATATCTCTTAGACCGTTTGTCCCAGGATCAAGTGTCTTATATCGTTGGAATCCTTGGCTCAAGGCGGACAAAATGGCTATCTCCGATTTGGATGTAGGCAGGGAAAATTTTCTGCTATGTTGACTTTTGTCCATAACCTACTTTTGCAAACTAGTCCCTGGTTTTTCGCCCGATCGGAACCAAACCAGTCTAGGACAATTCTCTGGACTCTCTAGATCAATAATTATCAAAAAAAAGTTGAACTTTGGCATTTGCGTGGCTGTAACAGGGTCATTTAGAAAAGGGGTGTGGCAAAATACGCTCAAAAGCCTATAAATCCCAAAGGAAAACTCAGAACTTCACCAAAATTGATGAGCATATGTGTCAGAACATGGTGAGGAAGCATGCAGAGTTTCATGGAGATCGGACCATAGGTGGCGCTATAACTGGCAAAAAGCCTTCATTCTTATTAGGGGTTCAAGCATGAAATGCTGAAACCCTATTGTAATTGTAAGGATTCGTAAAACGCATCGCGCAGGACAAACCGTAAGGCCTAGAGACTTGAAACCTGGCCAGATGGTAGGCCTCAATTTGGGGACAACCTATCAGAGTATGACCCCGATTGGCCCATAGGTGGCGCTACAGCAACCAAAAGTTCAAAATCGCTCATATCTCTTAGACCGTTTGTCCCAGGATCAAGTGTCTTATATCGTTGGAATCCTTGGCTCAAGGCGGACAAAATGGCTATCTCCGATTTGGATGTAGGTAGGGAAAATTTTCTGCTATGTTGACTTTTGTCCATAACCTACTTTTGCAAACTAGTCCCTGGTTTTTCGCCCGATCGGAACCAAACCAGTCTAGGACAATTCTCTGGACTCTCTAGATCAATAATTATCAAAAAAAAGTTGAACTTTGGCATTTGCGTGGCTGTAACAGGGTCATTTAGAAAAGGGGCGTGGCAAAATACGCTCAAAAGCCTATAAATCCCAAAGGAAAACTCAGAACTTCACCAAAATTGATGAGCATATGTGTCAGAACATGGTGAGGAAGCATGCAGAGTTTCATGGAGATCGGACCATAGGTGGCGCTATAACTGGCAAAAAGCCTTCATTCTTATTAGGGGTTCAAGCATGAAATGCTGAAACCCTATTGTAATTGTAAGGATTCGTAAAACGCATCGCGCAGGACAAACCGTAAGGCCTAGAGACTTGAAACCTGGCCAGATGGTAGGCCTCAATTTGGGGACAACCTATCAGAGTATGACCCCGATTGGCCCATAGGTGGCGCTACAGCAACCAAAAGTTCAAAATCGCTCATATCTCTTAGACCGTTTGTCCCAGGATCAAGTGTCTTATATCGTTGGAATCCTTGGCTCAAGGCAGACAAAATGGCTATCTCCGATTTGGATGTAGGCAGGGAAAATTTTCTGCTATGTTGACTTTTGTCCATAACCTACTTTTGCAAACTAGTCCCTGGTTTTTCGCCCGATCGGAACCAAACCAGTCTAGGACAATTCTCTGGACTCTCTAGATCAATAATTATCAAAAAAAAGTTGAACTTTGGCATTTGCGTGGCTGTAACAGGGTCATTTAGAAAAGGGGCGTGGCAAAATACGCTCAAAAGCCTATAAATCCCAAAGGAAAACTCAGAACTTCACCAAAATTGATGAGCATATGTGTCAGAACATGGTGAGGAAGCATGCAGAGTTTCATGGAGATCGGACCATAGGTGGCGCTATAACTGGCAAAAAGCCTTCATTCTTATTAGGGGTTCAAGCATGAAATGCTGAAACCCTATTGTAATTGTAAGGATTCGTAAAACGCATCGCGCAGGACAAACCGTAAGGCCTAGAGACTTGAAACCTGGCCAGATGGTAGGCCTCAATTTGGGGACAACCTATCAGAGTATGACCCCGATTGGCCCATAGGTGGCGCTACAGCAACCAAAAGTTCAAAATCGCTCATATCTCTTAGACCGTTTGTCCCAGGATCAAGTGTCTTATATCGTTGGAATCCTTGGCTCAAGGCGGACAAAATGGCTATCTCCGATTTGGATGTAGGCAGGGAAAATTTTCTGCTATGTTGACTTTTGTCCATAACCTACTTTTGCAAACTAGTCCCTGGTTTTTCGCCCGATCGGAACCAAACCAGTCTAGGACAATTCTCTGGACTCTCTAGATCAATAATTATCAAAAAAAAGTTGAACTTTGGCATTTGCGTGGCTGTAACAGGGTCATTTAGAAAAGGGGCGTGGCAAAATACGCTCAAAAGCCTATAAATCCCAAAGGAAAACTCAGAACTTCACCAAAATTGATGAGCATATGTGTCAGAACATGGTGAGGAAGCATGCAGAGTTTCATGGAGATCGGACCATAGGTGGCGCTATAACTGGCAAAAAGCCTTCATTCTTATTAGGGGTTCAAGCATGAAATGCTGAAACCCTATTGTAATTGTAAGGATTCGTAAAACGCATCGCGCAGGACAAACCGTAAGGCCTAGAGACTTGAAACCTGGCCAGATGGTAGGCCTCAATTTGGGGACAACCTATCAGAGTATGACCCCGATTGGCCCATAGGTGGCGCTACAGCAACCAAAAGTTCAAAATCGCTCATATCTCTTAGACCGTTTGTCCCAGGATCAAGTGTCTTATATCGTTGGAATCCTTGGCTCAAGGCAGACAAAATGGCTATCTCCGATTTGGATGTAGGCAGGGAAAATTTTCTGCTATGTTGACTTTTGTCCATAACCTACTTTTGCAAACTAGTCCCTGGTTTTTCGCCCGATCGGAACCAAACCAGTCTAGGACAATTCTCTGGACTCTCTAGATCAATAATTATCAAAAAAAAGTTGAACTTTGGCATTTGCGTGGCTGTAACAGGGTCATTTAGAAAAGGGGCGTGGCAAAATACGCTCAAAAGCCTATAAATCCCAAAGGAAAACTCAGAACTTCACCAAAATTGATGAGCATATGTGTCAGAACATGGTGAGGAAGCATGCAGAGTTTCATGGAGATCGGACCATAGGTGGCGCTATAACTGGCAAAAAGCCTTCATTCTTATTAGGGGTTCAAGCATGAAATGCTGAAACCCTATTGTAATTGTAAGGATTCGTAAAACGCATCGCGCAGGACAAACCGTAAGGCCTAGAGACTTGAAACCTGGCCAGATGGTAGGCCTCAATTTGGGGACAACCTATCAGAGTATGACCCCGATTGGCCCATAGGTGGCGCTACAGCAACCAAAAGTTCAAAATCGCTCATATCTCTTAGACCGTTTGTCCCAGGATCAAGTGTCTTATATCGTTGGAATCCTTGGCTCAAGGCGGACAAAATGGCTATCTCCGATTTGGATGTAGGTAGGGAAAATTTTCTGCTATGTTGACTTTTGTCCATAACCTACTTTTGCAAACTAGTCCCTGGTTTTTCGCCCGATCGGAACCAAACCAGTCTAGGACAATTCTCTGGACTCTCTAGATCAATAATTATCAAAAAAAGTTGAACTTTGGCATTTGCGTGGCTGTAACAGGGTCATTTAGAAAAGGGGCGTGGCAAAATACGCTCAAAAGCCTATAAATCCCAAAGGAAAACTCAGAACTTCACCAAAATTGATGAGCATATGTGTCAGAACATGGTGAGGAAGCATGCAGAGTTTCATGGAGATCGGACCATAGGTGGCGCTATAACTGGCAAAAAGCCTTCATTCTTATTAGGGGTTCAAGCATGAAATGCTGAAACCCTATTGTAATTGTAAGGATTCGTAAAACGCATCGCGCAGGACAAACCGTAAGGCCTAGAGACTTGAAACCTGGCCAGATGGTAGGCCTCAATTTGGGGACAACCTATCAGAGTATGACCCCGATTGGCCCATAGGTGGCGCTACAGCAACCAAAAGTTCAAAATCGCTCATATCTCTTAGACCGTTTGTCCCAGGATCAAGTGTCTTATATCGTTGGAATCCTTGGCTCAAGGCAGACAAAATGGCTATCTCCGATTTGGATGTAGGCAGGGAAAATTTTCTGCTATGTTGACTTTTGTCCATAACCTACTTTTGCAAACTAGTCCCTGGTTTTTCGCCCGATCGGAACCAAACCAGTCTAGGACAATTCTCTGGACTCTCTAGATCAATAATTATCAAAAAAAAGTTGAACTTTGGCATTTGCGTGGCTGTAACAGGGTCATTTAGAAAAGGGGCGTGGCAAAATACGCTCAAAAGCCTATAAATCCCAAAGGAAAACTCAGAACTTCACCAAAATTGATGAGCATATGTGTCAGAACATGGTGAGGAAGCATGCAGAGTTTCATGGAGATCGGACCATAGGTGGCGCTATAACTGGCAAAAAGCCTTCATTCTTATTAGGGGTTCAAGCATGAAATGCTGAAACCCTATTGTAATTGTAAGGATTCGTAAAACGCATCGCGCAGGACAAACCGTAAGGCCTAGAGACTTGAAACCTGGCCAGATGGTAGGCCTCAATTTGGGGACAACCTATCAGAGTATGACCCCGATTGGCCCATAGGTGGCGCTACAGCAACCAAAAGTTCAAAATCGCTCATATCTCTTAGACCGTTTGTCCCAGGATCAAGTGTCTTATATCGTTGGAATCCTTGGCTCAAGGCGGACAAAATGGCTATCTCCGATTTGGATGTAGGCAGGGAAAATTTTCTGCTATGTTGACTTTTGTCCATAACCTACTTTTGCAAACTAGTCCCTGGTTTTTCGCCCGATCGGAACCAAACCAGTCTAGGACAATTCTCTGGACTCTCTAGATCAATAATTATCAAAAAAAAGTTGAACTTTGGCATTTGCGTGGCTGTAACAGGGTCATTTAGAAAAGGGGCGTGGCAAAATACGCTCAAAAGCCTATAAATCCCAAAGGAAAACTCAGAACTTCACCAAAATTGATGAGCATATGTGTCAGAACATGGTGAGGAAGCATGCAGAGTTTCATGGAGATCGGACCATAGGTGGCGCTATAACTGGCAAAAAGCCTTCATTCTTATTAGGGGTTCAAGCATGAAATGCTGAAACCCTATTGTAATTGTAAGGATTCGTAAAACGCATCGCGCAGGACAAACCGTAAGGCCTAGAGACTTGAAACCTGGCCAGATGGTAGGCCTCAATTTGGGGACAACCTATCAGAGTATGACCCCGATTGGCCCATAGGTGGCGCTACAGCAACCAAAAGTTCAAAATCGCTCATATCTCTTAGACCGTTTGTCCCAGGATCAAGTGTCTTATATCGTTGGAATCCTTGGCTCAAGGCGGACAAAATGGCTATCTCCGATTTGGATGTAGGCAGGGAAAATTTTCTGCTATGTTGACTTTTGTCCATAACCTACTTTTGCAAACTAGTCCCTGGTTTTTCGCCCGATCGGAACCAAACCAGTCTAGGACAATTCTCTGGACTCTCTAGATCAATAATTATCAAAAAAAAGTTGAACTTTGGCATTTGCGTGGCTGTAACAGGGTCATTTAGAAAAGGGGTGTGGCAAAATACGCTCAAAAGCCTATAAATCCCAAAGGAAAACTCAGAACTTCACCAAAATTGATGAGCATATGTGTCAGAACATGGTGAGGAAGCATGCAGAGTTTCATGGAGATCGGACCATAGGTGGCGCTATAACTGGCAAAAAGCCTTCATTCTTATTAGGGGTTCAAGCATGAAATGCTGAAACCCTATTGTAATTGTAAGGATTCGTAAAACGCATCGCGCAGGACAAACCGTAAGGCCTAGAGACTTGAAACCTGGCCAGATGGTAGGCCTCAATTTGGGGACAACCTATCAGAGTATGACCCCGATTGGCCCATAGGTGGCGCTACAGCAACCAAAAGTTCAAAATCGCTCATATCTCTTAGACCGTTTGTCCCAGGATCAAGTGTCTTATATCGTTGGAATCCTTGGCTCAAGGCGGACAAAATGGCTATCTCCGATTTGGATGTAGGTAGGGAAAATTTTCTGCTATGTTGACTTTTGTCCATAACCTACTTTTGCAAACTAGTCCCTGGTTTTTCGCCCGATCGGAACCAAACCAGTCTAGGACAATTCTCTGGACTCTCTAGATCAATAATTATCAAAAAAAAGTTGAACTTTGGCATTTGCGTGGCTGTAACAGGGTCATTTAGAAAAGGGGCGTGGCAAAATACGCTCAAAAGCCTATAAATCCCAAAGGAAAACTCAGAACTTCACCAAAATTGATGAGCATATGTGTCAGAACATGGTGAGGAAGCATGCAGAGTTTCATGGAGATCGGACCATAGGTGGCGCTATAACTGGCAAAAAGCCTTCATTCTTATTAGGGGTTCAAGCATGAAATGCTGAAACCCTATTGTAATTGTAAGGATTCGTAAAACGCATCGCGCAGGACAAACCGTAAGGCCTAGAGACTTGAAACCTGGCCAGATGGTAGGCCTCAATTTGGGGACAACCTATCAGAGTATGACCCCGATTGGCCCATAGGTGGCGCTACAGCAACCAAAAGTTCAAAATCGCTCATATCTCTTAGACCGTTTGTCCCAGGATCAAGTGTCTTATATCGTTGGAATCCTTGGCTCAAGGCAGACAAAATGGCTATCTCCGATTTGGATGTAGGCAGGGAAAATTTTCTGCTATGTTGACTTTTGTCCATAACCTACTTTTGCAAACTAGTCCCTGGTTTTTCGCCCGATCGGAACCAAACCAGTCTAGGACAATTCTCTGGACTCTCTAGATCAATAATTATCAAAAAAAAGTTGAACTTTGGCATTTGCGTGGCTGTAACAGGGTCATTTAGAAAAGGGGCGTGGCAAAATACGCTCAAAAGCCTATAAATCCCAAAGGAAAACTCAGAACTTCACCAAAATTGATGAGCATATGTGTCAGAACATGGTGAGGAAGCATGCAGAGTTTCATGGAGATCGGACCATAGGTGGCGCTATAACTGGCAAAAAGCCTTCATTCTTATTAGGGGTTCAAGCATGAAATGCTGAAACCCTATTGTAATTGTAAGGATTCGTAAAACGCATCGCGCAGGACAAACCGTAAGGCCTAGAGACTTGAAACCTGGCCAGATGGTAGGCCTCAATTTGGGGACAACCTATCAGAGTATGACCCCGATTGGCCCATAGGTGGCGCTACAGCAACCAAAAGTTCAAAATCGCTCATATCTCTTAGACCGTTTGTCCCAGGATCAAGTGTCTTATATCGTTGGAATCCTTGGCTCAAGGCGGACAAAATGGCTATCTCCGATTTGGATGTAGGCAGGGAAAATTTTCTGCTATGTTGACTTTTGTCCATAACCTACTTTTGCAAACTAGTCCCTGGTTTTTCGCCCGATCGGAACCAAACCAGTCTAGGACAATTCTCTGGACTCTCTAGATCAATAATTATCAAAAAAAAGTTGAACTTTGGCATTTGCGTGGCTGTAACAGGGTCATTTAGAAAAGGGGCGTGGCAAAATACGCTCAAAAGCCTATAAATCCCAAAGGAAAACTCAGAACTTCACCAAAATTGATGAGCATATGTGTCAGAACATGGTGAGGAAGCATGCAGAGTTTCATGGAGATCGGACCATAGGTGGCGCTATAACTGGCAAAAAGCCTTCATTCTTATTAGGGGTTCAAGCATGAAATGCTGAAACCCTATTGTAATTGTAAGGATTCGTAAAACGCATCGCGCAGGACAAACCGTAAGGCCTAGAGACTTGAAACCTGGCCAGATGGTAGGCCTCAATTTGGGGACAACCTATCAGAGTATGACCCCGATTGGCCCATAGGTGGCGCTACAGCAACCAAAAGTTCAAAATCGCTCATATCTCTTAGACCGTTTGTCCCAGGATCAAGTGTCTTATATCGTTGGAATCCTTGGCTCAAGGCGGACAAAATGGCTATCTCCGATTTGGATGTAGGCAGGGAAAATTTTCTGCTATGTTGACTTTTGTCCATAACCTACTTTTGCAAACTAGTCCCTGGTTTTTCGCCCGATCGGAACCAAACCAGTCTAGGACAATTCTCTGGACTCTCTAGATCAATAATTATCAAAAAAAAGTTGAACTTTGGCATTTGCGTGGCTGTAACAGGGTCATTTAGAAAAGGGGTGTGGCAAAATACGCTCAAAAGCCTATAAATCCCAAAGGAAAACTCAGAACTTCACCAAAATTGATGAGCATATGTGTCAGAACATGGTGAGGAAGCATGCAGAGTTTCATGGAGATCGGACCATAGGTGGCGCTATAACTGGCAAAAAGCCTTCATTCTTATTAGGGGTTCAAGCATGAAATGCTGAAACCCTATTGTAATTGTAAGGATTCGTAAAACGCATCGCGCAGGACAAACCGTAAGGCCTAGAGACTTGAAACCTGGCCAGATGGTAGGCCTCAATTTGGGGACAACCTATCAGAGTATGACCCCGATTGGCCCATAGGTGGCGCTACAGCAACCAAAAGTTCAAAATCGCTCATATCTCTTAGACCGTTTGTCCCAGGATCAAGTGTCTTATATCGTTGGAATCCTTGGCTCAAGGCGGACAAAATGGCTATCTCCGATTTGGATGTAGGTAGGGAAAATTTTCTGCTATGTTGACTTTTGTCCATAACCTACTTTTGCAAACTAGTCCCTGGTTTTTCGCCCGATCGGAACCAAACCAGTCTAGGACAATTCTCTGGACTCTCTAGATCAATAATTATCAAAAAAAAGTTGAACTTTGGCATTTGCGTGGCTGTAACAGGGTCATTTAGAAAAGGGGCGTGGCAAAATACGCTCAAAAGCCTATAAATCCCAAAGGAAAACTCAGAACTTCACCAAAATTGATGAGCATATGTGTCAGAACATGGTGAGGAAGCATGCAGAGTTTCATGGAGATCGGACCATAGGTGGCGCTATAACTGGCAAAAAGCCTTCATTCTTATTAGGGGTTCAAGCATGAAATGCTGAAACCCTATTGTAATTGTAAGGATTCGTAAAACGCATCGCGCAGGACAAACCGTAAGGCCTAGAGACTTGAAACCTGGCCAGATGGTAGGCCTCAATTTGGGGACAACCTATCAGAGTATGACCCCGATTGGCCCATAGGTGGCGCTACAGCAACCAAAAGTTCAAAATCGCTCATATCTCTTAGACCGTTTGTCCCAGGATCAAGTGTCTTATATCGTTGGAATCCTTGGCTCAAGGCAGACAAAATGGCTATCTCCGATTTGGATGTAGGCAGGGAAAATTTTCTGCTATGTTGACTTTTGTCCATAACCTACTTTTGCAAACTAGTCCCTGGTTTTTCGCCCGATCGGAACCAAACCAGTCTAGGACAATTCTCTGGACTCTCTAGATCAATAATTATCAAAAAAAAGTTGAACTTTGGCATTTGCGTGGCTGTAACAGGGTCATTTAGAAAAGGGGCGTGGCAAAATACGCTCAAAAGCCTATAAATCCCAAAGGAAAACTCAGAACTTCACCAAAATTGATGAGCATATGTGTCAGAACATGGTGAGGAAGCATGCAGAGTTTCATGGAGATCGGACCATAGGTGGCGCTATAACTGGCAAAAAGCCTTCATTCTTATTAGGGGTTCAAGCATGAAATGCTGAAACCCTATTGTAATTGTAAGGATTCGTAAAACGCATCGCGCAGGACAAACCGTAAGGCCTAGAGACTTGAAACCTGGCCAGATGGTAGGCCTCAATTTGGGGACAACCTATCAGAGTATGACCCCGATTGGCCCATAGGTGGCGCTACAGCAACCAAAAGTTCAAAATCGCTCATATCTCTTAGACCGTTTGTCCCAGGATCAAGTGTCTTATATCGTTGGAATCCTTGGCTCAAGGCGGACAAAATGGCTATCTCCGATTTGGATGTAGGCAGGGAAAATTTTCTGCTATGTTGACTTTTGTCCATAACCTACTTTTGCAAACTAGTCCCTGGTTTTTCGCCCGATCGGAACCAAACCAGTCTAGGACAATTCTCTGGACTCTCTAGATCAATAATTATCAAAAAAAAGTTGAACTTTGGCATTTGCGTGGCTGTAACAGGGTCATTTAGAAAAGGGGCGTGGCAAAATACGCTCAAAAGCCTATAAATCCCAAAGGAAAACTCAGAACTTCACCAAAATTGATGAGCATATGTGTCAGAACATGGTGAGGAAGCATGCAGAGTTTCATGGAGATCGGACCATAGGTGGCGCTATAACTGGCAAAAAGCCTTCATTCTTATTAGGGGTTCAAGCATGAAATGCTGAAACCCTATTGTAATTGTAAGGATTCGTAAAACGCATCGCGCAGGACAAACCGTAAGGCCTAGAGACTTGAAACCTGGCCAGATGGTAGGCCTCAATTTGGGGACAACCTATCAGAGTATGACCCCGATTGGCCCATAGGTGGCGCTACAGCAACCAAAAGTTCAAAATCGCTCATATCTCTTAGACCGTTTGTCCCAGGATCAAGTGTCTTATATCGTTGGAATCCTTGGCTCAAGGCAGACAAAATGGCTATCTCCGATTTGGATGTAGGCAGGGAAAATTTTCTGCTATGTTGACTTTTGTCCATAACCTACTTTTGCAAACTAGTCCCTGGTTTTTCGCCCGATCGGAACCAAACCAGTCTAGGACAATTCTCTGGACTCTCTAGATCAATAATTATCAAAAAAAAGTTGAACTTTGGCATTTGCGTGGCTGTAACAGGGTCATTTAGAAAAGGGGCGTGGCAAAATACGCTCAAAAGCCTATAAATCCCAAAGGAAAACTCAGAACTTCACCAAAATTGATGAGCATATGTGTCAGAACATGGTGAGGAAGCATGCAGAGTTTCATGGAGATCGGACCATAGGTGGCGCTATAACTGGCAAAAAGCCTTCATTCTTATTAGGGGTTCAAGCATGAAATGCTGAAACCCTATTGTAATTGTAAGGATTCGTAAAACGCATCGCGCAGGACAAACCGTAAGGCCTAGAGACTTGAAACCTGGCCAGATGGTAGGCCTCAATTTGGGGACAACCTATCAGAGTATGACCCCGATTGGCCCATAGGTGGCGCTACAGCAACCAAAAGTTCAAAATCGCTCATATCTCTTAGACCGTTTGTCCCAGGATCAAGTGTCTTATATCGTTGGAATCCTTGGCTCAAGGCGGACAAAATGGCTATCTCCGATTTGGATGTAGGCAGGGAAAATTTTCTGCTATGTTGACTTTTGTCCATAACCTACTTTTGCAAACTAGTCCCTGGTTTTTCGCCCGATCGGAACCAAACCAGTCTAGGACAATTCTCTGGACTCTCTAGATCAATAATTATCAAAAAAAAGTTGAACTTTGGCATTTGCGTGGCTGTAACAGGGTCATTTAGAAAAGGGGCGTGGCAAAATACGCTCAAAAGCCTATAAATCCCAAAGGAAAACTCAGAACTTCACCAAAATTGATGAGCATATGTGTCAGAACATGGTGAGGAAGCATGCAGAGTTTCATGGAGATCGGACCATAGGTGGCGCTATAACTGGCAAAAAGCCTTCATTCTTATTAGGGGTTCAAGCATGAAATGCTGAAACCCTATTGTAATTGTAAGGATTCGTAAAACGCATCGCGCAGGACAAACCGTAAGGCCTAGAGACTTGAAACCTGGCCAGATGGTAGGCCTCAATTTGGGGACAACCTATCAGAGTATGACCCCGATTGGCCCATAGGTGGCGCTACAGCAACCAAAAGTTCAAAATCGCTCATATCTCTTAGACCGTTTGTCCCAGGATCAAGTGTCTTATATCGTTGGAATCCTTGGCTCAAGGCGGACAAAATGGCTATCTCCGATTTGGATGTAGGCAGGGAAAATTTTCTGCTATGTTGACTTTTGTCCATAACCTACTTTTGCAAACTAGTCCCTGGTTTTTCGCCCGATCGGAACCAAACCAGTCTAGGACAATTCTCTGGACTCTCTAGATCAATAATTATCAAAAAAAAGTTGAACTTTGGCATTTGCGTGGCTGTAACAGGGTCATTTAGAAAAGGGGCGTGGCAAAATACGCTCAAAAGCCTATAAATCCCAAAGGAAAACTCAGAACTTCACCAAAATTGATGAGCATATGTGTCAGAACATGGTGAGGAAGCATGCAGAGTTTCATGGAGATCGGACCATAGGTGGCGCTATAACTGGCAAAAAGCCTTCATTCTTATTAGGGGTTCAAGCATGAAATGCTGAAACCCTATTGTAATTGTAAGGATTCGTAAAACGCATCGCGCAGGACAAACCGTAAGGCCTAGAGACTTGAAACCTGGCCAGATGGTAGGCCTCAATTTGGGGACAACCTATCAGAGTATGACCCCGATTGGCCCATAGGTGGCGCTACAGCAACCAAAAGTTCAAAATCGCTCATATCTCTTAGACCGTTTGTCCCAGGATCAAGTGTCTTATATCGTTGGAATCCTTGGCTCAAGGCGGACAAAATGGCTATCTCCGATTTGGATGTAGGCAGGGAAAATTTTCTGCTATGTTGACTTTTGTCCATAACCTACTTTTGCAAACTAGTCCCTGGTTTTTCGCCCGATCGGAACCAAACCAGTCTAGGACAATTCTCTGGACTCTCTAGATCAATAATTATCAAAAAAAAGTTGAACTTTGGCATTTGCGTGGCTGTAACAGGGTCATTTAGAAAAGGGGTGTGGCAAAATACGCTCAAAAGCCTATAAATCCCAAAGGAAAACTCAGAACTTCACCAAAATTGATGAGCATATGTGTCAGAACATGGTGAGGAAGCATGCAGAGTTTCATGGAGATCGGACCATAGGTGGCGCTATAACTGGCAAAAAGCCTTCATTCTTATTAGGGGTTCAAGCATGAAATGCTGAAACCCTATTGTAATTGTAAGGATTCGTAAAACGCATCGCGCAGGACAAACCGTAAGGCCTAGAGACTTGAAACCTGGCCAGATGGTAGGCCTCAATTTGGGGACAACCTATCAGAGTATGACCCCGATTGGCCCATAGGTGGCGCTACAGCAACCAAAAGTTCAAAATCGCTCATATCTCTTAGACCGTTTGTCCTAGGATCAAGTGTCTTATATCGTTGGAATCCTTGGCTCAAGGCGGACAAAATGGCTATCTCCGATTTGCTCGCCCTTCAGGCGCCAATTTTGAGTAAATTGCATTTTTTTGAAAAACCTATTTTTGCGAACTTCTCCTAGGTTTTTTGCCCGATCGGAACCAAACCACTGCAAGAATATTCTCTGGAGGCTGACAATCAGTAATCATCCCAAAAATTCAAAATTTCAATTAACGGTCGATAAGGGGAACCAAAATATTTGATGGCACCAGGGCCACTTTTACTAAAACGGTTATAAATTGTGAACAGAAAGAGATTTTTTTGCTAAACTTGGGATACATCTTCCTGAGCTCAATCTGAGATCACTTGAAAAAAATGCCAACAATTGTCCACTTGGTGGCACTATAAAACGGTTATAACTTGTGAACGGAAAGAGATATTTTCGCAAAACTTGGGACACATGTTCATGAGCTCATTCTGAGGTCACGTGAAAAAAATCATGACAATTGGCCACTTGGTGGCACTATAAAATGGTTATAACTTGTGAGCGGAAAGAGATATTTTCGCTAAACTTGGGACACGTTCATAAGCTCAATCTGAGTTGACATGAAAAAAATCGTGACAATTGGCCACTTGGTGGCGCTATAACAGTGAAAAAAATCATAACAATTGCTATAAGCGCACCCAACTGTTAGTCTACTGAAAATTTGGCACGCAGTGTCTTTGTCCAGGGTGCCATGATAGTCTATGAGAACATTGGTGTATCTCAAAAAACTCAGTATACGTCATTGGCACAATGCCTTGAAGGAGCCTTAGAAGTTTCAAGCCAGTGTTTTTCCACAGGAGTGACCTCCTAAGACTCCTGAATCCTTGCCGAGTCCAACAATACCAAACATGACAGGTTTTGCCCATAGACTGTAAAAAATATGGACAAAGCGTCTGTGACGTCACCCATAGACTTTCTGCAGAATGGTTTTGAAGCCTTTTATGGGGGGTATGGGCGGCGCCATCTTGGAAAATCTTGGGAAATCCTAACCCCGCCCACCTTCTGACGCAGCGCGCGTCACTCAGCTCGCTCTGCTACTCCGGTTATCTCTGTGTATATTTTAGGCAACGAAATATGTTATAAAACACCATACTAACTCTTTTCGTTTTCATTTAAAGAAATCTTAATATTATAGCCACACAAATGTGGTTCAGGCAACGCGTATTGATTATATTCACTGCACATAGTTTGCATATTTATAAAAAAAACTAAATATAAAACACAAACCTGCCTCTTTTCGTTTTAAATATAATATAAAAATATTAAACATTTTAATATGGTCCAGGCAATATGTGCATTTGTACTAAACAACAGATTTTGCAGTAAACAACATATAGATCATCTTCGTTGTGTTAAAATTTAAAATGACAAAACTCAACCCAGTCTCTTTTTGTTAAATTTCAGTTGTGTCAATATTAGCCATTATAAAAGTATAAGTAAAAGGTATAAGAAGCTATACAAATAAAGCAAACAATTCAGTCAAACACACAAAGTCAGCGCTCGATCTAGTCTAACAATACAACAGTAAAGTTAAATAGTTTATAAAGTTATGAAACTTCCCCTCAGCAAAAACGATTGGCCAGGGAACAAATTATAGTTTCACGAAACCAAAAATCGCCCGTTGGATATAGACAAGATGAATTATATCTCATGTTTAACCACTACAGAGACCCCAGGGTCAGCGGCGAACGACTAGCCGAGGAAAAGCTGTTCCAGGCAGGGTACATGCGCCGAGCGCCCGGTCATCATCGCTGGATCTCACAACTGGATAAAATTTTCATAAATCTTTAAAAAAAACCACAGATTTGAGCTTTAAACAACTACATTCTCGCCTGAAAAACTCTTAAAACTACATTTCATGATACAGAAACCGTAGTATTATATTTCAACTGTGTTAAAAAATGGCGCTTCTTATGTTGTCATTCTCCTTGGCGCAGCCTAAGCTGTCAATCAAGCTGTCAATCAAAGTTAACCACGCCCTTATTTGTCATACATTTTATATCTAAATACTATCTAAACTAATGAGTTAGAAAAAAATTCACTACCCTCGCCATTGTCAGGCACTCGGAACCTATCGAAAAATACAATAAAAGTCCATGGGACCAACCTGTAAAAACATGAATTTATGCTGTGAAAACGGACATTTTAACATGGGGGCTATGGACATTTGCTCCCTTTTGGGACCTTCCCCTAGCAGATTTTCGATGTATTGCAGTTTTTCGCACTTCCGGGTAGGCTTCATTTTTCAGATGAGAATGTTGCCCCTTGGTTTCGCCTTATGGTTTTTGTAAGTGTCATTTAGAGCTTTAAAAAATTGTGGTTATCTTCAAAGCCGTTAGTCCGATCAAGACAAAAAAAAAAAAAAAAAGCTAAACAATAACACCAAAATGTTAAAATTATGATAGGGACTGACAAAAAAAATAATTATATCCAATCAATTTCACCCATGGATCATTTTGATGCTCTCACATGTTTGAAACGAACAATTGATGGATTGTGATGAAATTTGTTTTAAATTGGGACTGGCGAATCCCTGTCCGTAGAGCTAGTAAGTCCCGCCCATCCGTAAAACCCCACTGGACCTCTAGGTTGAAAAATCGTCAATGCAAGTGAATGTAAGAAAATAATTCTTTTCCGGTCCAGTTTGAATTGTGCCATGAATGTGAACATACATTGTCTGTGAATTTTTTATATAATTTTTCATGTTACGAGTTTGACAGTATATTGTATGATTCTTTGGCTAGCAGTTGTGGAAAAGACATAATGAGAAAGACTACATGTCGCCTATGTGACGTCACCCGATAACACATTTTTCCTTCCACTTGTCAAATCACGGTGCTAATGCTGCGATAATCTATGGAGACAGATCGAGATGCCTGTGTGTTTTGTACCCAAATGTCACCATTCAAACCAAATGGGTTGTTCTTTCTTCAGATTCCCGTCTGATGTAAAAACTAGTTGTAGTCCACAAAGTGCTCTCACACAAAGTCTAACCGTATCAAACTTCTACCCGCTAAATTGTAGCATTCTTCACACGAAAAATTATATTAAAAATTCACAGACAACATATGTTCACATTCATGCCAAAATTCAAACGAGACCAGAAAATAATTATTTTCTCACATTCACTTGCATTGACGATTTTCAACCTAGAGGTCCAGTGGGGTTAGCGGAAGGGGCGGGACTTACCAGCTCTATACTGTCAATGACCGTTTGCAAAGACCCGCCCACTTTAGTTACTGTTGCTATGTCTGACAAGCGACGCCACTCTCACACCACACCAAGTTCTCACGCAGTGAAAAATACACTGCGGATCAGAGAGGATACTGCGCGCTGACAGACAAGTACTTTTGATATGAAACAAAGTCTCACCTTTCAAATGTAGTCATTTTTTAGAGACATTTAAACAATAAATACCGTTTTGTGACTCTTTAATGTGTCTGACAGATCGCTGTAGACTCGAGGCTCAGTTAAAGCTGCTCGTGAACCGATCATCTCTTCCTTCTAGTTAATTTATAGCATTAAAATAAACATAAATGAACATATAAGGAATGTTGTTTTAAAGTGCTATGACGTCAGTACACTTTGTTTTTCAAATTGAAATCCTCCAATGTTAATCTACTAACTCTCCTGACTGCTTTGTTGGACAAAATGGCGGATTATGATTAGTCAGATCGCCTGTCATTCAAACTCCATGCGAAGGGTCAATTGAGAATGCCCATGCTCACAATCCTGATCTAATCGACAACTTTGCAGTTGCACATAGGAAAGCCCGGAAAATCCCACTATAATGTAAGAGAGCATCTTTTTTATGTATTTGGACCTAGGCCTAACAATGTGTTATCGTGCGCTGACACCATGTTTTTTTTTTTTTTTTTTTTTTTTTTTTTTTGAGGCTACTCCTGATTTTGTTAGTCATCTCATCTCTTATATGCTGTGTATGATCATATCCTGCCCTATTCATGGTAGCCTACTTGCAGACATTGCGTCATCAATATCATTAATTGCGTCATCATACTTAAGGGCCCAGTGTTGACTGGTTACGCCACTGAATATAATTGTCTAAACTCCTTATCAAAATTACATATTTACAACAAATTTGACACATATATATGGGCACACTTTGAGTACTACTAATAAAAGTGGTGGAGATCAGGCAAGACTGTAAGAAGACTCAGGCAAAAAGGTGCTATAACTGTAAAAACGCTTTAAAACCATTTATTTCCTATGGTAAACTGCCTGTATTGGCTGTAAATTGACTTTTTCATCTATGATGACAGTTGTTAAATGCTTGCTAAATAAAACTTAATGTCTTTTGATGCTTGTGAGCTTAAAGGCCTTAAAGGCCTTAAATGCTTGAACCCCGATAAATGCTGCTTGCAGCTTTAATTATTATTATTATTCTGCCGTAAAACGCATCGTGCAGCCCAAACCGTAAGAGCTGGAACCTTGAAACTTTGCCAGATGGTAGTACAAAAATCGAGGAGAGGTTATCAAAATATGACCCCGATTGGCCCATAGGTGGCGCTATAGCGACTAAAAGCGCAAAACTGTTCATAACTCCTAGACCGTATGTCGTAGACTCAAGTGTCTTATATCATTGGAAAGCTGGACACCTGAAGAACAAAACGTATATCTCCGATTTCCTTTCTGGTATGCAAATTTTCCGCCATTTTGAATTTTGTCAAAAACCTACTTTTGTGAACTAGTCCGTGGTTTTTCGCCCGATCGGAACCAAACCAGTGCAGAAATGTTCTCTAGAGTCTGAATATCAATAATTATCGAAAAAAAGTTGAAATTTCGATTCATGGTTTCTAGGGGGCGCTAATTGATCATTGTGGAAAAAGCCTATTTTACTAAAACGGCTATAACTCAAGAAGTAAATTAGATATCTTCACCAAACTTGGTACATATGTGTATGAGTTCAATTTGGGGTCACGGTAACAAAGTCACGACGATTGAACACTAGGTGGCGCTATAACATGAAAAAAACATGAAAAGGGCTATAACTACCTGACCGTTAGTCCGGTTGACTTGAAAATTGGTATGCAGTGTCTTGGTCCAAGGTGCCATGTATGTCTATGAGGACATTGGCGTATCTCAAAAAACATGGCCGCCATCGGCCAATGAAGTTTGAGCACCTATTAGACAAGGTTAACGGTGGCTGATCAGAACGAATCTTGATGGGCATGTTCGACTCATGGCCCTAGAGGTCTGTAAGAATTTTGAAAGAAATCGGCCACTAGTTGGCGCTAACGAGTTTTATGGCTCTGTAATCACGTGGTGTTACACTTATTGTCATAAAATGCATATCATTTGATAGACCTGCTCATGCTGAACAACTTTGCCTCAAGAACCATTTCTGTCAATCAAACCGTTCATTAAATATTCGCAATTATGTTAAAAACCTACTTTTGCGAACTAGTCCTAGGTTTTTCGCCCGATCGGAACAAAACGAGTCTAGGACAATTCTCTGGACTCTCTAGATCAATAATTATCGAAAAAAAGTTGAACTTTTGCATTTTTCGCAGGGGCATAATTGGGTCATAAAGAAAATGGGCGTGGCAAAATGCATTCAAAAGCCTATAAATCGTAAACAAAAACTCAGAACTTCACGAAAATTGGTGAGCATATGTGCCGTAATATTCTAAACAAGCATGCAAAATTTCATGTAGATCAGACCATAGGTGGCGCTATAGCAACCAAAAGCGCGAAACTGCTCATAACTCCTAGACCGTATGTCGTAGACTCAAGTTTCTTATATCATTGGAAAGCTGGATGCCTGAAGGTCAAAACGTATAACTCCGATTTCCTTTACGTTATGCAAATTTTCCGCCATTTTTAATTATGTCAAAAACCTACTTTTGAAACCAAACCAGTGCAGAAATGTTCTCTGGAGTCTGAATATCAATAATTATCGAAAAAAAGTTGAAATTTCGATTCCTGGTCGCTAGGGGTTGATAAATTTATGTTGTGGGAGGAGCCTATTTTACTAAAATGGCTATAACTCGAGAAGTAAATGAGATATCTTCACCAAACTTCGTACACATGTGTATGAGTTCAGTCTGGGGCCACAGTAAAGACATCACGACGATTGAACACTAGGTGGCACTATAACATGAAAAAAACATGAAAAGGGCTATGATTACCTGACCGTTAGTCCGATTGACTTGAAAATTGGTATGCAGTGTCTTGGTCCAAGGAGCCATGTATGTCTATGAGGACATTGGCGTATCTAAAAAAAACATGGCCGCCATCGACCAATGAAATTTGAGCACCTATTAGACAAGGTTAATGGAGGCCAATCGGAACAAAACTCGATGGGCATGTTCGAATCATGGCTCTAGAGGTCTGTAAGAATTTTGAAAGAAATCAGCCACTAGTTGGCGCTAGCGAGTTTTTTGGCTTGATAAATAAAACGAAATAACTTTTGATGCTTTTGTGCTTAAAGGCCTTAAAGGCCTTAAATGCTTGAACCCCGATAAATGCTGCTTGCAGCTTTAATTAGGGGTTCAAGCACGAAGTGCTGAAACCCTATTGTAATTGTGCTGATTTTTAGGGGTTCAAGCATGAAGTGCTGAAACCCTATTGTAATTGTCCTGATTTTTATTAGGGGTTCAAGCACGAAGTGCTGAAACCCTATTGTATTTGTGCTGATTTTTATTATTATTAGGGGTTCAAGCACGAAGTGCTGAAACCCTATTGTAATTGTGCTGATTTTTAGGGGTTCAAGCACGAAGTGCTGAAACCCTATTGTAATTGTACTGATTTTTATTAGGGGTTCAAGCACGAAGTGCTGAAACCCTATTGTAATTGTGCTGATTTTTATTAGGGGTTCAAGCACGAAGTGCTGAAACCCTATTGTAATTGTACTGATTTTTATTATTATTATTATTATTATTCTCCCCTAAAACGCATCGTGCAGCCCAAACCGTAAGAGCTGGAACCTTGAAACTTGGCCAAATGGTAGTCCTCAATTTGGGGAGAACCTATCAAAGTATGACCCAGATTGGCCCATAGGTGGCGCTATAGCGACCAAAAGCGCGAAACTGCTCATAACTCCTAGACCGTATGTCGTAGACTCAAGTGTCCTATATCATTGGAAAGCTGGACGCCTGAAGGTCAAAACGTATATCTCCGATTTTATTTCAGGTATGCAAATTTTTCCGCCATTTTGAATTTTGTCAAAAACCTACTTTTGCGAACTAGTCCCTGGTTTTTCGCCCGATCGGAACCAAACCAGTGCAGAAATGTTCTTTGGAGTCTGAAGATCAATAATTATCGAAAAAAAGTCGAAATTTCGATTCCTGGTCGCTAGCGGGTGATAAATTAATGTTGTGGGAGGAGCCTATTTGACTAAAATGGCTATAACTCGAAAAGGAAATGAGATATCTTCACCAAACTTGGTACACATGTGTATGAGTTCAATTTGGGGTCATAGTAAAAAAAATTCGACGATTGATCACATGGTGGCGCTATAACATGAAAAAAACATGAAAAGGGCTATGACCACGTGACCGTTTGTCCGATTGACTTGAAAATTGGTATGCAGTGTCTTGGTCCAAGGTGCCATGTATGTCTATGAGGACATTGGCGTACCTCGAAAAACATGACAGCCATCGACCAATGAAATTTGAGCACCTATTAGACAAGGTTAACGGAGGCCGATCGGAACGATACTCGATGGGCATGTTCAACTCATGGCCCTAGAGGTCTGTAAGAATTTTGAAAGAAATCGGCCACTAGTTGGCGCTAACGAGTTTTATGGCTCTGTAATCACGTGGTGTTACACTTATTGTCACAAAATGCATATCATTTGATAGATCTGCTCATGCTGAACAACTTTGCCTCAAGAACCATTGCTGTCAATCAAACCGTTCATTAAATATTCGCAATTATGTTAAAAACCTACTTTTGCGAACTAGTCCTAGGTTTTTTGCCCGATCGGAACAAAACCAGTCTAGGGTAATTCTCTGGACTCTCTAGATCAATAATTATCAAAAAAAAGTTCAACTTTAGCATTTTTCGCATGGGTATATTGGGTCATAATGAAAATGGGCGTGGCAAAATGCATTTAAAAGCCTATAAATCCTAAACGAAAACTCAGAACTTCACAAAAATTGGTGAGCATATGTACCATAACAGTCTAAACAAGCATGTAAAATTTCATGAAGATCGTACGATAGGTGGCGCTATAACTGTTAAAAAGCTTTGAAAACCATATATTTCCTATGGTAAATTGCCTGTTTTGGCTGTAAATGGTCTTTTCCATCTATTATTTCAGTGGTTAAAAGCTTTACAAATAAAACTTAATGTCTTAAATGCTTATGTGCTTAAAGGCCTTAAATGCTTGAACCCCGATAAATGCTGCTTGCAGCTTTAATTATTATTATTATTATTATTATTCTGCCGTAAAACGCATCGTGCAGCCCAAACCGTAAGGGCTAGAGCTTTGAAACTTTGCCATATGGTAGTACAAAAATCGAGGAGAGGTTATCAAATTATGACCCCGATTGGCCCATAGGTGGCGCTATAGCAACCAAAAGCGCGAAACTGCTCATAACTCCTAGACCGTAAGTCATAGACTCAAGTGTCTTATATCATTGGAAAGCTGGACGCCTGACGAACAAAACGTATATCTCCGATTTTATTTCCGCCATGATAGATTTTCCGCCATTTTGAATTTTGTCGAAAATCTACTTTTGCGAACTAGTCCCTGGTTTTTTGCCCGATCGGAACCAAACCAGTGCAGAATTGTTCTCTGGAGTCTGAATATCAATAATTATCAAAAAAAAGTTGAAATTTCGATTCACGGTCGCTAGGGGGTGCAAAATTAACGTTGTGGGAGGAGCCTATTTTACTAAAATGGCTATAACTCCAGAAGTAAAAGAGGTATTTTAACCAAACCTGGTACACATGTGTAAGACGTCAATATGAGGTCACGGTAAAAAAATCGCGGCGATTGGTCACATGGTGGCGCTATAACATGAAAAAAACATAAAACAGGCTATAACCACCTGACCGTTAGTCCGATTGACTTGAAAATTGGTATGCAGTGTCTTGGTCCAAGGTGCCATGTATGTCTATGAGGACATTGGTGTATCTCAAAAAACATGGCCGCCATCGGCCAATGAAGTTTGAGCACCTATTAGACAAGGTTAACGGAGGCCTATCGGAACGAAACTCGGTGGGCATGTTCGACTCATGGCCCTAGAGGTCTGTAAGAATTTTAAAAGAAATCGGCCACTAGTTGGCGCTAACGAGTTTTATGGCTCTGTAATCACGTGGTGTTACACTTATTGTCACAAAATGCATACCATTTGATAGATCTCCTCTTGTTGAACAACTTTGCCTCAAGAACCATTGCTGTCAATCAAACCGTTCATTAAATATTCGTAATTATGTTAAAAACCTACTTTTGCGAACTAGTCCTAGGTTTTTCGCCCGATCAGAACCAAACGAGTCTAGGACAATTCTATGGACTCTCAAGATCAATAATTATCAAAAAAAAGTTGAACTTTTGCATTTTTCGCATGGGTATATTGGGTCATAAAGAAAATGGGCGTGGCAAAATGCACTCAAAAGCCTATAAATCCTAAACAAAAACTCAGAACTTCACGAAAATTGGTGAGCTTATGTGCCATAACATCATTAACAAGCATGCAAAATTTCATGGAGATCGGACTATAGATGGTGCTATAACTGTTAAAAAGCTTTAAAAAACACATATTTCCTATGGTAAATTGCCTGTATTGGCTGTAAATGGACTTTTCCATCTATTATTTCAGTGGTTAAAAGCTTTCTAAATAAATCTTAATGTCTTAAATGCTTATGTGCCTAAAGGCCTTAAATGCTTGAACCCCGATAAATGCTGCTTGCAGCTTTAATTATTATTATTATTATTATTCTGCCGTAAAACGCATCGTGCAGCCCAAACCGTAAGGGCTAGAGCTTTGAAACTTTGCCATATGGTAGTACAAAAATCGAGGAGAGGTTATCAAATTATGACCCCAATTGGCCCATAGGTGGCGCTATAGCAACCAAAAGCGCGAAACTGCTCATAACTCCTAGACCGTAAGTCATAGACTCAAGTGTCTTATATCATTGGAAAGCTGGACGCCTGACGAACAAAACGTATATCTCCGATTTTATTTCCGCCATGATAGATTTTCCGCCATTTTGAATTTTGTCGAAAATCTACTTTTGCGAACTAGTCCCTGGTTTTTCGCCCGATCGGAAACAAACCAGTGCAGAATTGTTCTATGGAGTCTGAAGATCAATAATTATCGAAAAAAAGTTGAAATTTCGATTCATGGTTGCTAGGGGGTGCAAAATTAACGTTGTGGGAGGAGCCTATTTTACTAAAATGGCTATAACTCCAGAAGTAAAAGAGGTATTTTAACCAAACTTGGTACACATGTGTAAGAGGTCAATCTGAGGTCACAGTAAAAAAATCGCGGCGATTGGCCACATGGTGGCGCTATAACATGAAAAAAACATAAAACAGGCTATAACCACCTGACCGTTAGTCCGATTGACTTGAAAATTGGTATGCAGTGTCTTGGTCCAAGGTGCCATGTATGTCTATGAGGACATTGGCGTATCTCAAAAAACATGGCCGCCATCGGCCAATGAAGTTTGAGCACCGATTAGACAAGGTTAACGGAGGCCGATCGGAACGAAACTCGATGGGCATGTTCGTCTTATGGCCCTAGAGGTCTGTAAGAATTTTGAAAGAAATCAGCCACTAGTTGGCGCTAACGAGTTTTATGGCTCTGTAATCACGTGGTGTTACACTCATCCACACAATATGCATATCATTTGATAGATCTGCTCATGCTGAACAACTTTGCCTCAAGAACCATTGCTGTCAATCAAACCGTTCATTAAATATTCACGAATATGTCTAAAACCTACTTTTGCGAACTAGTCCTAGGTTTTTCGCCCGATCGGAACCAGACCAGTCTAGGACAATTCTCTGGACTCTCTAGATCAATAATTATCAAAAAAAGTTGAACTTTTGCATTTGGATGGCTGTAATAGGGTCATTTATAAAATGGGCGTGGCAAAATACAGTCAAAAGCCTATAAATCATAAATGAAAATGCAGAACTTCACAAAAATTGGTCAGCATATGTGACATAACATCATTAACAAGCATGCAAAATTTTATGGAGATCGGACGATAGGTGGCGCTATAACTGTTAAAAAGCTTTAAAACCATATATTTCCTATGGTAAACTGCCTGTATTGGCTGTAAATGGTCTTTTCCATCTCTGATCATATAATTTTCATATCATAATGTTCAAAACTAGTGCAATACAATTCTCTGGACTCACTAGATCAATAATTGTCAGAAAAAGTTGAACTACTTCATTTGGATAGCTATAATAGGTTCACTTCATAATGTAGCCTTTACCAAGTGTCCCCGAAAGCCTATATCTCTTTAATGAATTACTCAGACCTTCTTAAAAACAAGTCAGAACATGTGAAATATCACTCTAAACATGCATGAAAATTTTCAGACAGATCGGACAAAATTTGCCTCTATAACAGTTAAAAAGGTGAAAATGATATGAATATAATGGCATGTTAAGCCAATAAGTGATATTTTACTGCCCCCTGCTGTTTAAAATAGGAATTTTGTCATATTGTTCTATAATTTATATTTAGACTTTATAAAATCCCTATTTTAACATTTACAATTACATTTAGTCAAAATCTATCTGTTAAAGTATTAGTACTGACAGTTTGATCACATCATATAGTTCAACTGTCTGTATCTACAACATAATGTGTGTGTAGTCTTAGGTTTCTGAATAAATTCTGAATCGTCTGATTAATAGCTTACAAAGACTTTGTGAAATGTTAATTGACCATTCAAATATATTTTCATAATGACATATCCCAATAGCATTGAAAAAACAACAACAACAACATTTGTCTTTGTGTGTGTGTGTGTGTGTGTGTGTGTGTGTAAGCATGCATTAAGTTAAAATGGTAAAACTGGTTTGCTTTTGTCACAGTTGTGTTCTGTCTGAGTATTGTTGTCTCTGATCACATGTCTTCCTTTGTTCTGTTTTCCCGCCACTCCTTGGTTTCCACGGTAACTGTCATTTAGTGCATCTGTCACACCTGTTTCCTCGTTAGTCTTGTCAGCTGTGTCTTGTTTCCCTGATCAGTTCTCCCATGTATTTAAGCCCTGAGTTTTGCCTTGTTCTTTGTCAGTTCTATGCTGTAATTAGAGTGTGTTGCTGCCTGTTCCGATATCCTGAGTTTAATTCCTATTAAACCTGCATCTTGTATGTTCATCCTTGTCTCCGCGTGCCTTCCTGCAACCATTCCGTGTTTAGCTTTAGTGGAGAAAACTGGTGAAAATAATGAAATTTAAAGTGAACCTGAGCCAATAAGTGGTCTTCTAGTGCCCTCTGCTGGCCATTCTACTTATTAATGAAGTCTTTTCACAGGTGATTTTGCGTCACTCTAGACACTTATAAAATCACTTATATAACAATAACTATTATAACAAAATCATATTTTGTCAGTGTTTATCACTTCATTTGCACTGACACTTCACGTGTTGTAAATCATGGTAAATCACGCTAGAAGCATGGTAAATCATAGTAAATAAATCTAAAATGTGGTGTATCAAGGTAAATCATGCTAGAATCCTGATAAATCATTCTAGAACGTGGTATATTATGGTAAATCATGCTAGAACAGGGTAAATAATGGTAAACCATGGTAAATCATGGTAAACTATGCTAGAACAGGGTAAATCATGGTAAACCATGGTAAATCATGGTAAACCATGGTAAATCATGATAAACTATAGTAAATCATGCTACAATGTGGTATATCATGGTAAATCATGCTAGAACATGGTAAATCAAGGTAAACTAAGATAAATTCATGGTCAACTATGCTAGAACAGGGTAAATCATGGTAAATCATGGTAAATCATGCTAAAACATGGTATTTTCCATCTATGATGTCAGTGGTTACATGCTTGCTAAATAAAACTTGATGTCTTTTGATGTTTTTGTGCTTAAAGGCCTTAAAGGCCTTAACTGCTTGAACCCCGATAAATGCTGCTTGCAGCTTTAATTATTATTATTTTTCCGCCATAAAACGCATCGTGCAGCCCAAACCGTAAGACCTAGAGACTTGAAACTTTGCCAGATGGTAGTACTATTGCTCGCTACTCAGATCCACGGACTCAGCCCAATCGGCCCATAGGTGGCGCTATAGCAACCAAAAGCGCGAAACAGCTCATAACTCCTAGACCTTATGTCGTAGACTCAAGTGTCTTATATCATTGGAAAGCTGGACGCCTGACGAACAAAACGTATATCTCCGATTTCATTTCCGTCATGATAGATTTTCCGCCATTTTGAATTTTGTCAAAAACCTACTTTTGCGAACTAGTCCCTGGTTTTTTGCCCGATCGGAACCAAACCAGTGCAGAATTGTTCTCTGGAGTCTGAAGATCAATAATTATCAAAAAAAAGTCGAAATTCTGATTCTTGGTCGCTAGGGGGTGATAAATTAATGTTGTGGGAGGAGCCTATTTTACTAAAATGGCTATAACTCGAGAAGTAAATGAGATATCTTCACCAAACTTGGTACACATGTGTAAGAGGTCAATCTGAGGTCACAGTAAACAAATTGCGTCGATTGGCCACATGGTGGCGCTATAAAACAAAACAAAAACGTATAGACACCTGACCGTTTTTCCGAATGACTTGAAATTTGGTATGCAGTGTCTTGGCCCAAGGGGCCATGTATGTCTAAAAGGAATATGGCGTATCTAAAAAAACATGGCCGCCATTGGCCAATGAGGTTTGAGCACCGTTGACGAAGTCCGATCGGAGCGAAACTCGGTGGGCATGTTTGGCTCAAGCCCCTAGAGGTCTGTAAGAATTTTGAAAGAAATCGGCCACTAGTTGGCGCTAACGAGTTTTATGGCTCTGTAATCACGTGGTGTAACAAATTTCGTCACAAAATGCATTATCATTTGATAGACCTCCTCATCCTGAACAACTTTGCCTCAAAAACCATTGCTGTCAATCAAACAGTTCATTAAATATTCATGAATATGTCAAAAACCTACTTTCGCGAACTAGTCCCTGGTTTTTCGCCCGATCGGAACCAGACCAGTCTAGAACAATTCTCTGGACTCTCTAGATCAATAATTATCAAAAAAAAGTTGAACTTTTGCATTTGGATGGCTGTAATAGGGTCATTTATAAAATGGGCGGGGCAAAATAAATAAAAAAGCCTATAAATCATAAATAAAAACTCAGAACTTCACAAAAATTGGTGAACATATGTGAAATAACATCATTAACAAGCATGCCAAATTTTATGGAGATCGGACCAAAGGTGGCGCTATAACTGTTAAAAAGCTTTAAAACCATATATTTCCTATGGTAAATGGTCTTTTTCATCTATTATGTCAGTAGTTACATGCTTGCTAAATAAATCTTAATAACTTTTGATGCTTTTATGCTTAAAGGCCTTAAAGGCCTTAATTGCTTGAACCCCGATAAATGCTGCTTGCAGCTTTAATTAGGGGTTCAAGCACTTCAGTGCTGAACACCTATTGTAATTGTTAATTTTCCCATGATGCAACATTCAGACATAAAACTGATCGGGCAGACCAAACCGTAAGTCGTGGAGACTTGAAACTTTGGGGGCTGATAGTACTCACACCGCCTACAGCGTCACCAAGGCCCGCCCCGATCGGCCTGACGGGGGCGCTACAGCGGGCAAAAGTACGAAACGGCTCATAACTCATCAACCGTGAGGCGTAGGCTCAAGTGTCTTATATCGCTGGAATCCTTGGCTCGAGGCGGACCAGATGCATGCCTCGGATTTGCTCGTCACCCCGGAAAATCTTCGGGTATTTGGGGTTTTTCCAAAAACCTACTTTCGCGAACTAGTCCTAGGCTTTTGGCCCGACCGGAACCAAACCAGTGCGGCAAGATTCTCTGGAGTCTGACTGTCAATAATTATCAAAAAAAAGTGTAAATTTCGCATCACGGTCCCTAAGGGCCGCCAAAATGTTCGAAGTGGGAGGAGCCCATTTTGCTTAATTGGCTATAACTCGTGAACGGAACGAGATTTTTGCACCAAACTCAGCACACGCATGTACGAGCTCATTCTGTGGTCACGTGAAAAAGGGCGCAGCGACTGGCCACTTGGTGGCGCTATAACTGTTAAAAGGGTGTCAAAATGATGTATTTCTATGGAAAAAACACATGAAATGGCTGAAAGCGGCCATCTTGCTGTCTGATTTGCATACAACCTCACAAAATCGGGCATGCGCATGCGTCACGTGATCCTGAAGAAGCTTGAAAACTTTCATGGACGTCGGGCCATTGGTGGCGCTTTAACTGTCATAAAGGTGAGAAGGCCTCTGTATTACCCTATGCAAAATGACATTTAAATGACTGAAAAATGGGGGGAAAAGAGCAGAGCTTCACCAAATTAGCTGAGCACATGCGCCATATTATTCTAAAGAAGCGTGCAAACTTTTATGGAGATCGGGCCATCAGTGGAGGTGTCACAGTTTAAAAGGTAAAACAAAAAATGCACCACATTTCCATGATAAATGAGCTAAAAGGGCAACAAACGTTCTTTTTCCTCTCCGAGGCACATGTTAGAAGGCTGGATAAAGTTTTTGGAACGCAGCAGCGCAGACGGCAAGTGCCTAGACCCTATAGTTTTTTTTTTAGAGGCCTTTTTGTGGCCCTTTTTTAGCCACTTATTAGGGGTTCAAGCACTTCAGTGCTGAACACCTATTGTAATTGTTAATTTTCCCATGATGCAACATTCAGACATAAAACTGATCGGGCAGACCAAACCGTAAGTCGTGGAGACTTGAAACTTTGGGGGCTGATAGTACTCACACCGCCTACAGCGTCACCAAGGCCCGCCCCGATCGGCCTGACGGGGGCGCTACAGCGGGCAAAAGTACGAAACGGCTCATAACTCATCAACCGTGAGGCGTAGGCTCAAGTGTCTTATATCGCTGGAATCCTTGGCTCGAGGCGGACCAGATGCATGCCTCGGATTTGCTCGTCACCCCGGAAAATCTTCGGGTATTTGGGGTTTTTCCAAAAACCTACTTTCGCGAACTAGTCCTAGGCTTTTGGCCCGACCGGAACCAAACCAGTGCGGCAAGATTCTCTGGAGTCTGACTGTCAATAATTATCAAAAAAAAGTGTAAATTTCGCATCACGGTCCCTAAGGGCCGCCAAAATGTTTGAAGTGGGAGGAGCCCATTTTGCTTAATTGGCTATAACTCGTGAACGGAACGAGATTTTTGCACCAAACTCAGCACACGCATGTACGAGCTCATTCTGTGGTCACGTGAAAAAGGGCGCAGCGACTGGCCACTTGGTGGCGCTATAACTGTTAAAAGGGTGTCAAAATGATGTATTTCTATGGAAAAAACACATGAAATGGCTGAAAGCGGCCATCTTGCTGTCTGATTTGCATACAACCTCACAAAATCGGGCATGCGCATGCGTCACGTGATCCTGAAGAAGCTTGAAAACTTTCATGGACGTCGGGCCATTGGTGGCGCTTTAACTGTCATAAAGGTGAGAAGGCCTCTGTATTACCCTATGCAAAATGACATTTAAATGACTGAAAAATGGGGGGAAAAGAGCAGAGCTTCACCAAATTAGCTGAGCACATGCGCCATATTATTCTAAAGAAGCGTGCAAACTTTTATGGAGATCGGGCCATCAGTGGAGGTGTCACAGTTTAAAAGGTAAAACAAAAAATGCACCACATTTCCATGATAAATGAGCTAAAAGGGCAACAAACGTTCTTTTTCCTCTCCGAGGCACATGTTAGAAGGCTGGATAAAGTTTTTGGAACGCAGCAGCGCAGACGGCAAGTGCCTAGACCCTATAGTTTTTTTTTTAGAGGCCTTTTTGTGGCCCTTTTTTAGCCACTTATTAGGGGTTCAAGCACTTCAGTGCTGAACACCTATTGTAATTGTTAATTTTCCCATGATGCAACATTCAGACATAAAACTGATCGGGCAGACCAAACCGTAAGTCGTGGAGACTTGAAACTTTGGGGGCTGATAGTACTCACACCGCCTACAGCGTCACCAAGGCCCGCCCCGATCGGCCTGACGGGGGCGCTACAGCGGGCAAAAGTACGAAACGGCTCATAACTCATCAACCGTGAGGCGTAGGCTCAAGTGTCTTATATCGCTGGAATCCTTGGCTCGAGGCGGACCAGATGCATGCCTCGGATTTGCTCGTCACCCCGGAAAATCTTCGGGTATTTGGGGTTTTTCCAAAAACCTACTTTCGCGAACTAGTCCTAGGCTTTTGGCCCGACCGGAACCAAACCAGTGCGGCAAGATTCTCTGGAGTCTGACTGTCAATAATTATCAAAAAAAAGTGTAAATTTCGCTTCACGGTCCCTAAGGGCCGCCAAAATGTTCGAAGTGGGAGGAGCCCATTTTGCTTAATTGGCTATAACTCGTGAACGGAACGAGATTTTTGCACCAAACTCAGCACACGCATGAACGAGCTCATTCTGTGGTCACGTGAAAAAGGGCGCAGCGACTGGCCACTTGGTGGCGCTATAACTGTTAAAAGGGTGTCAAAATGATGTATTTCTATGGAAAAAACACATGAAATGGCTGAAAGCGGCCATCTTGCTGTCTGATTTGCATACAACCTCACAAAATCGGGCATGCGCATGCGTCACGTGATCCTGAAGAAGCTTGAAAACTTTCATGGACGTCGGGCCATTGGTGGCGCTTTAACTGTCATAAAGGTGAGAAGGCCTCTGTATTACCCTATGCAAAATGACATTTAAATGACTGAAAAATGGGGGGAAAAGAGCAGAGCTTCACCAAATTAGCTGAGCACATGCGCCATATTATTCTAAAGAAGCGTGCAAACTTTTATGGAGATCGGGCCATCAGTGGAGGTGTCACAGTTTAAAAGGTAAAACAAAAAATGCACCACATTTCCATGATAAATGAGCTAAAAGGGCAACAAACGTTCTTTTTCCTCTCCGAGGCACATGTTAGAAGGCTGGATAAAGTTTTTGGAACGCAGCAGCGCAGACGGCAAGTGCCTAGACCCTATAGTTTTTTTTTTAGAGGCCTTTTTGTGGCCCTTTTTTAGCCACTTATTAGGGGTTCAAGCACTTCAGTGCTGAACACCTATTGTAATTGTTAATTTTCCCATGATGCAACATTCAGACATAAAACTGATCGGGCAGACCAAACCGTAAGTCGTGGAGACTTGAAACTTTGGGGGCTGATAGTACTCACACCGCCTACAGCGTCACCAAGGCCCGCCCCGATCGGCCTGACGGGGGCGCTACAGCGGGCAAAAGTACGAAACGGCTCATAACTCATCAACCGTGAGGCGTAGGCTCAAGTGTCTTATATCGCTGGAATCCTTGGCTCGAGGCGGACCAGATGCATGCCTCGGATTTGCTCGTCACCCCGGAAAATCTTCGGGTATTTGGGGGTTTTCCAAAAACCTACTTTCGCGAACTAGTCCTAGGCTTTTGGCCCGACCGGAACCAAACCAGTGCGGCAAGATTCTCTGGAGTCTGACTGTCAATAATTATCAAAAAAAAGTGTAAATTTCGCTTCACGGTCCCTAAGGGCCGCCAAAATGTTCGAAGTGGGAGGAGCCCATTTTGCTTAATTGGCTATAACTCGTGAACGGAACGAGATTTTTGCACCAAACTCAGCACACGCATGTACGAGCTCATTCTGTGGTCACGTGAAAAAGGGCGCAGCGACTGGCCACTTGGTGGCGCTATAACTGTTAAAAGGGTGTCAAAATGATGTATTTCTATGGAAAAAACACATGAAATGGCTGAAAGCGGCCATCTTGCTGTCTGATTTGCATACAACCTCACAAAATCGGGCATGCGCATGCGTCACGTGATCCTGAAGAAGCTTGAAAACTTTCATGGACGTCGGGCCATTGGTGGCGCTTTAACTGTCATAAAGGTGAGAAGGCCTCTGTATTACCCTATGCAAAATGACATTTAAATGACTGAAAAATGGGGGGAAAAGAGCAGAGCTTCACCAAATTAGCTGAGCACATGCGCCATATTATTCTAAAGAAGCGTGCAAACTTTTATGGAGATCGGGCCATCAGTGGAGGTGTCACAGTTTAAAAGGTAAAACAAAAAATGCACCACATTTCCATGATAAATGAGCTAAAAGGGCAACAAACGTTCTTTTTCCTCTCCGAGGCACATGTTAGAAGGCTGGATAAAGTTTTTGGAACGCAGCAGCGCAGACGGCAAGTGCCTAGACCCTATAGTTTTTTTTTTAGAGGCCTTTTTGTGGCCCTTTTTTAGCCACTTATTAGGGGTTCAAGCACTTCAGTGCTGAACACCTATTGTAATTGTTAATTTTCCCATGATGCAACATTCAGACATAAAACTGATCGGGCAGACCAAACCGTAAGTCGTGGAGACTTGAAACTTTGGGGGCTGATAGTACTCACACCGCCTACAGCGTCACCAAGGCCCGCCCCGATCGGCCTGACGGGGGCGCTACAGCGGGCAAAAGTACGAAACGGCTCATAACTCATCAACCGTGAGGCGTAGGCTCAAGTGTCTTATATCGCTGGAATCCTTGGCTCGAGGCGGACCAGATGCATGCCTCGGATTTGCTCGTCACCCCGGAAAATCTTCGGGTATTTGGGGTTTTTCCAAAAACCTACTTTCGCGAACTAGTCCTAGGCTTTTGGCCCGACCGGAACCAAACCAGTGCGGCAAGATTCTCTGGAGTCTGACTGTCAATAATTATCAAAAAAAAGTGTAAATTTCGCATCACGGTCCCTAAGGGCCGCCAAAATGTTCGAAGTGGGAGGAGCCCATTTTGCTTAATTGGCTATAACTCGTGAACGGAACGAGATTTTTGCACCAAACTCAGCACACGCATGTACGAGCTCATTCTGTGGTCACGTGAAAAAGGGCGCAGCGACTGGCCACTTGGTGGCGCTATAACTGTTAAAAGGGTGTCAAAATGATGTATTTCTATGGAAAAAACACATGAAATGGCTGAAAGCGGCCATCTTGCTGTCTGATTTGCATACAACCTCACAAAATCGGGCATGCGCATGCGTCACGTGATCCTGAAGAAGCTTGAAAACTTTCATGGACGTCGGGCCATTGGTGGCGCTTTAACTGTCATAAAGGTGAGAAGGCCTCTGTATTACCCTATGCAAAATGACATTTAAATGACTGAAAAATGGGGGGAAAAGAGCAGAGCTTCACCAAATTAGCTGAGCACATGCGCCATATTATTCTAAAGAAGCGTGCAAACTTTTATGGAGATCGGGCCATCAGTGGAGGTGTCACAGTTTAAAAGGTAAAACAAAAAATGCACCACATTTCCATGATAAATGAGCTAAAAGGGCAACAAACGTTCTTTTTCCTCTCCGAGGCACATGTTAGAAGGCTGGATAAAGTTTTTGGAACGCAGCAGCGCAGACGGCAAGTGCCTAGACCCTATAGTTTTTTTTTTAGAGGCCTTTTTGTGGCCCTTTTTTAGCCACTTATTAGGGGTTCAAGCACTTCAGTGCTGAACACCTATTGTAATTGTTAATTTTCCCATGATGCAACATTCAGACATAAAACTGATCGGGCAGACCAAACCGTAAGTCGTGGAGACTTGAAACTTTGGGGGCTGATAGTACTCACACCGCCTACAGCGTCACCAAGGCCCGCCCCGATCGGCCTGACGGGGGCGCTACAGCGGGCAAAAGTACGAAACGGCTCATAACTCATCAACCGTGAGGCGTAGGCTCAAGTGTCTTATATCGCTGGAATCCTTGGCTCGAGGCGGACCAGATGCATGCCTCGGATTTGCTCGTCACCCCGGAAAATCTTCGGGTATTTGGGGTTTTTCCAAAAACCTACTTTCGCGAACTAGTCCTAGGCTTTTGGCCCGACCGGAACCAAACCAGTGCGGCAAGATTCTCTGGAGTCTGACTGTCAATAATTATCAAAAAAAAGTGTAAATTTCGCATCACGGTCCCTAAGGGCCGCCAAAATGTTCGAAGTGGGAGGAGCCCATTTTGCTTAATTGGCTATAACTCGTGAACGGAACGAGATTTTTGCACCAAACTCAGCACACGCATGTACGAGCTCATTCTGTGGTCACGTGAAAAAGGGCGCAGCGACTGGCCACTTGGTGGCGCTATAACTGTTAAAAGGGTGTCAAAATGATGTATTTCTATGGAAAAAACACATGAAATGGCTGAAAGCGGCCATCTTGCTGTCTGATTTGCATACAACCTCACAAAATCGGGCATGCGCATGCGTCACGTGATCCTGAAGAAGCTTGAAAACTTTCATGGACGTCGGGCCATTGGTGGCGCTTTAACTGTCATAAAGGTGAGAAGGCCTCTGTATTACCCTATGCAAAATGACATTTAAATGACTGAAAAATGGGGGGAAAAGAGCAGAGCTTCACCAAATTAGCTGAGCACATGCGCCATATTATTCTAAAGAAGCGTGCAAACTTTTATGGAGATCGGGCCATCAGTGGAGGTGTCACAGTTTAAAAGGTAAAACAAAAAATGCACCACATTTCCATGATAAATGAGCTAAAAGGGCAACAAACGTTCTTTTTCCTCTCCGAGGCACATGTTAGAAGGCTGGATAAAGTTTTTGGAACGCAGCAGCGCAGACGGCAAGTGCCTAGACCCTATAGTTTTTTTTTTAGAGGCCTTTTTGTGGCCCTTTTTTAGCCACTTATTAGGGGTTCAAGCACTTCAGTGCTGAACACCTATTGTAATTGTTAATTTTCCCATGATGCAACATTCAGACATAAAACTGATCGGGCAGACCAAACCGTAAGTCGTGGAGACTTGAAACTTTGGGGGCTGATAGTACTCACACCGCCTACAGCGTCACCAAGGCCCGCCCCGATCGGCCTGACGGGGGCGCTACAGCGGGCAAAAGTACGAAACGGCTCATAACTCATCAACCGTGAGGCGTAGGCTCAAGTGTCTTATATCGCTGGAATCCTTGGCTCGAGGCGGACCAGATGCATGCCTCGGATTTGCTCGTCACCCCGGAAAATCTTCGGGTATTTGGGGTTTTTCCAAAAACCTACTTTCGCGAACTAGTCCTAGGCTTTTGGCCCGACCGGAACCAAACCAGTGCGGCAAGATTCTCTGGAGTCTGACTGTCAATAATTATCAAAAAAAAGTGTAAATTTCGCATCACGGTCCCTAAGGGCCGCCAAAATGTTCGAAGTGGGAGGAGCCCATTTTGCTTAATTGGCTATAACTCGTGAACGGAACGAGATTTTTGCACCAAACTCAGCACACGCATGTACGAGCTCATTCTGTGGTCACGTGAAAAAGGGCGCAGCGACTGGCCACTTGGTGGCGCTATAACTGTTAAAAGGGTGTCAAAATGATGTATTTCTATGGAAAAAACACATGAAATGGCTGAAAGCGGCCATCTTGCTGTCTGATTTGCATACAACCTCACAAAATCGGGCATGCGCATGCGTCACGTGATCCTGAAGAAGCTTGAAAACTTTCATGGACGTCGGGCCATTGGTGGCGCTTTAACTGTCATAAAGGTGAGAAGGCCTCTGTATTACCCTATGCAAAATGACATTTAAATGACTGAAAAATGGGGGGAAAAGAGCAGAGCTTCACCAAATTAGCTGAGCACATGCGCCATATTATTCTAAAGAAGCGTGCAAACTTTTATGGAGATCGGGCCATCAGTGGAGGTGTCACAGTTTAAAAGGTAAAACAAAAAATGCACCACATTTCCATGATAAATGAGCTAAAAGGGCAACAAACGTTCTTTTTCCTCTCCGAGGCACATGTTAGAAGGCTGGATAAAGTTTTTGGAACGCAGCAGCGCAGACGGCAAGTGCCTAGACCCTATAGTTTTTTTTTTAGAGGCCTTTTTGTGGCCCTTTTTTAGCCACTTATTAGGGGTTCAAGCACTTCAGTGCTGAACACCTATTGTAATTGTTAATTTTCCCATGATGCAACATTCAGACATAAAACTGATCGGGCAGACCAAACCGTAAGTCGTGGAGACTTGAAACTTTGGGGGCTGATAGTACTCACACCGCCTACAGCGTCACCAAGGCCCGCCCCGATCGGCCTGACGGGGGCGCTACAGCGGGCAAAAGTACGAAACGGCTCATAACTCATCAACCGTGAGGCGTAGGCTCAAGTGTCTTATATCGCTGGAATCCTTGGCTCGAGGCGGACCAGATGCATGCCTCGGATTTGCTCGTCACCCCGGAAAATCTTCGGGTATTTGGGGTTTTTCCAAAAACCTACTTTCGCGAACTAGTCCTAGGCTTTTGGCCCGACCGGAACCAAACCAGTGCGGCAAGATTCTCTGGAGTCTGACTGTCAATAATTATCAAAAAAAAGTGTAAATTTCGCTTCACGGTCCCTAAGGGCCGCCAAAATGTTCGAAGTGGGAGGAGCCCATTTTGCTTAATTGGCTATAACTCGTGAACGGAACGAGATTTTTGCACCAAACTCAGCACACGCATGAACGAGCTCATTCTGTGGTCACGTGAAAAAGGGCGCAGCGACTGGCCACTTGGTGGCGCTATAACTGTTAAAAGGGTGTCAAAATGATGTATTTCTATGGAAAAAACACATGAAATGGCTGAAAGCGGCCATCTTGCTGTCTGATTTGCATACAACCTCACAAAATCGGGCATGCGCATGCGTCACGTGATCCTGAAGAAGCTTGAAAACTTTCATGGACGTCGGGCCATTGGTGGCGCTTTAACTGTCATAAAGGTGAGAAGGCCTCTGTATTACCCTATGCAAAATGACATTTAAATGACTGAAAAATGGGGGGAAAAGAGCAGAGCTTCACCAAATTAGCTGAGCACATGCGCCATATTATTCTAAAGAAGCGTGCAAACTTTTATGGAGATCGGGCCATCAGTGGAGGTGTCACAGTTTAAAAGGTAAAACAAAAAATGCACCACATTTCCATGATAAATGAGCTAAAAGGGCAACAAACGTTCTTTTTCCTCTCCGAGGCACATGTTAGAAGGCTGGATAAAGTTTTTGGAACGCAGCAGCGCAGACGGCAAGTGCCTAGACCCTATAGTTTTTTTTTTAGAGGCCTTTTTGTGGCCCTTTTTTAGCCACTTATTAGGGGTTCAAGCACTTCAGTGCTGAACACCTATTGTAATTGTTAATTTTCCCATGATGCAACATTCAGACATAAAACTGATCGGGCAGACCAAACCGTAAGTCGTGGAGACTTGAAACTTTGGGGGCTGATAGTACTCACACCGCCTACAGCGTCACCAAGGCCCGCCCCGATCGGCCTGACGGGGGCGCTACAGCGGGCAAAAGTACGAAACGGCTCATAACTCATCAACCGTGAGGCGTAGGCTCAAGTGTCTTATATCGCTGGAATCCTTGGCTCGAGGCGGACCAGATGCATGCCTCGGATTTGCTCGTCACCCCGGAAAATCTTCGGGTATTTGGGGTTTTTCCAAAAACCTACTTTCGCGAACTAGTCCTAGGCTTTTGGCCCGACCGGAACCAAACCAGTGCGGCAAGATTCTCTGGAGTCTGAATGTCAATAATTATCAAAAAAAAGTGTAAATTTCGCTTCACGGTCCCTAAGGGCCGCCAAAATGTTCGAAGTGGGAGGAGCCCATTTTGCTTAATTGGCTATAACTCGTGAACGGAACGAGATTTTTGCACCAAACTCAGCACACGCATGTACGAGCTCATTCTGTGGTCACGTGAAAAAGGGCGCAGCGACTGGCCACTTGGTGGCGCTATAACTGTTAAAAGGGTGTCAAAATGATGTATTTCTATGGAAAAAACACATGAAATGGCTGAAAGCGGCCATCTTGCTGTCTGATTTGCATACAACCTCACAAAATCGGGCATGCGCATGCGTCACGTGATCCTGAAGAAGCTTGAAAACTTTCATGGACGTCGGGCCATTGGTGGCGCTTTAACTGTCATAAAGGTGAGAAGGCCTCTGTATTACCCTATGCAAAATGACATTTAAATGACTGAAAAATGGGGGAAAAAGAGCAGAGCTTCACCAAATTAGCTGAGCACATGCGCCATATTATTCTAAAGAAGCGTGCAAACTTTTATGGAGATCGGGCCATCAGTGGAGGTGTCACAGTTTAAAAGGTAAAACAAAAAATGCACCACATTTCCATGATAAATGAGCTAAAAGGGCAACAAACGTTCTTTTTCCTCTCCGAGGCACATGTTAGAAGGCTGGATAAAGTTTTTGGAACGCAGCAGCGCAGACGGCAAGTGCCTAGAACCTATAGTTTTTTTTTTAGAGGCCTTTTTGTGGCCCTTTTTTAGCCACTTATTAGGGGTTCAAGCACTTCAGTGCTGAACACCTATTGTAATTGTTAATTTTCCCATGATGCAACATTCAGACATAAAACTGATCGGGCAGACCAAACCGTAAGTCGTGGAGACTTGAAACTTTGGGGGCTGATAGTACTCACACCGCCTACAGCGTCACCAAGGCCCGCCCCGATCGGCCTGACGGGGGCGCCACAGCGGGCAAAAGTACGAAACGGCTCATAACTCATCAACCGTGAGGCGTAGGCTCAAGTGTCTTATATCGCTGGAATCCTTGGCTCGAGGCGGACCAGATGCATGCCTCGGATTTGCTCGTCACCCCGGAAAATCTTCGGGTATTTGGGGTTTTTCCAAAAACCTACTTTCGTAGTCCTAGGCTTTTGGCCCGACCGGAACCAAACCAGTGCGGCAAGATTCTCTGGAGTCTGACTGTCAATAATTATCAAAAAAAAGTGTAAATTTCGCTTCACGGTCCCTAAGGGCCGCCAAAATGTTCGAAGTGGGAGGAGCCCATTTTGCTTAATTGGCTATAACTCGTGAACGGAACGAGATTTTTGCACCAAACTCAGCACACGCATGTACGAGCTCATTCTGTGGTCACGTGAAAAAGGGCGCAGCGACTGGCCACTTGGTGGCGCTATAACTGTTAAAAGGGTGTCAAAATGATGTATTTCTATGGAAAAAACACATGAAATGGCTGAAAGCGGCCATCTTGCTGTCTGATTTGCATACAACCTCACAAAATCGGGCATGCCTCTGAATTACCCTATGCAAAATGACATTTAAATGACTGAAAAATGGGGGGAAAAGAGCAGAGCTTCACCAAATTAGCTGAGCACATGCGCCATATTATTCTAAAGAAGGCCTCTGTATTACCCTATGCAAAATGACATTTAAATGACTGAAAAATGGGGGGAAAAGAGCAGAGCTTCACCAAATTAGCTGAGCACATGCGCCATATTATTCTAAAGAAGCGTGCAAACTTTTATGGAGATCGGGCCATCAGTGGAGGTGTCACAGTTTAAAAGGTAAAACAAAAAATGCACCACATTTCCATGATAATTGAGCTAAAAGGGCAACAAACGTTCTTTTTCCTCTCCGAGGCACATGTTAGAAGGCTGGATAAAGTTTTTGGAACGCAGCAGCGCAGACGGCAAGTGCCTAGACCCTATAGTTTTTTTTTAGAGGCCTTTTTGTGGCCCTTTTTTAGCCACTTATTAGGGGTTCAAGCACTTCAGTGCTGAACACCTATTGTAATTGTTAATTTTCCCATGATGCAACATTCAGACATAAAACTGATCGGGCAGACCAAACCGTAAGTCGTGGAGACTTGAAACTTTGGGGGCTGATAGTACTCACACCGCCTACAGCGTCACCAAGGCCCGCCCCGATCGGCCTGACGGGGGCGCTACAGCGGGCAAAAGTACGAAACGGCTCATAACTCATCAACCGTGAGGCGTAGGCTCAAGTGTCTTATATCGCTGGAATCCTTGGCTCGAGGCGGACCAGATGCATGCCTCGGATTTGCTCGTCACCCCGGAAAATCTTCGGGTATTTGGGGTTTTTCCAAAAACCTACTTTCGCGAACTAGTCCTAGGCTTTTGGCCCGACCGGAACCAAACCAGTGCGGCAAGATTCTCTGGAGTCTGACTGTCAATAATTATCAAAAAAAAGTGTAAATTTCGCTTCACGGTCCCTAAGGGCCGCCAAAATGTTCGAAGTGGGAGGAGCCCATTTTGCTTAATTGGCTATAACTCGTGAACGGAACGAGATTTTTGCACCAAACTCAGCACACGCATGTACGAGCTCATTCTGTGGTCACGTGAAAAAGGGCGCAGCGACTGGCCACTTGGTGGCGCTATAACTGTTAAAAGGGTGTCAAAATGATGTATTTCTATGGAAAAAACACATGAAATGGCTGAAAGCGGCCATCTTGCTGTCTGATTTGCATACAAGCTCACAAAATCGGGCATGCGCATGCGTCACGTGATCCTGAAGAAGCTTGAAAACTTTCATGGACGTCGGGCCATTGGTGGCGCTTTAACTGTCATAAAGGTGAGAAGGCCTCTGTATTACCCTATGCAAAATGACATTTAAATGACTGAAAAATGGGGGGAAAAGAGCAGAGCTTCACCAAATTAGCTGAGCACATGCGCCATATTATTCTAAAGAAGCGTGCAAACTTTTATGGAGATCGGGCCATCAGTGGGGGTGTCACAGTTTAAAAGGTAAAAAAAAAAAATGCACCACATTTCCATGATAAATGAGCTAAAAGGGCAACAAACGTTCTTTTTCCTCTCCGAGGCACATGTTAGAAGGCTGGATAAAGTTTTTGGAACGCAGCAGCGCAGACGGCAAGCGCCTAGACCCTATAGTTTTTTTTTTAGAGGCCTTTTTGTGGCCCTTTTTTAGCCACTTATTAGGGGTTCAAGCACTTCAGTGCTGAACACCTATTGTAATTGTTAATTTTCCCATGATGCAACATTCAGACATAAAACTGATCGGGCAGACCAAACCGTAAGTCGTGGAGACTTGAAACTTTGGGGGCTGATAGTACTCACACCGCCTACAGCGTCACCAAGGCCCGCCCCGATCGGCCTGACGGGGGCGCTACAGCGGGCAAAAGTACGAAACGGCTCATAACTCATCAACCGTGAGGCGTAGGCTCAAGTGTCTTATATCGCTGGAATCCTTGGCTCGAGGCGGACCAGATGCATGCCTCGGATTTGCTCGTCACCCTGGGAAAATTTTAGGGTATTTGGGGTTTTTCCAAAAACCTACTTTCGCGAACTAGTCCTAGGTTTTTGGCCCGACCGGAACCAAACCAGTGCGGCAAGATTCTCTGGAGTCTGATTGTCAATAATTATCAAAAAAAAGTGTAAATTTCGCTTCACGGTCCCTAAGGGCCGCCAAAATGTTCGAAGTGGGAGGAGCCCATTTTGCTTAATTGGCTATAACTCGTGAACGGAACGAGATTTTTGCACCAAACTCAGCACACGCATGTACGAGCTCATTCTGTGGTCACGTGAAAAAGGGCGCAGCGACTGGCCACTTGGTGGCGCTATAACTGTTAAAAGGGTGTCAAAATGATGTATTTCTATGGAAAAAACACATGAAATGGCTGAAAGCGGCCATCTTGCTGTCTGATTTGCATACAAGCTCACAAAATCGGGCATGCGCATGCGTCACGTGATCCTGAAGAAGCTTGAAAACTTTCATGGACGTCGGGCCATTGGTGGCGCTTTAACTGTCATAAAGGTGAGAAGGCCTCTGTATTACCCTATGCAAAATGACATTTAAATGACTGAAAAATGGGGGGAAAAGAGCAGAGCTTCACCAAATTAGCTGAGCACATGCGCCATATTATTCTAAAGAAGCGTGCAAACTTTTATGGAGATCGGGCCATCAGTGGGGGTGTCACAGTTTAAAAGGTAAAAAAAAAAAATGCACCACATTTCCATGATAAATGAGCTAAAAGGGCAACAAACGTTCTTTTTCCTCTCCGAGGCACATGTTAGAAGGCTGGATAAAGTTTTTGGAACGCAGCAGCGCAGACGGCAAGCGCCTAGACCCTATAGTTTTTTTTTAGAGGCCTTTTTGTGGCCCTTTTTTAGCCACTTATTAGGGGTTCAAGCACTTCAGTGCTGAACACCTATTGTAATTGTTAATTTTCCCATGATGCAACATTCAGACATAAAACTGATCGGGCAGACCAAACCGTAAGTCGTGGAGACTTGAAACTTTGGGGGCTGATAGTACTCACACCGCCTACAGCGTCACCAAGGCCCGCCCCGATCGGCCTGACGGGGGCGCTACAGCGGGCAAAAGTACGAAACGGCTCATAACTCATCAACCGTGAGGCGTAGGCTCAAGTGTCTTATATCGCTGGAATCCTTGGCTCGAGGCGGACCAGATGCATGCCTCGGATTTGCTCGTCACCCTGGGAAAATTTTAGGGTATTTGGGGTTTTTCCAAAAACCTACTTTCGCGAACTAGTCCTAGGTTTTTGGCCCGACCGGAACCAAACCAGTGCGGCAAGATTCTCTGGAGTCTGATTGTCAATAATTATCAAAAAAAAGTGTAAATTTCGCTTCACGGTCCCTAAGGGCCGCCAAAATGTTCGAAGTGGGAGGAGCCCATTTTGCTTAATTGGCTATAACTCGTGAACGGAACGAGATTTTTGCACCAAACTCAGCACACGCATGTACGAGCTCATTCTGTGGTCACGTGAAAAAGGGCGCAGCGACTGGCCACTTGGTGGCGCTATAACTGTTAAAAGGGTGTCAAAATGATGTATTTCTATGGAAAAAACACATGAAATGGCTGAAAGCGGCCATCTTGCTGTCTGATTTGCATACAAGCTCACAAAATCGGGCATGCGCATGCGTCACGTGATCCTGAAGAAGCTTGAAAACTTTCATGGACGTCGGGCCATTGGTGGCGCTTTAACTGTCATAAAGGTGAGAAGGCCTCTGTATTACCCTATGCAAAATGACATTTAAATGACTGAAAAATGGGGGGAAAAGAGCAGAGCTTCACCAAATTAGCTGAGCACATGCGCCATATTATTCTAAAGAAGCGTGCAAACTTTTATGGAGATCGGGCCATCAGTGGGGGTGTCACAGTTTAAAAGGTAAAAAAAAAAAATGCACCACATTTCCATGATAAATGAGCTAAAAGGGCAACAAACGTTCTTTTTCCTCTCCGAGGCACATGTTAGAAGGCTGGATAAAGTTTTTGGAACGCAGCAGCGCAGACGGCAAGCGCCTAGACCCTATAGTTTTTTTTTAGAGGCCTTTTTGTGGCCCTTTTTTAGCCACTTATTAGGGGTTCAAGCACTTCAGTGCTGAACACCTATTGTAATTGTTAATTTTCCCATGATGCAACATTCAGACATAAAACTGATCGGGCAGACCAAACCGTAAGTCGTGGAGACTTGAAACTTTGGGGGCTGATAGTACTCACACCGCCTACAGCGTCACCAAGGCCCGCCCCGATCGGCCTGACGGGGGCGCTACAGCGGGCAAAAGTACGAAACGGCTCATAACTCATCAACCGTGAGGCGTAGGCTCAAGTGTCTTATATCGCTGGAATCCTTGGCTCGAGGCGGACCAGATGCATGCCTCGGATTTGCTCGTCACCCTGGGAAAATTTTAGGGTATTTGGGGTTTTTCCAAAAACCTACTTTCGCGAACTAGTCCTAGGTTTTTGGCCCGACCGGAACCAAACCAGTGCGGCAAGATTCTCTGGAGTCTGATTGTCAATAATTATCAAAAAAAAGTGTAAATTTCGCTTCACGGTCCCTAAGGGCCGCCAAAATGTTCGAAGTGGGAGGAGCCCATTTTGCTTAATTGGCTATAACTCGTGAACGGAACGAGATTTTTGCACCAAACTCAGCACACGCATGTACGAGCTCATTCTGTGGTCACGTGAAAAAGGGCGCAGCGACTGGCCACTTGGTGGCGCTATAACTGTTAAAAGGGTGTCAAAATGATGTATTTCTATGGAAAAAACACATGAAATGGCTGAAAGCGGCCATCTTGCTGTCTGATTTGCATACAAGCTCACAAAATCGGGCATGCGCATGCGTCACGTGATCCTGAAGAAGCTTGAAAACTTTCATGGACGTCGGGCCATTGGTGGCGCTTTAACTGTCATAAAGGTGAGAAGGCCTCTGTATTACCCTATGCAAAATGACATTTAAATGACTGAAAAATGGGGGGAAAAGAGCAGAGCTTCACCAAATTAGCTGAGCACATGCGCCATATTATTCTAAAGAAGCGTGCAAACTTTTATGGAGATCGGGCCATCAGTGGGGGTGTCACAGTTTAAAAGGTAAAAAAAAAAAATGCACCACATTTCCATGATAAATGAGCTAAAAGGGCAACAAACGTTCTTTTTCCTCTCCGAGGCACATGTTAGAAGGCTGGATAAAGTTTTTGGAACGCAGCAGCGCAGACGGCAAGCGCCTAGACCCTATAGTTTTTTTTTTAGAGGCCTTTTTGTGGCCCTTTTTTAGCCACTTATTAGGGGTTCAAGCACTTCAGTGCTGAACACCTATTGTAATTGTTAATTTTCCCATGATGCAACATTCAGACATAAAACTGATCGGGCAGACCAAACCGTAAGTCGTGGAGACTTGAAACTTTGGGGGCTGATAGTACTCACACCGCCTACAGCGTCACCAAGGCCCGCCCCGATCGGCCTGACGGGGGCGCTACAGCGGGCAAAAGTACGAAACGGCTCATAACTCATCAACCGTGAGGCGTAGGCTCAAGTGTCTTATATCGCTGGAATCCTTGGCTCGAGGCGGACCAGATGCATGCCTCGGATTTGCTCGTCACCCTGGGAAAATTTTTGGGTATTTGGGGTTTTTCCAAAAACCTACTTTCGCGAACTAGTCCTAGGTTTTTGGCCCGACCGGAACCAAACCAGTGCGGCAAGATTCTCTGGAGTCTGATTGTCAATAATTATCAAAAAAAAGTGTAAATTTCGCTTCACGGTCCCTAAGGGCCGCCAAAATGTTCGAAGTGGGAGGAGCCCATTTTGCTTAATTGGCTATAACTCGTGAACGGAACGAGATTTTTGCACCAAACTCAGCACACGCATGTACGAGCTCATTCTGTGGTCACGTGAAAAAGGGCGCAGCGACTGGCCACTTGGTGGCGCTATAACTGTTAAAAGGGTGTCAAAATGATGTATTTCTATGGAAAAAACACATGAAATGGCTGAAAGCGGCCATCTTGCTGTCTGATTTGCATACAAGCTCACAAAATCGGGCATGCGCATGCGTCACGTGATCCTGAAGAAGCTTGAAAACTTTCATGGACGTCGGGCCATTGGTGGCGCTTTAACTGTCATAAAGGTGAGAAGGCCTCTGTATTACCCTATGCAAAATGACATTTAAATGACTGAAAAATGGGGGGAAAAGAGCAGAGCTTCACCAAATTAGCTGAGCACATGCGCCATATTATTCTAAAGAAGCGTGCAAACTTTTATGGAGATCGGGCCATCAGTGGGGGTGTCACAGTTTAAAAGGTAAAAAAAAAAAATGCACCACATTTCCATGATAAATGAGCTAAAAGGGCAACAAACGTTCTTTTTCCTCTCCGAGGCACATGTTAGAAGGCTGGATAAAGTTTTTGGAACGCAGCAGCGCAGACGGCAAGCGCCTAGACCCTATAGTTTTTTTTAGAGGCCTTTTTGTGGCCCTTTTTTAGCCACTTATTAGGGGTTCAAGCACTTCAGTGCTGAACACCTATTGTAATTGTTAATTTTCCCATGATGCAACATTCAGACATAAAACTGATCGGGCAGACCAAACCGTAAGTCGTGGAGACTTGAAACTTTGGGGGCTGATAGTACTCACACCGCCTACAGCGTCACCAAGGCCCGCCCCGATCGGCCTGACGGGGGCGCTACAGCGGGCAAAAGTACGAAACGGCTCATAACTCATCAACCGTGAGGCGTAGGCTCAAGTGTCTTATATCGCTGGAATCCTTGGCTCGAGGCGGACCAGATGCATGCCTCGGATTTGCTCGTCACCCTGGGAAAATTTTAGGGTATTTGGGGTTTTTCCAAAAACCTACTTTCGCGAACTAGTCCTAGGTTTTTGGCCCGACCGGAACCAAACCAGTGCGGCAAGATTCTCTGGAGTCTGATTGTCAATAATTATCAAAAAAAAGTGTAAATTTCGCTTCACGGTCCCTAAGGGCCGCCAAAATGTTCGAAGTGGGAGGAGCCCATTTTGCTTAATTGGCTATAACTCGTGAACGGAACGAGATTTTTGCACCAAACTCAGCACACGCATGTACGAGCTCATTCTGTGGTCACGTGAAAAAGGGCGCAGCGACTGGCCACTTGGTGGCGCTATAACTGTTAAAAGGGTGTCAAAATGATGTATTTCTATGGAAAAAACACATGAAATGGCTGAAAGCGGCCATCTTGCTGTCTGATTTGCATACAAGCTCACAAAATCGGGCATGCGCATGCGTCACGTGATCCTGAAGAAGCTTGAAAACTTTCATGGACGTCGGGCCATTGGTGGCGCTTTAACTGTCATAAAGGTGAGAAGGCCTCTGTATTACCCTATGCAAAATGACATTTAAATGACTGAAAAATGGGGGGAAAAGAGCAGAGCTTCACCAAATTAGCTGAGCACATGCGCCATATTATTCTAAAGAAGCGTGCAAACTTTTATGGAGATCGGGCCATCAGTGGGGGTGTCACAGTTTAAAAGGTAAAAAAAAAAAATGCACCACATTTCCATGATAAATGAGCTAAAAGGGCAACAAACGTTCTTTTTCCTCTCCGAGGCACATGTTAGAAGGCTGGATAAAGTTTTTGGAACGCAGCAGCGCAGACGGCAAGCGCCTAGACCCTATAGTTTTTTTTAGAGGCCTTTTTGTGGCCCTTTTTTAGCCACTTATTAGGGGTTCAAGCACTTCAGTGCTGAACACCTATTGTAATTGTTAATTTTCCCATGATGCAACATTCAGACATAAAACTGATCGGGCAGACCAAACCGTAAGTCGTGGAGACTTGAAACTTTGGGGGCTGATAGTACTCACACCGCCTACAGCGTCACCAAGGCCCGCCCCGATCGGCCTGACGGGGGCGCTACAGCGGGCAAAAGTACGAAACGGCTCATAACTCATCAACCGTGAGGCGTAGGCTCAAGTGTCTTATATCGCTGGAATCCTTGGCTCGAGGCGGACCAGATGCATGCCTCGGATTTGCTCGTCACCCTGGGAAAATTTTAGGGTATTTGGGGTTTTTCCAAAAACCTACTTTCGCGAACTAGTCCTAGGTTTTTGGCCCGACCGGAACCAAACCAGTGCGGCAAGATTCTCTGGAGTCTGATTGTCAATAATTATCAAAAAAAAGTGTAAATTTCGCTTCACGGTCCCTAAGGGCCGCCAAAATGTTCGAAGTGGGAGGAGCCCATTTTGCTTAATTGGCTATAACTCGTGAACGGAACGAGATTTTTGCACCAAACTCAGCACACGCATGTACGAGCTCATTCTGTGGTCACGTGAAAAAGGGCGCAGCGACTGGCCACTTGGTGGCGCTATAACTGTTAAAAGGGTGTCAAAATGATGTATTTCTATGGAAAAAACACATGAAATGGCTGAAAGCGGCCATCTTGCTGTCTGATTTGCATACAAGCTCACAAAATCGGGCATGCGCATGCGTCACGTGATCCTGAAGAAGCTTGAAAACTTTCATGGACGTCGGGCCATTGGTGGCGCTTTAACTGTCATAAAGGTGAGAAGGCCTCTGTATTACCCTATGCAAAATGACATTTAAATGACTGAAAAATGGGGGGAAAAGAGCAGAGCTTCACCAAATTAGCTGAGCACATGCGCCATATTATTCTAAAGAAGCGTGCAAACTTTTATGGAGATCGGGCCATCAGTGGGGGTGTCACAGTTTAAAAGGTAAAAAAAAAAAATGCACCACATTTCCATGATAAATGAGCTAAAAGGGCAACAAACGTTCTTTTTCCTCTCCGAGGCACATGTTAGAAGGCTGGATAAAGTTTTTGGAACGCAGCAGCGCAGACGGCAAGCGCCTAGACCCTATAGTTTTTTTTTTAGAGGCCTTTTTGTGGCCCTTTTTTAGCCACTTATTAGGGGTTCAAGCACTTCAGTGCTGAACACCTATTGTAATTGTTAATTTTCCCATGATGCAACATTCAGACATAAAACTGATCGGGCAGACCAAACCGTAAGTCGTGGAGACTTGAAACTTTGGGGGCTGATAGTACTCACACCGCCTACAGCGTCACCAAGGCCCGCCCCGATCGGCCTGACGGGGGCGCTACAGCGGGCAAAAGTACGAAACGGCTCATAACTCATCAACCGTGAGGCGTAGGCTCAAGTGTCTTATATCGCTGGAATCCTTGGCTCGAGGCGGACCAGATGCATGCCTCGGATTTGCTCGTCACCCTGGGAAAATTTTAGGGTATTTGGGGTTTTTCCAAAAACCTACTTTCGCGAACTAGTCCTAGGTTTTTGGCCCGACCGGAACCAAACCAGTGCGGCAAGATTCTCTGGAGTCTGATTGTCAATAATTATCAAAAAAAAGTGTAAATTTCGCTTCACGGTCCCTAAGGGCCGCCAAAATGTTCGAAGTGGGAGGAGCCCATTTTGCTTAATTGGCTATAACTCGTGAACGGAACGAGATTTTTGCACCAAACTCAGCACACGCATGTACGAGCTCATTCTGTGGTCACGTGAAAAAGGGCGCAGCGACTGGCCACTTGGTGGCGCTATAACTGTTAAAAGGGTGTCAAAATGATGTATTTCTATGGAAAAAACACATGAAATGGCTGAAAGCGGCCATCTTGCTGTCTGATTTGCATACAAGCTCACAAAATCGGGCATGCGCATGCGTCACGTGATCCTGAAGAAGCTTGAAAACTTTCATGGACGTCGGGCCATTGGTGGCGCTTTAACTGTCATAAAGGTGAGAAGGCCTCTGTATTACCCTATGCAAAATGACATTTAAATGACTGAAAAATGGGGGGAAAAGAGCAGAGCTTCACCAAATTAGCTGAGCACATGCGCCATATTATTCTAAAGAAGCGTGCAAACTTTTATGGAGATCGGGCCATCAGTGGGGGTGTCACAGTTTAAAAGGTAAAAAAAAAAAATGCACCACATTTCCATGATAAATGAGCTAAAAGGGCAACAAACGTTCTTTTTCCTCTCCGAGGCACATGTTAGAAGGCTGGATAAAGTTTTTGGAACGCAGCAGCGCAGACGGCAAGCGCCTAGACCCTATAGTTTTTTTTAGAGGCCTTTTTGTGGCCCTTTTTTAGCCACTTATTAGGGGTTCAAGCACTTCAGTGCTGAACACCTATTGTAATTGTTAATTTTCCCATGATGCAACATTCAGACATAAAACTGATCGGGCAGACCAAACCGTAAGTCGTGGAGACTTGAAACTTTGGGGGCTGATAGTACTCACACCGCCTACAGCGTCACCAAGGCCCGCCCCGATCGGCCTGACGGGGGCGCTACAGCGGGCAAAAGTACGAAACGGCTCATAACTCATCAACCGTGAGGCGTAGGCTCAAGTGTCTTATATCGCTGGAATCCTTGGCTCGAGGCGGACCAGATGCATGCCTCGGATTTGCTCGTCACCCTGGGAAAATTTTAGGGTATTTGGGGTTTTTCCAAAAACCTACTTTCGCGAACTAGTCCTAGGTTTTTGGCCCGACCGGAACCAAACCAGTGCGGCAAGATTCTCTGGAGTCTGATTGTCAATAATTATCAAAAAAAAGTGTAAATTTCGCTTCACGGTCCCTAAGGGCCGCCAAAATGTTCGAAGTGGGAGGAGCCCATTTTGCTTAATTGGCTATAACTCGTGAACGGAACGAGATTTTTGCACCAAACTCAGCACACGCATGTACGAGCTCATTCTGTGGTCACGTGAAAAAGGGCGCAGCGACTGGCCACTTGGTGGCGCTATAACTGTTAAAAGGGTGTCAAAATGATGTATTTCTATGGAAAAAACACATGAAATGGCTGAAAGCGGCCATCTTGCTGTCTGATTTGCATACAAGCTCACAAAATCGGGCATGCGCATGCGTCACGTGATCCTGAAGAAGCTTGAAAACTTTCATGGACGTCGGGCCATTGGTGGCGCTTTAACTGTCATAAAGGTGAGAAGGCCTCTGTATTACCCTATGCAAAATGACATTTAAATGACTGAAAAATGGGGGGAAAAGAGCAGAGCTTCACCAAATTAGCTGAGCACATGCGCCATATTATTCTAAAGAAGCGTGCAAACTTTTATGGAGATCGGGCCATCAGTGGGGGTGTCACAGTTTAAAAGGTAAAAAAAAAAATGCACCACATTTCCATGATAAATGAGCTAAAAGGGCAACAAACGTTCTTTTTCCTCTCCGAGGCACATGTTAGAAGGCTGGATAAAGTTTTTGGAACGCAGCAGCGCAGACGGCAAGCGCCTAGACCCTATAGTTTTTTTTAGAGGCCTTTTTGTGGCCCTTTTTTAGCCACTTATTAGGGGTTCAAGCACTTCAGTGCTGAACACCTATTGTAATTGTTAATTTTCCCATGATGCAACATTCAGACATAAAACTGATCGGGCAGACCAAACCGTAAGTCGTGGAGACTTGAAACTTTGGGGGCTGATAGTACTCACACCGCCTACAGCGTCACCAAGGCCCGCCCCGATCGGCCTGACGGGGGCGCTACAGCGGGCAAAAGTACGAAACGGCTCATAACTCATCAACCGTGAGGCGTAGGCTCAAGTGTCTTATATCGCTGGAATCCTTGGCTCGAGGCGGACCAGATGCATGCCTCGGATTTGCTCGTCACCCTGGGAAAATTTTAGGGTATTTGGGGTTTTTCCAAAAACCTACTTTCGCGAACTAGTCCTAGGTTTTTGGCCCGACCGGAACCAAACCAGTGCGGCAAGATTCTCTGGAGTCTGATTGTCAATAATTATCAAAAAAAAGTGTAAATTTCGCTTCACGGTCCCTAAGGGCCGCCAAAATGTTCGAAGTGGGAGGAGCCCATTTTGCTTAATTGGCTATAACTCGTGAACGGAACGAGATTTTTGCACCAAACTCAGCACACGCATGTACGAGCTCATTCTGTGGTCACGTGAAAAAGGGCGCAGCGACTGGCCACTTGGTGGCGCTATAACTGTTAAAAGGGTGTCAAAATGATGTATTTCTATGGAAAAAACACATGAAATGGCTGAAAGCGGCCATCTTGCTGTCTGATTTGCATACAAGCTCACAAAATCGGGCATGCGCATGCGTCACGTGATCCTGAAGAAGCTTGAAAACTTTCATGGACGTCGGGCCATTGGTGGCGCTTTAACTGTCATAAAGGTGAGAAGGCCTCTGTATTACCCTATGCAAAATGACATTTAAATGACTGAAAAATGGGGGGAAAAGAGCAGAGCTTCACCAAATTAGCTGAGCACATGCGCCATATTATTCTAAAGAAGCGTGCAAACTTTTATGGAGATCGGGCCATCAGTGGGGGTGTCACAGTTTAAAAGGTAAAAAAAAAAAATGCACCACATTTCCATGATAAATGAGCTAAAAGGGCAACAAACGTTCTTTTTCCTCTCCGAGGCACATGTTAGAAGGCTGGATAAAGTTTTTGGAACGCAGCAGCGCAGACGGCAAGCGCCTAGACCCTATAGTTTTTTTTAGAGGCCTTTTTGTGGCCCTTTTTTAGCCACTTATTAGGGGTTCAAGCACTTCAGTGCTGAACACCTATTGTAATTGTTAATTTTCCCATGATGCAACATTCAGACATAAAACTGATCGGGCAGACCAAACCGTAAGTCGTGGAGACTTGAAACTTTGGGGGCTGATAGTACTCACACCGCCTACAGCGTCACCAAGGCCCGCCCCGATCGGCCTGACGGGGGCGCTACAGCGGGCAAAAGTACGAAACGGCTCATAACTCATCAACCGTGAGGCGTAGGCTCAAGTGTCTTATATCGCTGGAATCCTTGGCTCGAGGCGGACCAGATGCATGCCTCGGATTTGCTCGTCACCCTGGGAAAATTTTAGGGTATTTGGGGTTTTTCCAAAAACCTACTTTCGCGAACTAGTCCTAGGTTTTTGGCCCGACCGGAACCAAACCAGTGCGGCAAGATTCTCTGGAGTCTGATTGTCAATAATTATCAAAAAAAAGTGTAAATTTCGCTTCACGGTCCCTAAGGGCCGCCAAAATGTTCGAAGTGGGAGGAGCCCATTTTGCTTAATTGGCTATAACTCGTGAACGGAACGAGATTTTTGCACCAAACTCAGCACACGCATGTACGAGCTCATTCTGTGGTCACGTGAAAAAGGGCGCAGCGACTGGCCACTTGGTGGCGCTATAACTGTTAAAAGGGTGTCAAAATGATGTATTTCTATGGAAAAAACACATGAAATGGCTGAAAGCGGCCATCTTGCTGTCTGATTTGCATACAAGCTCACAAAATCGGGCATGCGCATGCGTCACGTGATCCTGAAGAAGCTTGAAAACTTTCATGGACGTCGGGCCATTGGTGGCGCTTTAACTGTCATAAAGGTGAGAAGGCCTCTGTATTACCCTATGCAAAATGACATTTAAATGACTGAAAAATGGGGGGAAAAGAGCAGAGCTTCACCAAATTAGCTGAGCACATGCGCCATATTATTCTAAAGAAGCGTGCAAACTTTTATGGAGATCGGGCCATCAGTGGGGGTGTCACAGTTTAAAAGGTAAAAAAAAAAAATGCACCACATTTCCATGATAAATGAGCTAAAAGGGCAACAAACGTTCTTTTTCCTCTCCGAGGCACATGTTAGAAGGCTGGATAAAGTTTTTGGAACGCAGCAGCGCAGACGGCAAGCGCCTAGACCCTATAGTTTTTTTTTTAGAGGCCTTTTTGTGGCCCTTTTTTAGCCACTTATTAGGGGTTCAAGCACTTCAGTGCTGAACACCTATTGTAATTGTTAATTTTCCCATGATGCAACATTCAGACATAAAACTGATCGGGCAGACCAAACCGTAAGTCGTGGAGACTTGAAACTTTGGGGGCTGATAGTACTCACACCGCCTACAGCGTCACCAAGGCCCGCCCCGATCGGCCTGACGGGGGCGCTACAGCGGGCAAAAGTACGAAACGGCTCATAACTCATCAACCGTGAGGCGTAGGCTCAAGTGTCTTATATCGCTGGAATCCTTGGCTCGAGGCGGACCAGATGCATGCCTCGGATTTGCTCGTCACCCTGGGAAAATTTTAGGGTATTTGGGGTTTTTCCAAAAACCTACTTTCGCGAACTAGTCCTAGGTTTTTGGCCCGACCGGAACCAAACCAGTGCGGCAAGATTCTCTGGAGTCTGATTGTCAATAATTATCAAAAAAAAGTGTAAATTTCGCTTCACGGTCCCTAAGGGCCGCCAAAATGTTCGAAGTGGGAGGAGCCCATTTTGCTTAATTGGCTATAACTCGTGAACGGAACGAGATTTTTGCACCAAACTCAGCACACGCATGTACGAGCTCATTCTGTGGTCACGTGAAAAAGGGCGCAGCGACTGGCCACTTGGTGGCGCTATAACTGTTAAAAGGGTGTCAAAATGATGTATTTCTATGGAAAAAACACATGAAATGGCTGAAAGCGGCCATCTTGCTGTCTGATTTGCATACAAGCTCACAAAATCGGGCATGCGCATGCGTCACGTGATCCTGAAGAAGCTTGAAAACTTTCATGGACGTCGGGCCATTGGTGGCGCTTTAACTGTCATAAAGGTGAGAAGGCCTCTGTATTACCCTATGCAAAATGACATTTAAATGACTGAAAAATGGGGGGAAAAGAGCAGAGCTTCACCAAATTAGCTGAGCACATGCGCCATATTATTCTAAAGAAGCGTGCAAACTTTTATGGAGATCGGGCCATCAGTGGGGGTGTCACAGTTTAAAAGGTAAAAAAAAAAATGCACCACATTTCCATGATAAATGAGCTAAAAGGGCAACAAACGTTCTTTTTCCTCTCCGAGGCACATGTTAGAAGGCTGGATAAAGTTTTTGGAACGCAGCAGCGCAGACGGCAAGCGCCTAGACCCTATAGTTTTTTTTTAGAGGCCTTTTTGTGGCCCTTTTTTAGCCACTTATTAGGGGTTCAAGCACTTCAGTGCTGAACACCTATTGTAATTGTTAATTTTCCCATGATGCAACATTCAGACATAAAACTGATCGGGCAGACCAAACCGTAAGTCGTGGAGACTTGAAACTTTGGGGGCTGATAGTACTCACACCGCCTACAGCGTCACCAAGGCCCGCCCCGATCGGCCTGACGGGGGCGCTACAGCGGGCAAAAGTACGAAACGGCTCATAACTCATCAACCGTGAGGCGTAGGCTCAAGTGTCTTATATCGCTGGAATCCTTGGCTCGAGGCGGACCAGATGCATGCCTCGGATTTGCTCGTCACCCTGGGAAAATTTTAGGGTATTTGGGGTTTTTCCAAAAACCTACTTTCGCGAACTAGTCCTAGGTTTTTGGCCCGACCGGAACCAAACCAGTGCGGCAAGATTCTCTGGAGTCTGACTGTCAATAATTATCAAAAAAAAGTGTAAATTTCGCTTCACGGTCCCTAAGGGCCGCCAAAATGTTCGAAGTGGGAGGAGCCCATTTTGCTTAATTGGCTATAACTCGTGAACGGAACGAGATTTTTGCACCAAACTCAGCACACGCATGTACGAGCTCATTCTGTGGTCACGTGAAAAAGGGCGCAGCGACTGGCCACTTGGTGGCGCTATAACTGTTAAAAGGGTGTCAAAATGATGTATTTCTATGGAAAAAACACATGAAATGGCTGAAAGCGGCCATCTTGCTGTCTGATTTGCATACAAGCTCACAAAATCGGGCATGCGCATGCGTCACGTGATCCTGAAGAAGCTTGAAAACTTTCATGGACGTCGGGCCATTGGTGGCGCTTTAACTGTCATAAAGGTGAGAAGGCCTCTGTATTACCCTATGCAAAATGACATTTAAATGACTGAAAAATGGGGGGAAAAGAGCAGAGCTTCACCAAATTAGCTGAGCACATGCGCCATATTATTCTAAAGAAGCGTGCAAACTTTTATGGAGATCGGGCCATCAGTGGGGGTGTCACAGTTTAAAAGGTAAAAAAAAAAATGCACCACATTTCCATGATAAATGAGCTAAAAGGGCAACAAACGTTCTTTTTCCTCTCCGAGGCACATGTTAGAAGGCTGGATAAAGTTTTTGGAACGCAGCAGCGCAGACGGCAAGCGCCTAGACCCTATAGTTTTTTTTTTAGAGGCCTTTTTGTGGCCCTTTTTTAGCCACTTATTAGGGGTTCAAGCACTTCAGTGCTGAACACCTATTGTAATTGTTAATTTTCCCATGATGCAACATTCAGACATAAAACTGATCGGGCAGACCAAACCGTAAGTCGTGGAGACTTGAAACTTTGGGGGCTGATAGTACTCACACCGCCTACAGCGTCACCAAGGCCCGCCCCGATCGGCCTGACGGGGGCGCTACAGCGGGCAAAAGTACGAAACGGCTCATAACTCATCAACCGTGAGGCGTAGGCTCAAGTGTCTTATATCGCTGGAATCCTTGGCTCGAGGCGGACCAGATGCATGCCTCGGATTTGCTCGTCACCCTGGGAAAATTTTAGGGTATTTGGGGTTTTTCCAAAAACCTACTTTCGCGAACTAGTCCTAGGTTTTTGGCCCGACCGGAACCAAACCAGTGCGGCAAGATTCTCTGGAGTCTGATTGTCAATAATTATCAAAAAAAAGTGTAAATTTCGCTTCACGGTCCCTAAGGGCCGCCAAAATGTTCGAAGTGGGAGGAGCCCATTTTGCTTAATTGGCTATAACTCGTGAACGGAACGAGATTTTTGCACCAAACTCAGCACACGCATGTACGAGCTCATTCTGTGGTCACGTGAAAAAGGGCGCAGCGACTGGCCACTTGGTGGCGCTATAACTGTTAAAAGGGTGTCAAAATGATGTATTTCTATGGAAAAAACACATGAAATGGCTGAAAGCGGCCATCTTGCTGTCTGATTTGCATACAAGCTCACAAAATCGGGCATGCGCATGCGTCACGTGATCCTGAAGAAGCTTGAAAACTTTCATGGACGTCGGGCCATTGGTGGCGCTTTAACTGTCATAAAGGTGAGAAGGCCTCTGTATTACCCTATGCAAAATGACATTTAAATGACTGAAAAATGGGGGGAAAAGAGCAGAGCTTCACCAAATTAGCTGAGCACATGCGCCATATTATTCTAAAGAAGCGTGCAAACTTTTATGGAGATCGGGCCATCAGTGGGGGTGTCACAGTTTAAAAGGTAAAAAAAAAAAATGCACCACATTTCCATGATAAATGAGCTAAAAGGGCAACAAACGTTCTTTTTCCTCTCCGAGGCACATGTTAGAAGGCTGGATAAAGTTTTTGGAACGCAGCAGCGCAGACGGCAAGCGCCTAGACCCTATAGTTTTTTTTTTAGAGGCCTTTTTGTGGCCCTTTTTTAGCCACTTATTAGGGGTTCAAGCACTTCAGTGCTGAACACCTATTGTAATTGTTAATTTTCCCATGATGCAACATTCAGACATAAAACTGATCGGGCAGACCAAACCGTAAGTCGTGGAGACTTGAAACTTTGGGGGCTGATAGTACTCACACCGCCTACAGCGTCACCAAGGCCCGCCCCGATCGGCCTGACGGGGGCGCTACAGCGGGCAAAAGTACGAAACGGCTCATAACTCATCAACCGTGAGGCGTAGGCTCAAGTGTCTTATATCGCTGGAATCCTTGGCTCGAGGCGGACCAGATGCATGCCTCGGATTTGCTCGTCACCCTGGGAAAATTTTAGGGTATTTGGGGTTTTTCCAAAAACCTACTTTCGCGAACTAGTCCTAGGTTTTTGGCCCGACCGGAACCAAACCAGTGCGGCAAGATTCTCTGGAGTCTGATTGTCAATAATTATCAAAAAAAAGTGTAAATTTCGCTTCACGGTCCCTAAGGGCCGCCAAAATGTTCGAAGTGGGAGGAGCCCATTTTGCTTAATTGGCTATAACTCGTGAACGGAACGAGATTTTTGCACCAAACTCAGCACACGCATGTACGAGCTCATTCTGTGGTCACGTGAAAAAGGGCGCAGCGACTGGCCACTTGGTGGCGCTATAACTGTTAAAAGGGTGTCAAAATGATGTATTTCTATGGAAAAAACACATGAAATGGCTGAAAGCGGCCATCTTGCTGTCTGATTTGCATACAAGCTCACAAAATCGGGCATGCGCATGCGTCACGTGATCCTGAAGAAGCTTGAAAACTTTCATGGACGTCGGGCCATTGGTGGCGCTTTAACTGTCATAAAGGTGAGAAGGCCTCTGTATTACCCTATGCAAAATGACATTTAAATGACTGAAAAATGGGGGGAAAAGAGCAGAGCTTCACCAAATTAGCTGAGCACATGCGCCATATTATTCTAAAGAAGCGTGCAAACTTTTATGGAGATCGGGCCATCAGTGGGGGTGTCACAGTTTAAAAGGTAAAAAAAAAAATGCACCACATTTCCATGATAAATGAGCTAAAAGGGCAACAAACGTTCTTTTTCCTCTCCGAGGCACATGTTAGAAGGCTGGATAAAGTTTTTGGAACGCAGCAGCGCAGACGGCAAGCGCCTAGACCCTATAGTTTTTTTTAGAGGCCTTTTTGTGGCCCTTTTTTAGCCACTTATTAGGGGTTCAAGCACTTCAGTGCTGAACACCTATTGTAATTGTTAATTTTCCCATGATGCAACATTCAGACATAAAACTGATCGGGCAGACCAAACCGTAAGTCGTGGAGACTTGAAACTTTGGGGGCTGATAGTACTCACACCGCCTACAGCGTCACCAAGGCCCGCCCCGATCGGCCTGACGGGGGCGCTACAGCGGGCAAAAGTACGAAACGGCTCATAACTCATCAACCGTGAGGCGTAGGCTCAAGTGTCTTATATCGCTGGAATCCTTGGCTCGAGGCGGACCAGATGCATGCCTCGGATTTGCTCGTCACCCTGGGAAAATTTTAGGGTATTTGGGGTTTTTCCAAAAACCTACTTTCGCGAACTAGTCCTAGGTTTTTGGCCCGACCGGAACCAAACCAGTGCGGCAAGATTCTCTGGAGTCTGACTGTCAATAATTATCAAAAAAAGTGTAAATTTCGCTTCACGGTCCCTAAGGGCCGCCAAAATGTTCGAAGTGGGAGGAGCCCATTTTGCTTAATTGGCTATAACTCGTGAACGGAACGAGATTTTTGCACCAAACTCAGCACACGCATGTACGAGCTCATTCTGTGGTCACGTGAAAAAGGGCGCAGCGACTGGCCACTTGGTGGCGCTATAACTGTTAAAAGGGTGTCAAAATGATGTATTTCTATGGAAAAAACACATGAAATGGCTGAAAGCGGCCATCTTGCTGTCTGATTTGCATACAAGCTCACAAAATCGGGCATGCGCATGCGTCACGTGATCCTGAAGAAGCTTGAAAACTTTCATGGACGTCGGGCCATTGGTGGCGCTTTAACTGTCATAAAGGTGAGAAGGCCTCTGTATTACCCTATGCAAAATGACATTTAAATGACTGAAAAATGGGGGGAAAAGAGCAGAGCTTCACCAAATTAGCTGAGCACATGCGCCATATTATTCTAAAGAAGCGTGCAAACTTTTATGGAGATCGGGCCATCAGTGGGGGTGTCACAGTTTAAAAGGTAAAAAAAAAAATGCACCACATTTCCATGATAAATGAGCTAAAAGGGCAACAAACGTTCTTTTTCCTCTCCGAGGCACATGTTAGAAGGCTGGATAAAGTTTTTGGAACGCAGCAGCGCAGACGGCAAGCGCCTAGACCCTATAGTTTTTTTTTTAGAGGCCTTTTTGTGGCCCTTTTTTAGCCACTTATTAGGGGTTCAAGCACTTCAGTGCTGAACACCTATTGTAATTGTTAATTTTCCCATGATGCAACATTCAGACATAAAACTGATCGGGCAGACCAAACCGTAAGTCGTGGAGACTTGAAACTTTGGGGGCTGATAGTACTCACACCGCCTACAGCGTCACCAAGGCCCGCCCCGATCGGCCTGACGGGGGCGCTACAGCGGGCAAAAGTACGAAACGGCTCATAACTCATCAACCGTGAGGCGTAGGCTCAAGTGTCTTATATCGCTGGAATCCTTGGCTCGAGGCGGACCAGATGCATGCCTCGGATTTGCTCGTCACCCTGGGAAAATTTTAGGGTATTTGGGGTTTTTCCAAAAACCTACTTTCGCGAACTAGTCCTAGGTTTTTGGCCCGACCGGAACCAAACCAGTGCGGCAAGATTCTCTGGAGTCTGATTGTCAATAATTATCAAAAAAAAGTGTAAATTTCGCTTCACGGTCCCTAAGGGCCGCCAAAATGTTCGAAGTGGGAGGAGCCCATTTTGCTTAATTGGCTATAACTCGTGAACGGAACGAGATTTTTGCACCAAACTCAGCACACGCATGTACGAGCTCATTCTGTGGTCACGTGAAAAAGGGCGCAGCGACTGGCCACTTGGTGGCGCTATAACTGTTAAAAGGGTGTCAAAATGATGTATTTCTATGGAAAAAACACATGAAATGGCTGAAAGCGGCCATCTTGCTGTCTGATTTGCATACAAGCTCACAAAATCGGGCATGCGCATGCGTCACGTGATCCTGAAGAAGCTTGAAAACTTTCATGGACGTCGGGCCATTGGTGGCGCTTTAACTGTCATAAAGGTGAGAAGGCCTCTGTATTACCCTATGCAAAATGACATTTAAATGACTGAAAAATGGGGGGAAAAGAGCAGAGCTTCACCAAATTAGCTGAGCACATGCGCCATATTATTCTAAAGAAGCGTGCAAACTTTTATGGAGATCGGGCCATCAGTGGGGGTGTCACAGTTTAAAAGGTAAAAAAAAAAAATGCACCACATTTCCATGATAAATGAGCTAAAAGGGCAACAAACGTTCTTTTTCCTCTCCGAGGCACATGTTAGAAGGCTGGATAAAGTTTTTGGAACGCAGCAGCGCAGACGGCAAGCGCCTAGACCCTATAGTTTTTTTTAGAGGCCTTTTTGTGGCCCTTTTTTAGCCACTTATTAGGGGTTCAAGCACTTCAGTGCTGAACACCTATTGTAATTGTTAATTTTCCCATGATGCAACATTCAGACATAAAACTGATCGGGCAGACCAAACCGTAAGTCGTGGAGACTTGAAACTTTGGGGGCTGATAGTACTCACACCGCCTACAGCGTCACCAAGGCCCGCCCCGATCGGCCTGACGGGGGCGCTACAGCGGGCAAAAGTACGAAACGGCTCATAACTCATCAACCGTGAGGCGTAGGCTCAAGTGTCTTATATCGCTGGAATCCTTGGCTCGAGGCGGACCAGATGCATGCCTCGGATTTGCTCGTCACCCTGGGAAAATTTTAGGGTATTTGGGGTTTTTCCAAAAACCTACTTTCGCGAACTAGTCCTAGGTTTTTGGCCCGACCGGAACCAAACCAGTGCGGCAAGATTCTCTGGAGTCTGATTGTCAATAATTATCAAAAAAAAGTGTAAATTTCGCTTCACGGTCCCTAAGGGCCGCCAAAATGTTCGAAGTGGGAGGAGCCCATTTTGCTTAATTGGCTATAACTCGTGAACGGAACGAGATTTTTGCACCAAACTCAGCACACGCATGTACGAGCTCATTCTGTGGTCACGTGAAAAAGGGCGCAGCGACTGGCCACTTGGTGGCGCTATAACTGTTAAAAGGGTGTCAAAATGATGTATTTCTATGGAAAAAACACATGAAATGGCTGAAAGCGGCCATCTTGCTGTCTGATTTGCATACAAGCTCACAAAATCGGGCATGCGCATGCGTCACGTGATCCTGAAGAAGCTTGAAAACTTTCATGGACGTCGGGCCATTGGTGGCGCTTTAACTGTCATAAAGGTGAGAAGGCCTCTGTATTACCCTATGCAAAATGACATTTAAATGACTGAAAAATGGGGGGAAAAGAGCAGAGCTTCACCAAATTAGCTGAGCACATGCGCCATATTATTCTAAAGAAGCGTGCAAACTTTTATGGAGATCGGGCCGTCAGTGGGGGTGTCACAGTTTAAAAGGTAAAAAAAAAAATGCACCACATTTCCATGATAAATGAGCTAAAAGGGCAACAAACGTTCTTTTTCCTCTCCGAGGCACATGTTAGAAGGCTGGATAAAGTTTTTGGAACGCAGCAGCGCAGACGGCAAGCGCCTAGACCCTATAGTTTTTTTTTTAGAGGCCTTTTTGTGACCCTTTTTTAGCCACTTATTAGGGGTTCAAGCACTTCAGTGCTGAACACCTATTGTAATTGTTAATTTTCCCATGATGCAACATTCAGACATAAAACTGATCGGGCAGACCAAACCGTAAGTCGTGGAGACTTGAAACTTTGGGGGCTGATAGTACTCACACCGCCTACAGCGTCACCAAGGCCCGCCCCGATCGGCCTGACGGGGGCGCTACAGCGGGCAAAAGTACGAAACGGCTCATAACTCATCAACCGTGAGGCGTAGGCTCAAGTGTCTTATATCGCTGGAATCCTTGGCTCGAGGCGGACCAGATGCATGCCTCGGATTTGCTCGTCACCCTGGGAAAATTTTAGGGTATTTGGGGTTTTTCCAAAAACCTACTTTCGCGAACTAGTCCTAGGTTTTTGGCCCGACCGGAACCAAACCAGTGCGGCAAGATTCTCTGGAGTCTGATTGTCAATAATTTTCAAAAAAAAGTGTAAATTTCGCTTCACGGTCCCTAAGGGCCGCCAAAATGTTCGAAGTGGGAGGAGCCCATTTTGCTTAATTGGCTATAACTCGTGAACGGAACGAGATTTTTGCACCAAACTCAGCACACGCATGTACGAGCTCATTCTGTGGTCACGTGAAAAAGGGCGCAGCGACTGGCCACTTGGTGGCGCTATAACTGTTAAAAGGGTGTCAAAATGATGTATTTCTATGGAAAAAACACATGAAATGGCTGAAAGCGGCCATCTTGCTGTCTGATTTGCATACAAGCTCACAAAATCGGGCATGCGCATGCGTCACGTGATCCTGAAGAAGCTTGAAAACTTTCATGGACGTCGGGCCATTGGTGGCGCTTTAACTGTCATAAAGGTGAGAAGGCCTCTGTATTACCCTATGCAAAATGACATTTAAATGACTGAAAAATGGGGGGAAAAGAGCAGAGCTTCACCAAATTAGCTGAGCACATGCGCCATATTATTCTAAAGAAGCGTGCAAACTTTTATGGAGATCGGGCCATCAGTGGGGGTGTCACAGTTTAAAAGGTAAAAAAAAAAAATGCACCACATTTCCATGATAAATGAGCTAAAAGGGCAACAAACGTTCTTTTTCCTCTCCGAGGCACATGTTAGAAGGCTGGATAAAGTTTTTGGAACGCAGCAGCGCAGACGGCAAGCGCCTAGACCCTATAGTTTTTTTTAGAGGCCTTTTTGTGGCCCTTTTTTAGCCACTTATTAGGGGTTCAAGCACTTCAGTGCTGAACACCTATTGTAATTGTTAATTTTCCCATGATGCAACATTCAGACATAAAACTGATCGGGCAGACCAAACCGTAAGTCGTGGAGACTTGAAACTTTGGGGGCTGATAGTACTCACACCGCCTACAGCGTCACCAAGGCCCGCCCCGATCGGCCTGACGGGGGCGCTACAGCGGGCAAAAGTACGAAACGGCTCATAACTCATCAACCGTGAGGCGTAGGCTCAAGTGTCTTATATCGCTGGAATCCTTGGCTCGAGGCGGACCAGATGCATGCCTCGGATTTGCTCGTCACCCTGGGAAAATTTTAGGGTATTTGGGGTTTTTCCAAAAACCTACTTTCGCGAACTAGTCCTAGGTTTTTGGCCCGACCGGAACCAAACCAGTGCGGCAAGATTCTCTGGAGTCTGATTGTCAATAATTATCAAAAAAAAGTGTAAATTTCGCTTCACGGTCCCTAAGGGCCGCCAAAATGTTCGAAGTGGGAGGAGCCCATTTTGCTTAATTGGCTATAACTCGTGAACGGAACGAGATTTTTGCACCAAACTCAGCACACGCATGTACGAGCTCATTCTGTGGTCACGTGAAAAAGGGCGCAGCGACTGGCCACTTGGTGGCGCTATAACTGTTAAAAGGGTGTCAAAATGATGTATTTCTATGGAAAAAACACATGAAATGGCTGAAAGCGGCCATCTTGCTGTCTGATTTGCATACAAGCTCACAAAATCGGGCATGCGCATGCGTCACGTGATCCTGAAGAAGCTTGAAAACTTTCATGGACGTCGGGCCATTGGTGGCGCTTTAACTGTCATAAAGGTGAGAAGGCCTCTGTATTACCCTATGCAAAATGACATTTAAATGACTGAAAAATGGGGGGAAAAGAGCAGAGCTTCACCAAATTAGCTGAGCACATGCGCCATATTATTCTAAAGAAGCGTGCAAACTTTTATGGAGATCGGGCCATCAGTGGGGGTGTCACAGTTTAAAAGGTAAAAAAAAAAAATGCACCACATTTCCATGATAAATGAGCTAAAAGGGCAACAAACGTTCTTTTTCCTCTCCGAGGCACATGTTAGAAGGCTGGATAAAGTTTTTGGAACGCAGCAGCGCAGACGGCAAGCGCCTAGACCCTATAGTTTTTTTTAGAGGCCTTTTTGTGGCCCTTTTTTAGCCACTTATTAGGGGTTCAAGCACTTCAGTGCTGAACACCTATTGTAATTGTTAATTTTCCCATGATGCAACATTCAGACATAAAACTGATCGGGCAGACCAAACCGTAAGTCGTGGAGACTTGAAACTTTGGGGGCTGATAGTACTCACACCGCCTACAGCGTCACCAAGGCCCGCCCCGATCGGCCTGACGGGGGCGCTACAGCGGGCAAAAGTACGAAACGGCTCATAACTCATCAACCGTGAGGCGTAGGCTCAAGTGTCTTATATCGCTGGAATCCTTGGCTCGAGGCGGACCAGATGCATGCCTCGGATTTGCTCGTCACCCTGGGAAAATTTTAGGGTATTTGGGGTTTTTCCAAAAACCTACTTTCGCGAACTAGTCCTAGGTTTTTGGCCCGACCGGAACCAAACCAGTGCGGCAAGATTCTCTGGAGTCTGATTGTCAATAATTATCAAAAAAAAGTGTAAATTTCGCTTCACGGTCCCTAAGGGCCGCCAAAATGTTCGAAGTGGGAGGAGCCCATTTTGCTTAATTGGCTATAACTCGTGAACGGAACGAGATTTTTGCACCAAACTCAGCACACGCATGTACGAGCTCATTCTGTGGTCACGTGAAAAAGGGCGCAGCGACTGGCCACTTGGTGGCGCTATAACTGTTAAAAGGGTGTCAAAATGATGTATTTCTATGGAAAAAACACATGAAATGGCTGAAAGCGGCCATCTTGCTGTCTGATTTGCATACAAGCTCACAAAATCGGGCATGCGCATGCGTCACGTGATCCTGAAGAAGCTTGAAAACTTTCATGGACGTCGGGCCATTGGTGGCGCTTTAACTGTCATAAAGGTGAGAAGGCCTCTGTATTACCCTATGCAAAATGACATTTAAATGACTGAAAAATGGGGGGAAAAGAGCAGAGCTTCACCAAATTAGCTGAGCACATGCGCCATATTATTCTAAAGAAGCGTGCAAACTTTTATGGAGATCGGGCCATCAGTGGGGGTGTCACAGTTTAAAAGGTAAAAAAAAAAATGCACCACATTTCCATGATAAATGAGCTAAAAGGGCAACAAACGTTCTTTTTCCTCTCCGAGGCACATGTTAGAAGGCTGGATAAAGTTTTTGGAACGCAGCAGCGCAGACGGCAAGCGCCTAGACCCTATAGTTTTTTTTTTAGAGGCCTTTTTGTGGCCCTTTTTTAGCCACTTATTAGGGGTTCAAGCACTTCAGTGCTGAACACCTATTGTAATTGTTAATTTTCCCATGATGCAACATTCAGACATAAAACTGATCGGGCAGACCAAACCGTAAGTCGTGGAGACTTGAAACTTTGGGGGCTGATAGTACTCACACCGCCTACAGCGTCACCAAGGCCCGCCCCGATCGGCCTGGCGGGGGCGCTACAGCGGGCAAAAGTACGAAACGGCTCATAACTCATCAACCGTGAGGCGTAGGCTCAAGTGTCTTATATCGCTGGAATCCTTGGCTCGAGGCGGACCAGATGCATGCCTCGGATTTGCTCGTCACCCTGGGAAAATTTTAGGGTATTTGGGGTTTTTCCAAAAACCTACTTTCGCGAACTAGTCCTAGGTTTTTGGCCCGACCGGAACCAAACCAGTGCGGCAAGATTCTCTGGAGTCTGATTGTCAATAATTATCAAAAAAAAGTGTAAATTTCGCTTCACGGTCCCTAAGGGCCGCCAAAATGTTCGAAGTGGGAGGAGCCCATTTTGCTTAATTGGCTATAACTCGTGAACGGAACGAGATTTTTGCACCAAACTCAGCACACGCATGTACGAGCTCATTCTGTGGTCACGTGAAAAAGGGCGCAGCGACTGGCCACTTGGTGGCGCTATAACTGTTAAAAGGGTGTCAAAATGATGTATTTCTATGGAAAAAACACATGAAATGGCTGAAAGCGGCCATCTTGCTGTCTGATTTGCATACAAGCTCACAAAATCGGGCATGCGCATGCGTCACGTGATCCTGAAGAAGCTTGAAAACTTTCATGGACGTCGGGCCATTGGTGGCGCTTTAACTGTCATAAAGGTGAGAAGGCCTCTGTATTACCCTATGCAAAATGACATTTAAATGACTGAAAAATGGGGGGAAAAGAGCAGAGCTTCACCAAATTAGCTGAGCACATGCGCCATATTATTCTAAAGAAGCGTGCAAACTTTTATGGAGATCGGGCCATCAGTGGGGGTGTCACAGTTTAAAAGGTAAAAAAAAAAATGCACCACATTTCCATGATAAATGAGCTAAAAGGGCAACAAACGTTCTTTTTCCTCTCCGAGGCACATGTTAGAAGGCTGGATAAAGTTTTTGGAACGCAGCAGCGCAGACGGCAAGCGCCTAGACCCTATAGTTTTTTTTTTAGAGGCCTTTTTGTGGCCCTTTTTTAGCCACTTATTAGGGGTTCAAGCACTTCAGTGCTGAACACCTATTGTAATTGTTAATTTTCCCATGATGCAACATTCAGACATAAAACTGATCGGGCAGACCAAACCGTAAGTCGTGGAGACTTGAAACTTTGGGGGCTGATAGTACTCACACCGCCTACAGCGTCACCAAGGCCCGCCCCGATCGGCCTGGCGGGGGCGCTACAGCGGGCAAAAGTACGAAACGGCTCATAACTCATCAACCGTGAGGCGTAGGCTCAAGTGTCTTATATCGCTGGAATCCTTGGCTCGAGGCGGACCAGATGCATGCCTCGGATTTGCTCGTCACCCTGGGAAAATTTTAGGGTATTTGGGGTTTTTCCAAAAACCTACTTTCGCGAACTAGTCCTAGGTTTTTGGCCCGACCGGAACCAAACCAGTGCGGCAAGATTCTCTGGAGTCTGATTGTCAATAATTATCAAAAAAAAGTGTAAATTTCGCTTCACGGTCCCTAAGGGCCGCCAAAATGTTCGAAGTGGGAGGAGCCCATTTTGCTTAATTGGCTATAACTCGTGAACGGAACGAGATTTTTGCACCAAACTCAGCACACGCATGTACGAGCTCATTCTGTGGTCACGTGAAAAAGGGCGCAGCGACTGGCCACTTGGTGGCGCTATAACTGTTAAAAGGGTGTCAAAATGATGTATTTCTATGGAAAAAACACATGAAATGGCTGAAAGCGGCCATCTTGCTGTCTGATTTGCATACAAGCTCACAAAATCGGGCATGCGCATGCGTCACGTGATCCTGAAGAAGCTTGAAAACTTTCATGGACGTCGGGCCATTGGTGGCGCTTTAACTGTCATAAAGGTGAGAAGGCCTCTGTATTACCCTATGCAAAATGACATTTAAATGACTGAAAAATGGGGGGAAAAGAGCAGAGCTTCACCAAATTAGCTGAGCACATGCGCCATATTATTCTAAAGAAGCGTGCAAACTTTTATGGAGATCGGGCCATCAGTGGGGGTGTCACAGTTTAAAAGGTAAAAAAAAAAATGCACCACATTTCCATGATAAATGAGCTAAAAGGGCAACAAACGTTCTTTTTCCTCTCCGAGGCACATGTTAGAAGGCTGGATAAAGTTTTTGGAACGCAGCAGCGCAGACGGCAAGCGCCTAGACCCTATAGTTTTTTTTTTAGAGGCCTTTTTGTGGCCCTTTTTTAGCCACTTATTAGGGGTTCAAGCACTTCAGTGCTGAACACCTATTGTAATTGTTAATTTTCCCATGATGCAACATTCAGACATAAAACTGATCGGGCAGACCAAACCGTAAGTCGTGGAGACTTGAAACTTTGGGGGCTGATAGTACTCACACCGCCTACAGCGTCACCAAGGCCCGCCCCGATCGGCCTGGCGGGGGCGCTACAGCGGGCAAAAGTACGAAACGGCTCATAACTCATCAACCGTGAGGCGTAGGCTCAAGTGTCTTATATCGCTGGAATCCTTGGCTCGAGGCGGACCAGATGCATGCCTCGGATTTGCTCGTCACCCTGGGAAAATTTTAGGGTATTTGGGGTTTTTCCAAAAACCTACTTTCGCGAACTAGTCCTAGGTTTTTGGCCCGACCGGAACCAAACCAGTGCGGCAAGATTCTCTGGAGTCTGATTGTCAATAATTATCAAAAAAAAGTGTAAATTTCGCTTCACGGTCCCTAAGGGCCGCCAAAATGTTCGAAGTGGGAGGAGCCCATTTTGCTTAATTGGCTATAACTCGTGAACGGAACGAGATTTTTGCACCAAACTCAGCACACGCATGTACGAGCTCATTCTGTGGTCACGTGAAAAAGGGCGCAGCGACTGGCCACTTGGTGGCGCTATAACTGTTAAAAGGGTGTCAAAATGATGTATTTCTATGGAAAAAACACATGAAATGGCTGAAAGCGGCCATCTTGCTGTCTGATTTGCATACAAGCTCACAAAATCGGGCATGCGCATGCGTCACGTGATCCTGAAGAAGCTTGAAAACTTTCATGGACGTCGGGCCATTGGTGGCGCTTTAACTGTCATAAAGGTGAGAAGGCCTCTGTATTACCCTATGCAAAATGACATTTAAATGACTGAAAAATGGGGGGAAAAGAGCAGAGCTTCACCAAATTAGCTGAGCACATGCGCCATATTATTCTAAAGAAGCGTGCAAACTTTTATGGAGATCGGGCCATCAGTGGGGGTGTCACAGTTTAAAAGGTAAAAAAAAAAATGCACCACATTTCCATGATAAATGAGCTAAAAGGGCAACAAACGTTCTTTTTCCTCTCCGAGGCACATGTTAGAAGGCTGGATAAAGTTTTTGGAACGCAGCAGCGCAGACGGCAAGCGCCTAGACCCTATAGTTTTTTTTTTAGAGGCCTTTTTGTGGCCCTTTTTTAGCCACTTATTAGGGGTTCAAGCACTTCAGTGCTGAACACCTATTGTAATTGTTAATTTTCCCATGATGCAACATTCAGACATAAAACTGATCGGGCAGACCAAACCGTAAGTCGTGGAGACTTGAAACTTTGGGGGCTGATAGTACTCACACCGCCTACAGCGTCACCAAGGCCCGCCCCGATCGGCCTGACGGGGGCGCTACAGCGGGCAAAAGTACGAAACGGCTCATAACTCATCAACCGTGAGGCGTAGGCTCAAGTGTCTTATATCGCTGGAATCCTTGGCTCGAGGCGGACCAGATGCATGCCTCGGATTTGCTCGTCACCCTGGGAAAATTTTAGGGTATTTGGGGTTTTTCCAAAAACCTACTTTCGCGAACTAGTCCTAGGTTTTTGGCCCGGCCGGAACCAAACCAGTGCGGCAAGATTCTCTGGAGTCTGATTGTCAATAATTATCAAAAAAAAGTGTAAATTTCGCTTCACGGTCCCTAAGGGCCGCCAAAATGTTCGAAGTGGGAGGAGCCCATTTTGCTTAATTGGCTATAACTCGTGAACGGAACGAGATTTTTGCACCAAACTCAGCACACGCATGTACGAGCTCATTCTGTGGTCACGTGAAAAAGGGCGCAGAGACTGGCCACTTGGTGGCGCTATAACTGTTAAAAGGGTGTCAAAATGATGTATTTCTATGGAAAAAACACATGAAATGGCTGAAAGCGGCCATCTTGCTGTCTGATTTGCATACAAGCTCACAAAATCGGGCATGCGCATGCGTCACGTGATCCTGAAGAAGCTTGAAAACTTTCATGGACGTCGGGCCATTGGTGGCGCTTTAACTGTCATAAAGGTGAGAAGGCCTCTGTATTACCCTATGCAAAATGACATTTAAATGACTGAAAAATGGGGGGAAAAGAGCAGAGCTTCACCAAATTAGCTGAGCACATGCGCCATATTATTCTAAAGAAGCGTGCAAACTTTTATGGAGATCGGGCCATCAGTGGGGGTGTCACAGTTTAAAAGGTAAAAAAAAAAATGCACCACATTTCCATGATAAATGAGCTAAAAGGGCAACAAACGTTCTTTTTCCTCTCCGAGGCACATGTTAGAAGGCTGGATAAAGTTTTTGGAACGCAGCAGCGCAGACGGCAAGCGCCTAGACCCTATAGTTTTTTTTTTAGAGGCCTTTTTGTGGCCCTTTTTTAGCCACTTATTAGGGGTTCAAGCACTTCAGTGCTGAACACCTATTGTAATTGTTAATTTTCCCATGATGCAACATTCAGACATAAAACTGATCGGGCAGACCAAACCGTAAGTCGTGGAGACTTGAAACTTTGGGGGCTGATAGTACTCACACCGCCTACAGCGTCACCAAGGCCCGCCCCGATCGGCCTGGCGGGGGCGCTACAGCGGGCAAAAGTACGAAACGGCTCATAACTCATCAACCGTGAGGCGTAGGCTCAAGTGTCTTATATCGCTGGAATCCTTGGCTCGAGGCGGACCAGATGCATGCCTCGGATTTGCTCGTCACCCTGGGAAAATTTTAGGGTATTTGGGGTTTTTCCAAAAACCTACTTTCGCGAACTAGTCCTAGGTTTTTGGCCCGACCGGAACCAAACCAGTGCGGCAAGATTCTCTGGAGTCTGATTGTCAATAATTATCAAAAAAAAGTGTAAATTTCGCTTCACGGTCCCTAAGGGCCGCCAAAATGTTCGAAGTGGGAGGAGCCCATTTTGCTTAATTGGCTATAACTCGTGAACGGAACGAGATTTTTGCACCAAACTCAGCACACGCATGTACGAGCTCATTCTGTGGTCACGTGAAAAAGGGCGCAGCGACTGGCCACTTGGTGGCGCTATAACTGTTAAAAGGGTGTCAAAATGATGTATTTCTATGGAAAAAACACATGAAATGGCTGAAAGCGGCCATCTTGCTGTCTGATTTGCATACAAGCTCACAAAATCGGGCATGCGCATGCGTCACGTGATCCTGAAGAAGCTTGAAAACTTTCATGGACGTCGGGCCATTGGTGGCGCTTTAACTGTCATAAAGGTGAGAAGGCCTCTGTATTACCCTATGCAAAATGACATTTAAATGACTGAAAAATGGGGGGAAAAGAGCAGAGCTTCACCAAATTAGCTGAGCACATGCGCCATATTATTCTAAAGAAGCGTGCAAACTTTTATGGAGATCGGGCCATCAGTGGGGGTGTCACAGTTTAAAAGGTAAAAAAAAAAATGCACCACATTTCCATGATAAATGAGCTAAAAGGGCAACAAACGTTCTTTTTCCTCTCCGAGGCACATGTTAGAAGGCTGGATAAAGTTTTTGGAACGCAGCAGCGCAGACGGCAAGCGCCTAGACCCTATAGTTTTTTTTTTAGAGGCCTTTTTGTGGCCCTTTTTTAGCCACTTATTAGGGGTTCAAGCACTTCAGTGCTGAACACCTATTGTAATTGTTAATTTTCCCATGATGCAACATTCAGACATAAAACTGATCGGGCAGACCAAACCGTAAGTCGTGGAGACTTGAAACTTTGGGGGCTGATAGTACTCACACCGCCTACAGCGTCACCAAGGCCCGCCCCGATCGGCCTGGCGGGGGCGCTACAGCGGGCAAAAGTACGAAACGGCTCATAACTCATCAACCGTGAGGCGTAGGCTCAAGTGTCTTATATCGCTGGAATCCTTGGCTCGAGGCGGACCAGATGCATGCCTCGGATTTGCTCGTCACCCTGGGAAAATTTTAGGGTATTTGGGGTTTTTCCAAAAACCTACTTTCGCGAACTAGTCCTAGGTTTTTGGCCCGACCGGAACCAAACCAGTGCGGCAAGATTCTCTGGAGTCTGATTGTCAATAATTATCAAAAAAAAGTGTAAATTTCGCTTCACGGTCCCTAAGGGCCGCCAAAATGTTCGAAGTGGGAGGAGCCCATTTTGCTTAATTGGCTATAACTCGTGAACGGAACGAGATTTTTGCACCAAACTCAGCACACGCATGTACGAGCTCATTCTGTGGTCACGTGAAAAAGGGCGCAGCGACTGGCCACTTGGTGGCGCTATAACTGTTAAAAGGGTGTCAAAATGATGTATTTCTATGGAAAAAACACATGAAATGGCTGAAAGCGGCCATCTTGCTGTCTGATTTGCATACAAGCTCACAAAATCGGGCATGCGCATGCGTCACGTGATCCTGAAGAAGCTTGAAAACTTTCATGGACGTCGGGCCATTGGTGGCGCTTTAACTGTCATAAAGGTGAGAAGGCCTCTGTATTACCCTATGCAAAATGACATTTAAATGACTGAAAAATGGGGGGAAAAGAGCAGAGCTTCACCAAATTAGCTGAGCACATGCGCCATATTATTCTAAAGAAGCGTGCAAACTTTTATGGAGATCGGGCCATCAGTGGGGGTGTCACAGTTTAAAAGGTAAAAAAAAAAATGCACCACATTTCCATGATAAATGAGCTAAAAGGGCAACAAACGTTCTTTTTCCTCTCCGAGGCACATGTTAGAAGGCTGGATAAAGTTTTTGGAACGCAGCAGCGCAGACGGCAAGCGCCTAGACCCTATAGTTTTTTTTTTAGAGGCCTTTTTGTGGCCCTTTTTTAGCCACTTATTAGGGGTTCAAGCACTTCAGTGCTGAACACCTATTGTAATTGTTAATTTTCCCATGATGCAACATTCAGACATAAAACTGATCGGGCAGACCAAACCGTAAGTCGTGGAGACTTGAAACTTTGGGGGCTGATAGTACTCACACCGCCTACAGCGTCACCAAGGCCCGCCCCGATCGGCCTGACGGGGGCGCTACAGCGGGCAAAAGTACGAAACGGCTCATAACTCATCAACCGTGAGGCGTAGGCTCAAGTGTCTTATATCGCTGGAATCCTTGGCTCGAGGCGGACCAGATGCATGCCTCGGATTTGCTCGTCACCCTGGGAAAATTTTAGGGTATTTGGGGTTTTTCCAAAAACCTACTTTCGCGAACTAGTCCTAGGTTTTTGGCCCGGCCGGAACCAAACCAGTGCGGCAAGATTCTCTGGAGTCTGATTGTCAATAATTATCAAAAAAAAGTGTAAATTTCGCTTCACGGTCCCTAAGGGCCGCCAAAATGTTCGAAGTGGGAGGAGCCCATTTTGCTTAATTGGCTATAACTCGTGAACGGAACGAGATTTTTGCACCAAACTCAGCACACGCATGTACGAGCTCATTCTGTGGTCACGTGAAAAAGGGCGCAGAGACTGGCCACTTGGTGGCGCTATAACTGTTAAAAGGGTGTCAAAATGATGTATTTCTATGGAAAAAACACATGAAATGGCTGAAAGCGGCCATCTTGCTGTCTGATTTGCATACAAGCTCACAAAATCGGGCATGCGCATGCGTCACGTGATCCTGAAGAAGCTTGAAAACTTTCATGGACGTCGGGCCATTGGTGGCGCTTTAACTGTCATAAAGGTGAGAAGGCCTCTGTATTACCCTATGCAAAATGACATTTAAATGACTGAAAAATGGGGGGAAAAGAGCAGAGCTTCACCAAATTAGCTGAGCACATGCGCCATATTATTCTAAAGAAGCGTGCAAACTTTTATGGAGATCGGGCCATCAGTGGGGGTGTCACAGTTTAAAAGGTAAAAAAAAAAATGCACCACATTTCCATGATAAATGAGCTAAAAGGGCAACAAACGTTCTTTTTCCTCTCCGAGGCACATGTTAGAAGGCTGGATAAAGTTTTTGGAACGCAGCAGCGCAGACGGCAAGCGCCTAGACCCTATAGTTTTTTTTTTAGAGGCCTTTTTGTGGCCCTTTTTTAGCCACTTATTAGGGGTTCAAGCACTTCAGTGCTGAACACCTATTGTAATTGTTAATTTTCCCATGATGCAACATTCAGACATAAAACTGATCGGGCAGACCAAACCGTAAGTCGTGGAGACTTGAAACTTTGGGGGCTGATAGTACTCACACCGCCTACAGCGTCACCAAGGCCCGCCCCGATCGGCCTGGCGGGGGCGCTACAGCGGGCAAAAGTACGAAACGGCTCATAACTCATCAACCGTGAGGCGTAGGCTCAAGTGTCTTATATCGCTGGAATCCTTGGCTCGAGGCGGACCAGATGCATGCCTCGGATTTGCTCGTCACCCTGGGAAAATTTTAGGGTATTTGGGGTTTTTCCAAAAACCTACTTTCGCGAACTAGTCCTAGGTTTTTGGCCCGGCCGGAACCAAACCAGTGCGGCAAGATTCTCTGGAGTCTGATTGTCAATAATTATCAAAAAAAAGTGTAAATTTCGCTTCACGGTCCCTAAGGGCCGCCAAAATGTTCGAAGTGGGAGGAGCCCATTTTGCTTAATTGGCTATAACTCGTGAACGGAACGAGATTTTTGCACCAAACTCAGCACACGCATGTACGAGCTCATTCTGTGGTCACGTGAAAAAGGGCGCAGCGACTGGCCACTTGGTGGCGCTATAACTGTTAAAAGGGTGTCAAAATGATGTATTTCTATGGAAAAAACACATGAAATGGCTGAAAGCGGCCATCTTGCTGTCTGATTTGCATACAAGCTCACAAAATCGGGCATGCGCATGCGTCACGTGATCCTGAAGAAGCTTGAAAACTTTCATGGACGTCGGGCCATTGGTGGCGCTTTAACTGTCATAAAGGTGAGAAGGCCTCTGTATTACCCTATGCAAAATGACATTTAAATGACTGAAAAATGGGGGGAAAAGAGCAGAGCTTCACCAAATTAGCTGAGCACATGCGCCATATTATTCTAAAGAAGCGTGCAAACTTTTATGGAGATCGGGCCATCAGTGGGGGTGTCACAGTTTAAAAGGTAAAAAAAAAAATGCACCACATTTCCATGATAAATGAGCTAAAAGGGCAACAAACGTTCTTTTTCCTCTCCGAGGCACATGTTAGAAGGCTGGATAAAGTTTTTGGAACGCAGCAGCGCAGACGGCAAGCGCCTAGACCCTATAGTTTTTTTTTTAGAGGCCTTTTTGTGGCCCTTTTTTAGCCACTTATTAGGGGTTCAAGCACTTCAGTGCTGAACACCTATTGTAATTGTTAATTTTCCCATGATGCAACATTCAGACATAAAACTGATCGGGCAGACCAAACCGTAAGTCGTGGAGACTTGAAACTTTGGGGGCTGATAGTACTCACACCGCCTACAGCGTCACCAAGGCCCGCCCCGATCGGCCTGACGGGGGCGCTACAGCGGGCAAAAGTACGAAACGGCTCATAACTCATCAACCGTGAGGCGTAGGCTCAAGTGTCTTATATCGCTGGAATCCTTGGCTCGAGGCGGACCAGATGCATGCCTCGGATTTGCTCGTCACCCTGGGAAAATTTTAGGGTATTTGGGGTTTTTCCAAAAACCTACTTTCGCGAACTAGTCCTAGGTTTTTGGCCCGGCCGGAACCAAACCAGTGCGGCAAGATTCTCTGGAGTCTGATTGTCAATAATTATCAAAAAAAAGTGTAAATTTCGCTTCACGGTCCCTAAGGGAACGAGATTTTTGCACCAAACTCAGCACACGCATGTACGAGCTCATTCTGTGGTCACGTGAAAAAGGGCGCAGAGACTGGCCACTTGGTGGCGCTATAACTGTTAAAAGGGTGTCAAAATGATGTATTTCTATGAAAAAAACACATGAAATGGCTGAAAGCGGCCATCTTGCTGTCTGATTTGCATACAAGCTCACAAAATCGGGCATGCGCATGCGTCACGTGATCCTGAAGAAGCTTGAAAACTTTCATGGACGTCGGGCCATTGGTGGCGCTTTAACTGTCATAAAGGTGAGAAGGCCTCTGTATTACCCTATGCAAAATGACATTTAAATGACTGAAAAATGGGGGGAAAAGAGCAGAGCTTCACCAAATTAGCTGAGCACATGCGCCATATTATTCTAAAGAAGCGTGCAAACTTTTATGGAGATCGGGCCATCAGTGGGGGTGTCACAGTTTAAAAGGTAAAAAAAAAAATGCACCACATTTCCATGATAAATGAGCTAAAAGGGCAACAAACGTTCTTTTTCCTCTCCGAGGCACATGTTAGAAGGCTGGATAAAGTTTTTGGAACGCAGCAGCGCAGACGGCAAGCGCCTAGACCCTATAGTTTTTTTTTAGAGGCCTTTTTGTGGCCCTTTTTTAGCCACTTATTAGGGGTTCAAGCACTTCAGTGCTGAACACCTATTGTAATTGTTAATTTTCCCATGATGCAACATTCAGACATAAAACTGATCGGGCAGACCAAACCGTAAGTCGTGGAGACTTGAAACTTTGGGGGCTGATAGTACTCACACCGCCTACAGCGTCACCAAGGCCCGCCCCGATCGGCCTGACGGGGGCGCTACAGCGGGCAAAAGTACGAAACGGCTCATAACTCATCAACCGTGAGGCGTAGGCTCAAGTGTCTTATATCGCTGGAATCCTTGGCTCGAGGCGGATTTGCTTGCCCTTCAGGCGCCAATTTTGAGTAAATTGAGGTTTTTTGAAAAACCTACTTTTGCGAATTACTCCTAGATTTTTTGCCCGATCGAAACCAAACCAATGCAGAAATATTCTCTGGACAGAGACTATCAATAATCATCAAAAAAATTCTTAATTTAAATTCACGGTCGCTAAGGGAAATCAAAATGTTTGATGGCACCAGGGCCACTTTTACTAAAACAATTATAACTCGTGAATGGAAAGAGATATTTTCGCTAATCTTGGGAAACGTGTTTATAAGCTCAATCTGAGATTACTTGAAAAAAATCGCGACGATTGGCCACTTGGTGGCGCTACAACATGGAAACAAATTTATGAAAATGGCTATAAACGCACCCAACCGTTAGTCCTTTGAAATCCTCAATCCTTCCCGAGTCCAACAATACCAAATATGCCAGGTTTCTCCTTATAGTTTGTGTATCATTGTCATTAAGCACTTAAAAAACTTGCAATTATCTTCGAAACCGATAGTCCAAATTTCTTGAAATTTGAAAACATAGATCAATAGCTAAACAATAACGCCCAAATGTCACAATTAAGATAGGAACTGACAAAAATAAATAAACAAATAAAAATTTTAAATCATTGTCACCCATGGATCATTTTTATTCTCTCATAAACAGAACTGTCTAAACTTCAAAACAAAACGAGATATTTACAACAAATTTGACAGACATGCATGGGCACACTTTGAGGACACTTGAAGTGGTGGAGATCAGGCAAGATGTGGTGCTATAACTGTCAAAAAAACTTTCCTCAGTAAATTGCCTGTATTGGCTGTAAATGGTATTTTCCATCAATGTTATAAGTTTATTTGTTTATTTGGATCCCCATTAGCCTCTTTCTAGGCAGTGGCTACTCTTCCTGGGGTCCCAAAAAGTAAATCATATAAAACTACATTTAATCAACAACAATAAAAAGTCAAGTCAATGAAACGCACTAACCCATCATCCATTCCAAATATCAAAATCAACAATTTAATATATTTTGCCATTAAATATTCCTTTGAATATTTTTTTAAAACTAATTTTTCTTGTAAAAATGTGTGATATCAATAGTAAATGATTCCATATTTTCATTCCTCCATACATTACTGTCCGTTGGTTTCCATTGGTTTTCGAAACAGGAAATAAAAAACATTCCTTTTATTCATGCCTGGTGTAAAAAAATATGACTAGTACTATTATACAAAAGTTGAGAGTACAGCGCATTAGGAACTCTAGACACAGAAATATTTCTTATAAAATAAAGCAGAGAGACAATCCTTCACCAGTTCATTCTCAGTATATTAGCTCTTCTATAACAGTTTAAATTCAGTCCTGTCGCTCTGTTCTGGACAAATTTATTTTTTCAATTACATCCATTTTTTTTTTATTTACTTGATGCACTGGTAAAAACCACTGGGCAAAAACACGCGATTCGTCCAATCACTGATTGTGCTGCAGTGACTGCCACCCCTGAGAGCCAACAGTAGCGGCATATTCTTAAGGCCCGCCCACTGTTCGCGCAGGCGCTGCTGCTGTCAGCATGATGAGAGAACAGAATAGATCAGATGAGACAGCAGCACGGAAACTTTCTTCAGAAACTCCTTGTACTAAATGATCATCATAATCTATCGGGAACTGTGATTGTGTGCACTTGGAAACTTTGGATGCATCAACTTGTCGTCAGAGAAAGGTGTAAAAGGTGAAATCGGAGTAAAGATTTATAGTGTGATAATCTTTATTGAACAATCTTCTTTAATTGAATATGTGATGCAGTCTCGTTTTGGTGAGTGACTTTTTTTTGTCATATGTTATCTTATGACAGATATCTATTTCAGAAATGATTTGATATGAGCTGAGTTGACTAGGCCGCAGTCACAGCGCGAGCTGAACTAGTTAGCCGTGTGCTAAAGCTACCGCGTGTAGCTAACATCTTTGTATCATGAGTTGTGACAGTGACTGTTTTATGAGTGTCGAATCGATGTGTTAAATAAATTTGGATTAATGTGTCATTTGAGCTGTGCATGTCATTTGTTACTGAAATGTTGAGTCAGAAATTAATTATTGTACGTTTGCCTTGTGTTTTCCAAGGCTGCGTTTTCTTGTTCTCTATTTTTTTTCCCTATGTGAACGTGATCGCCAAGTGTATCCTGTTTTGTGCCATAAATAATCCTGTGAAGGTGAATCGCCTGCCTAGTGGATGCAATTACATGCACAAATGCTAACCAGTGCCCATGGACCTGTTTCCCATTTGAACTGTAATTTGAAACCATCAACTGGTAGGATAACTACAATTTTCTTTTGTTTGTTTTTGTTTTTTATATTTATGTGTTGCTATATAAATAAGTGTTACGATGTGTATAGCATGCACAAAAATCAAGGACATTTTTTGTAACGAATGTAGCGAAAACTAAACAGCGTCTCTGCGCATTGAAAGGCTGTCACTCAGTGCACAATCACATTGTTACAGCAACGGATTGTCTTTGAGTCATTAAACCGTACATGTACAAACATGTTCAAAAACACTGATTCGTTAAAAAGATAGATGTGATGAAACTAGGTGGTAATTATTTTTAACTTTAAGCTCCACTTTCGAACTTCACCTAATTTAATCGAAGCTTTTAGGCTGTTGAATCATTAAAAAGAAACAAGTCGGTGATGTCTGTTTTCATTTACTAACTCTCTATTGTTCTTATTTGTCACTCATCTTTCTGAAACAAACTACAAAGAGAACTTTTTAATTTATCAATATAATTTTCTCTTTGAATCAGAACAAAATTGTCAACTATTTGCTCTCCTGTTGCACCATTTCCTCCCTCCAGTAGATGATCCTTGCTTCTGATTTAATTATGCCCTACCGAATACTATATCTAGGTGTAGCACATCAAGTCAAGTTGCGCACTACATGCTACACAGTGTTGTGTAGGGCTGGGTTTCGATTCAAATTTCAAGAATCGATTCGATTCCGATTCTCAAGATCTTGAATCGATTATCATTATTCGATCCGATCTGATCCGATCTTCGAGATTTAGATAATGTTAATTTCCGCCATGATAAATTTTCCACCATTTTGAATTTTGTCAACAACGTACTTTTACTAACTAGTCCTAGGTTTTTCGCCCGATCGGAACCAAACCAGTGCAGAAATGTATAGAAATCCTATAAATGTTAAACAGCTTTAAAACCATGTATTTCCTATGTTACATTGCCTGTATTGGCTGTAAATGGTCTTTTCCATCTATTATGTCAGTGGTTACATGCTTGCTAAATAAAACTTAATAGATTTTAAAGCTTTTGTGCTTTAAGGCCTTAAAGGCCTTAACTGCTTGAACCCCGATAAATGCTGCTTGCAGCTTTAATTATTATTATTCTCCCCTAAAACGCATCGTGCAGCCCAAACCGTAACAGCTGGAACCTTGAAACTTGGCCAAATGGTAGTCCTCAATTTGGGGAGAACCTATCAAAGTATGACTCAGATTGGCCCATAGGTGGCGCTATAATGACCACATTTACTAAATTGCTCATAACTCATAAACAGCTTGTCCTAGAGTCTCAATTTTAGCATCACTGTGATCCCTGGCTCCAGACGGACAAGATGGCTATCTCCAAATTCACCTACGAGCAAAAAAAAAAATTGTTATGGGCAAATTTGTCCAAAACCTACTTTGGCCAACTAGTCCCTGGTTTTTGGCCCAATCCAGACCAGACCAGTCTAGCACAGTTCTCTGGAGTCTCTAGATCAATAATTATCGAACAAAAGTTGAACTTTTGCATTGACCTGGCTGTAACAGGGTCATTTAGCAAAGGGGTGGGACAAAAAAACACTCAAAAGCCTACACAACCTAAGGGAAAACCCCAAAGTTCACAAAAATCGATGAGCAGATGTGTCAGAACATGGTGAAGAAGCATGCCAAGTTTCGTGAAGATCGGACAATAGGTGGCGCTATAACTGTCCAAAACGTCTCTTTTTATTAGGGGTTCAAGCACGAAGTGCTGAAACCCTATTGTAATTGTACTGATTTTTAGGGGTTCAAGCACGAAGTGCTGAAACCCTATTGTATTTGTGCTGATTTTTATTATTATTATTATTATTAGGGGTTCAAGCACGAAGTGCTGAAACCCTATTGTAATTGTGCTGATTTTTATTATTATTAGGGGTTCAAGCACGAAGTGCTGAAACCCTATTGTAATTGTGCTGATTTTTATTATTATTATTATTATTATTATTCTGCCGTAAAACGCATCGTGCAGCCCAAACCGTAAGGGCTAGAGCTTTGAAACTTTGCCATATGGTAGTACAAAAATCGAGGAGAGGTTATCAAATTATGACCCCGATTGGCCCATAGGTGGCGCTATAGCAACCAAAAGCGCGAAACTGCTCATAACTCCTAGACCGTAAGTCATAGACTCAAGTGTCTTATATCATTGGAAAGCTGGACGCCTGACGAACAAAACGTATATCTCCGATTTTATTTCCGCCATGATAGATTTTCCGCCATTTTGAATTTTGTCGAAAATCTACTTTTGCGAACTAGTCCCTGGTTTTTTGCCCGATCGGAACCAAACCAGTGCAGAATTGTTCTCTGGAGTCTGAATATCAATAATTATCAAAAAAAAGTTGAAATTTCGATTCACGGTCGCTAGGGGGTGCAAAATTAACGTTGTGGGAGGAGCCTATTTTACTAAAATGGCTATAACTCCAGAAGTAAAAGAGGTATTTTAACCAAACCTGGTACACATGTGTAAGACGTCAATATGAGGTCACGGTAAAAAAATCGCGGCGATTGGTCACATGGTGGCGCTATAACATGAAAAAAACATAAAACAGGCTATAACCACCTGACCGTTAGTCCGATTGACTTGAAAATTGGTATGCAGTGTCTTGGTCCAAGGTGCCATGTATGTCTATGAGGACATTGGTGTATCTCAAAAAACATGGCCGCCATCGGCCAATGAAGTTTGAGCACCTATTAGACAAGGTTAACGGAGGCCTATCGGAACGAAACTCGGTGGGCATGTTCGACTCATGGCCCTAGAGGTCTGTAAGAATTTTAAAAGAAATCGGCCACTAGTTGGCGCTAACGAGTTTTATGGCTCTGTAATCACGTGGTGTTACACTTATTGTCACAAAATGCATACCATTTGATAGATCTCCTCTTGTTGAACAACTTTGCCTCAAGAACCATTGCTGTCAATCAAACCGTTCATTAAATATTCGTAATTATGTTAAAAACCTACTTTTGCGAACTAGTCCTAGGTTTTTCGCCCGATCAGAACCAAACGAGTCTAGGACAATTCTATGGACTCTCAAGATCAATAATTATCAAAAAAAAGTTGAACTTTTGCATTTTTCGCATGGGTATATTGGGTCATAAAGAAAATGGGCGTGGCAAAATGCACTCAAAAGCCTATAAATCCTAAACAAAAACTCAGAACTTCACGAAAATTGGTGAGCTTATGTGCCATAACATCATTAACAAGCATGCAAAATTTCATGGAGATCGGACTATAGATGGTGCTATAACTGTTAAAAAGCTTTAAAAAACACATATTTCCTATGGTAAATTGCCTGTATTGGCTGTAAATGGACTTTTCCATCTATTATTTCAGTGGTTAAAAGCTTTCTAAATAAATCTTAATGTCTTAAATGCTTATGTGCCTAAAGGCCTTAAATGCTTGAACCCCGATAAATGCTGCTTGCAGCTTTAATTATTATTATTATTATTCTGCCGTAAAACGCATCGTGCAGCCCAAACCGTAAGAGCTGGAACTTTGAAACTTTGACAGATGGTAGTACAAAAATCGAGGAAAGGTTCAGAGATTATGACCCCGATTGGCCCATAGGTGGCGCTATAACAACCAAAAGCGCGAACCTGCTCATAACTCCTAGACCGTATGTCGTAGACTCAAGTGTCTTATATCATTGGAAAGCTGGACGCCTGACGAACAAAACGTATATCTCCGATTTCATTTCCGCCATGATAGATTTTCCGCCATTTTGAATTTTGTCAAAAATCTACTTTTGCGAACTAGTCCCTGGTTTTTTGCCCGATTGGAACCAAACTAGTGCAGAAATGTTCTCTGGAGACTGAATATCAATAATTATCGAAAAAAAGTGGAAATTTCGATTCACGGTCGCTAAGGGGCGCCAAAACGTACGTTGTGGGAGGGGCCTATTTTACTAAAATGGCTATAACTCCCGATGTAAATGAGGTATCTTCACCAAACTTGGTACACATGTGTATGAGCTTACTCTGGGGTCACAGTAAAAAAATCGCGACGATTGGCCTCATGGTGGCGCTATAAAATGAAAAAAACATAAAACAGGCTATAACCACCTGACCGTTAGTTCGATTGACTTGAAAATTGGTATGCAGTGTCTTGGTCCAAGGTGCCATGTATGTGTATGAGGACATTGGCGTATCTCAAAAAACATGGCCGCCATTGGCCAACGAAGTTTGAGCACCTATTAGACAAGGTTAACGGAGGCCGATCGGAACGAAACTCAATGGGCATGTTCGGCTCATGGCCCTAAAGGTCTGTAAGAATTTTGAAAGAAATCGGCCACTAGTTGGCGCTAACGAGTTTTACGGCTCTGTAATCACGTGGTGTTACAAATATCCACACAATATGCATATCATTTGATAGATCTCCTCATCCTGAACAACTTTGCCTCAAGAACCATTGCTGTCAATCAAACTGTTCATTAATTATTCATTAATATGTTAAAAACCTACTTTTGCGAACTAGTCCTAGGTTTTTTGCCCGATCGGAACCAGACCAGTCTAGGACAATTCTCTGGACTCTCTAGATCAATAATTATCAAAAAAAAGTTGAACTTTTGCATTTGGATGGCTGTAATAGGGTAATTTATAAAATGGGCGTGTCAAAATACATTAAAAAGCCTATAAATCCTAAATAAAAACTCAGAACTTCACAAAAATTGGTAAGCATATGTGACATAACATCATTAACAAGCATGAAAAATTCTATGGAGATCGGACGATAGGTGGCGCTATAACTGTTAAAAAGCTTTAAAATCATATATTTCCTATGGTAAACTGCCTGTATTGGCTGTAAATGGTCTTTTCCATCTCTGATCATATAATTTTCATATCATAATGTTCAAAACTAGTGCAATACAATTCTCTGGACTCACTAGATCAATAATTGTCAGAAAAAGTTGAACTACTTCATTTGGATAGCTATAATAGGTTCACTTCAAGATCTGGCCTTTACCAAGTGTCCCCGAAAGCCTATATCTCTTTAATCAATGCTCAGACCTTCTTAAAAACAAGTCAGAACGTGTGAAATATCACCCTGAACAAGCATGAAAATTTTCAGACAGATCGGACAAAATTTGCCTCTATAACAGTTAAAAAGGTGAAAATGATATGAATTAATGGCATGTTAAGCCAATAAGTGGTATTTTACTGCCCCCTGCTGTTTAAAATAGTCATTTTCTCATATTGGTATTGGTATCAGCCATGGTAAATCATGATAAATGATGGTGTGTGTGTGTGTGTGTGTGTGTGTGTGTGTGTGTGTGTGTGTGTGTGTGTGTGTGTGTGTGTGTGTGTGTGTGTGTGTGTGTGTGTGTGTGTGTGTGTGTGTGGTACAAATATAACAAAGGTTTTATTTTCCAACATGAAAACAAACATAACAGAGTGCTAGTGCACAAACAATAACCGACAATGATAATGGATGAGAGGGGAACTTAAATACACAGATCAAGACAAGGACAACAGGTGACGGTTATGATGATGAGGAGCAGGTGATGACGAGGAGGGTGATGAGGAGCAGGTGCAGGTGATGACGACAGATGGTGAATGTGATGAAGACAAAAGGTGAATGTGATGAAGGTGAATGTGACACCAATATCACTGAAACATTTGTGTGTGTGTGTGTGTGTGTGTGTGTGTGTGTGTGTGTGTGTGTGTAGCATTATTGTGTGTAGCATATGTAGCAAGTATGCATTATTGAGTTAACATGGAAACACTGGTTTGCTTTAGTGCAGAAAACTGGTCAAAATCATGAGGTTTAAAGTGAAAGTGAGCCAATAAGTGGTCTTCTACTGCCCTCTGCTGGCCATTCTACTTATTAATTAAATTTTTCCACATGTGCTTGCATTTATACTTGAATACACACTAAAAATCACTTATATAGCAATAACTATTATAACAATCATATTTTGTCAGTGTTAATCACTTTATTTGCACTGACACTTCAAATAATTGCTAGTAATGTGGTAAATCATGGTAAATCATGGTTAACTATGCTGTGTGTGTGTGTGTGTGTGTGTGTAAGCATGCATTGAGTTAACATGGATAAACTGGTTTGCTTTAGTGCAGAAAACTGGTTTAAAGTGAAAGTGAGCCAATAAGTGGTCTTCTACTGCCCTCTGCTGGCCATTCTACTTATTAATGAAATATTTCAACATGTGCTTGCATTCATACTTGAATACACACTAAAAAAATCACTTATATAGCAATAACTATTATAACACAATCATATTTTGTCAGTGTTAACCACTTTATTTGCACTGACACTTCAAATAATTGCTAGTAATGTGATAAATCAGGCTAGAAACATGGTAAATCAAAGTAAATAATCCTAGATTGTCGTTTATCTCCTGGTAAATAATACTAGAACGTGGTATATCATGGTAAATCATGGTTAACTATGCTGTGTGTGTATGTGTGTGTGTGTGTGTGTGTGTGTGTGTGTGTGTGTGTGTGTGTGTGTGTGTGTGTTGTGTGTGTGTGTGTGTGTGTGTGTGTGTGTGTGTGTGTGTGTGTGTGTGTGTGTGTGTGTAAGCATGCATTGAGTTAACATGGAAAAACTGGTTTGCTTTAGTGCAGAAAACTGGTTTAAAGTGAAAGTGAGCCAATAAGTGGTCTTCTACTGCCCTCTGCTGGCCAGTCTACTTAATAATGAAATATTTTACATGTGCTTTTGCATTCATACTTGGACACACACTAAAAATCACGTATATAACTAACTATTATAACACAATAATATTTTGTCAGTGTTCATCACCTCATTTGCACTGACACTTCACATATTTGCTAGTAATGTGGTTAATCATGCTAGAAACATTGTAAATCATAGTAAATAATACTGAAATGAGGTGTATCAAGGTAAATCATGCTAGAATCCTAATAAATCATTCTGGAACATGGTATATGATAGTAAATCATGCTAGAATCATATTAAATAATTCTAGAATGTGGCAAATCGTTGTGGGAGGAGCCTATTTTACTCAAATGGCTATAACTCAAGAAGTAAATGAGATATCTTCACCAAACTCAGTACACATGTGTATGGGTTCAATTTGAGGTCACAGTAAACAATTCTATGGAGATCGGAGCATAGGTGGCGCTATAACTGTTAAAAAGCTTTAAAACCATATATATCCCATGGCAAATTGCCTGTATTGGCTGTAAATGGTCTTTTCCATCTATTATGTCAGTGGTTACATGCTTGCTAAATAAATCTTAATAACTTTTGATGCTTTTGTGCTTAAATGCCTTAAAGGCCTTAACTGCTTGAACCCCGATAAATGCTGCTTGCAGCTTTAATTAGGGGTTCAAGCACGAAGTGCTGAAACCCTATTGTAATTGTGCTGATTTTTAGGGGTTCAAGCACGAAGTGCTGAAACCCTATTGTAATTGTGCTGATTTTTATTAGGGGTTCAAGCACGAAGTGCTGAAACCCTATTGTAATTGTGCTGATTTTTATTAGGGGTTCAAGCACGAAGTGCTGAAACCCTATTGTAATTGTGCTGATTTTTATTATTATTAGGGGTTCAAGCACGAAGTGCTGAAACCCTATTGTAATTGTGCTGATTTTTAGGGGTTCAAGCACGAAGTGCTGAAACCCTATTGTAATTGTGCTGATTTTTATTATTATTATTATTATTATTATTCTGCCGTAAAACGCATCGTGCAGCCCAAACCGTAAGGGCTAGAGCTTTGAAACTTTGCCATATGGTAGTACAAAAATCGAGGAGAGGTTATCAAATTATGACCCCGATTGGCCCATAGGTGGCGCTATAGCAACCAAAAGCGCGAAACTGCTCATAACTCCTAGACCGTAAGTCATAGACTCAAGTGTCTTATATCATTGGAAAGCTGGACGCCTGACGAACAAAACGTATATCTCCGATTTTATTTCCGCCATGATAGATTTTCCGCCATTTTGAATTTTGTCGAAAATCTACTTTTGCGAACTAGTCCCTGGTTTTTTGCCCGATCGGAACCAAACCAGTGCAGAATTGTTCTCTGGAGTCTGAATATCAATAATTATCAAAAAAAAGTTGAAATTTCGATTCACGGTCGCTAGGGGGTGCAAAATTAACGTTGTGGGAGGAGCCTATTTTACTAAAATGGCTATAACTCCAGAAGTAAAAGAGGTATTTTAACCAAACCTGGTACACATGTGTAAGACGTCAATATGAGGTCACGGTAAAAAAATCGCGGCGATTGGTCACATGGTGGCGCTATAACATGAAAAAAACATAAAACAGGCTATAACCACCTGACCGTTAGTCCGATTGACTTGAAAATTGGTATGCAGTGTCTTGGTCCAAGGTGCCATGTATGTCTATGAGGACATTGGTGTATCTCAAAAAACATGGCCGCCATCGGCCAATGAAGTTTGAGCACCTATTAGACAAGGTTAACGGAGGCCTATCGGAACGAAACTCGGTGGGCATGTTCGACTCATGGCCCTAGAGGTCTGTAAGAATTTTAAAAGAAATCGGCCACTAGTTGGCGCTAACGAGTTTTATGGCTCTGTAATCACGTGGTGTTACACTTATTGTCACAAAATGCATACCATTTGATAGATCTCCTCTTGTTGAACAACTTTGCCTCTAGAACCATTGCTGTCAATCAAACAGTTCATTAAATATTCCTGAATATGTTAAAAACCTACTTTTGCGAACTAGTCCTAGGTTTTTTGCCCGATCGGAACCAGACCAGTCTAGGACAATTCTCTGGACTCTCTAGATCAATAATTATCAAAAAAAAGTTGAACTTTTGCATTTGGATGGCTGTAATAGGGTAATTTATAAAATGGGCGTGTCAAAATACATTAAAAAGCCTATAAATCCTAAATAAAAACTCAGAACTTCACAAAAATTGGTCAGCATATGTGACATAACATCATTAACAAGCATGAAAAATTCTATGGAGATCGGACGATAGGTGGCGCTATAACTGTTAAAAAGCTTTAAAATCATATATTTCCTATGGTAAACTGCCTGTATTGGCTGTAAATGGTCTTTTCCATCTCTGATCATATAATTTTCATATCATAATGTTAAAAAACTAGTGCAATACAATTCTCTGGACTCACTAGATCAATAATTGTCAGAAAGTTGAACTACTTCATTTGGATAGCTATAATAGGTTCACTTCAAAATCTGGCCTTTACCAAGTGTCCCCGAAAGCCTATATCTCTTTAATCAATGCTCAGACCTTCTTAAAAACAAGTCAGAACGTGTGAAATATCACCCTGAACAAGCATGAAAATTTTCAGACAGATCGGACAAAATTTGCCTCTATAACAGTTAAAAAGGTGAAAATGATATGAATTAATGGCATGTTAAGCCAATAAGTGGTATTTTACTGCCCCCTGCTGTTTAAAATAGTCATTTTCTCATATTGGTATTGGTATCAGCCATGGTAAATCATGATAAATGATGGTGTGTGTGTGTGTGTGTGTGTGTGTGTGTGTGTGTGTGTGTGTGTGTGTGTGTGTGTGTGTGTGTGTGTGGTACAAATATAACAAAGGTTTTATTTTCCAACATGAAAACAAACATAACAGAGTGCTAGTGCACAAACAATAACCGACAATGATAATGGATGAGAGGGGAACTTAAATACACAGATCAAGACAAGGACAACAGGTGACGGTTATGATGATGAGGAGCAGGTGATGATGAGGAGGGTGATGAGGAGCAGGTGCAGGTGATGACGACAGATGGTGAATGTGATGAAGACAGAAGGTGAATGTGATGAAGGTGAATGTGACACCAATATCACTGAAACATTGTGTGTGTGTGTGTGTGTGTGTGTGTGTGTGTGTGTGTGTGTGTGTGTGTGTGTGTGTGTGTAGCATTATTGTGTGTAGCATATGTAGCAAGTATGCATTATTGAGTTAACATGGAAACACTGGTTTGCTTTAGTGCAGAAAACTGGTCAAAATCATGAGGTTTAAAGTGAAAGTGAGCCAATAAGTGGTCTTCTACTGCCCTCTGCTGGCCATTCTACTTATTAATTAAATTTTTCCACATGTGCTTGCATTTATACTTGAATACACACTAAAAATCACTTATATAGCAATAACTATTATAACACAATCATATTTTGTCAGTGTTAATCACTTTATTTGCACTGACACTTCAAATAATTGCTAGTAATGTGGTAAATCATGGTTAACTATGCTGTGTGTGTGTGTGTGTGTGTGTGTGTGTGTGTGTGTGTGTGTGTGTGTGTGTGTGTGTGTGTGTGTGTGTAAGCATGCATTGAATTAACATGGATAAACTGGTTTGCTTTAGTGCAGAAAACTGGTTTAAAGTGAAAGTGAGCCAATAAGTGGTCTTCTACTGCCCTCTGCAGGCCATTCTACTTATTAATGAAATATTTCAACATGTGCTTGCATTCATACTTGAATACACACTAAAAAAATCACTTATATAGCAATAACCATTATAACACAATCATATTTTGTCAGTGTTAATCACTTTATTTGCACTGACACTTCAAATAATTGCTAGTAATGTGATAAATCAGGCTAGAAACATGGTAAATCAAAGTAAATAATACTAGATTGTCGTTTATCTCCTGGTAAATAATACTAGAACGTGGTATATCATGGTAAATCATGGTTAACTATGCTGTGTGTGTGTGTGTGTGTGTGTGTGTGTGTGTGTGTGTGTGTGTGTGTGTGTGTGTGTGTGTGTGTAAGCATGCATTGAGTTAACATGGAAAAACTGGTTTGCTTTAGTGCAGAAAACTGGTTTAAAGTGAAAGTGAGCCAATAAGTGGTCTTCTAGTGCCCTCTGCTGGCCATTCTACTTAATAATGAAATATTTTACATGTGCTTTTGCATTCATACTTGGACACACACACAAAAATCACGTATATAACTAACTATTATAACACAATAATATTTTGTCAGTGTTCATCACCTCATTTGCACTGACACTTCACATAATTGCTAGTAATGTGGTTAATCATGCTAGAAACATTGTAAATCATAGTAAATAATACTGAAATGAGGTGTATCAAGGTAAATCATGCTAGAATCCTAATAAATCATTCTGGAACATGGTATATGATAGTAAATCATGCTAGAATCATATTAAATAATTCTAGAATGTGGCAAATCGTTGTGGGAGGAGCCTATTTTACTCAAATGGCTATAACTCAAGAAGTAAATGAGATATCTTCACCAAACTCAGTACACATGTGTATGGGTTCAATTTGAGGTCACAGTAAACAATTTTATGGAGATCGGACCATAGGTGGCGCTATAACTGTTAAAAAGCTTTAAAACCATATATATCCCATGGCAAATTGCCTGTATTGGCTGTAAATGGTCTTTTCCATCTATTATGTCAGTGGTTACATGCTTCCTAAATAAATCTTAATAACTTTTGATGCTTTTGTGCTTAAATGCCTTAAAGGCCTTAACTGCTTGAACCCCGATAAATGCTGCTTGCAGCTTTAATTATTATTATTATTATTATTATTATTCTGCCGTAAAACGCATCGTGCAGCCCAAACCGTAAGGGCTAGAGCTTTGAAACTTTGCCATATGGTAGTACAAAAATCGAGGAGAGGTTATCAAATTATGACCCCGATTGGCCCATAGGTGGCGCTATAGCAACCAAAAGCGCGAAACTGCTCATAACTCCTAGACCGTAAGTCATAGACTCAAGTGTCTTATATCATTGGAAAGCTGGACGCCTGACGAACAAAACGTATATCTCCGATTTTATTTCCGCCATGATAGATTTTCCGCCATTTTGAATTTTGTCGAAAATCTACTTTTGCGAACTAGTCCCTGGTTTTTTGCCCGATCGGAACCAAACCAGTGCAGAATTGTTCTCTGGAGTCTGAATATCAATAATTATCAAAAAAAAGTTGAAATTTCGATTCACGGTCGCTAGGGGGTGCAAAATTAACGTTGTGGGAGGAGCCTATTTTACTAAAATGGCTATAACTCCAGAAGTAAAAGAGGTATTTTAACCAAACCTGGTACACATGTGTAAGACGTCAATATGAGGTCACGGTAAAAAAATCGCGGCGATTGGTCACATGGTGGCGCTATAACATGAAAAAAACATAAAACAGGCTATAACCACCTGACCGTTAGTCCGATTGACTTGAAAATTGGTATGCAGTGTCTTGGTCCAAGGTGCCATGTATGTCTATGAGGACATTGGTGTATCTCAAAAAACATGGCCGCCATCGGCCAATGAAGTTTGAGCACCTATTAGACAAGGTTAACGGAGGCCTATCGGAACGAAACTCGGTGGGCATGTTCGACTCATGGCCCTAGAGGTCTGTAAGAATTTTAAAAGAAATCGGCCACTAGTTGGCGCTAACGAGTTTTATGGCTCTGTAATCACGTGGTGTTACACTTATTGTCACAAAATGCATACCATTTGATAGATCTCCTCTTGTTGAACAACTTTGCCTCAAGAACCATTGCTGTCAATCAAACCGTTCATTAAATATTCGTAATTATGTTAAAAACCTACTTTTGCGAACTAGTCCTAGGTTTTTCGCCCGATCAGAACCAAACGAGTCTAGGACAATTCTATGGACTCTCAAGATCAATAATTATCAAAAAAAAGTTGAACTTTTGCATTTTTCGCATGGGTATATTGGGTCATAAAGAAAATGGGCGTGGCAAAATGCACTCAAAAGCCTATAAATCCTAAACAAAAACTCAGAACTTCACGAAAATTGGTGAGCTTATGTGCCATAACATCATTAACAAGCATGCAAAATTTCATGGAGATCGGACTATAGATGGTGCTATAACTGTTAAAAAGCTTTAAAAAACACATATTTCCTATGGTAAATTGCCTGTATTGGCTGTAAATGGACTTTTCCATCTATTATTTCAGTGGTTAAAAGCTTTCTAAATAAATCTTAATGTCTTAAATGCTTATGTGCCTAAAGGCCTTAAATGCTTGAACCCCGATAAATGCTGCTTGCAGCTTTAATTATTATTATTATTATTCTGCCGTAAAACGCATCGTGCAGCCCAAACCGTAAGGGCTAGAGCTTTGAAACTTTGCCATATGGTAGTACAAAAATCGAGGAGAGGTTATCAAATTATGACCCCGATTGGCCCATAGGTGGCGCTATAGCAACCAAAAGCGCGAAACTGCTCATAACTCCTAGACCGTAAGTCATAGACTCAAGTGTCTTATATCATTGGAAAGCTGGACGCCTGACGAACAAAACGTATATCTCCGATTTTATTTCCGCCATGATAGATTTTCCGCCATTTTGAATTTTGTCGAAAATCTACTTTTGCGAACTAGTCCCTGGTTTTTTGCCCGATCGGAACCAAACCAGTGCAGAATTGTTCTCTGGAGTCTGAATATCAATAATTATCAAAAAAAAGTTGAAATTTCGATTCACGGTCGCTAGGGGGTGCAAAATTAACGTTGTGGGAGGAGCCTATTTTACTAAAATGGCTATAACTCCAGAAGTAAAAGAGGTATTTTAACCAAACCTGGTACACATGTGTAAGACGTCAATATGAGGTCACGGTAAAAAAATCGCGGCGATTGGTCACATGGTGGCGCTATAACATGAAAAAAACATAAAACAGGCTATAACCACCTGACCGTTAGTCCGATTGACTTGAAAATTGGTATGCAGTGTCTTGGTCCAAGGTGCCATGTATGTCTATGAGGACATTGGTGTATCTCAAAAAACATGGCCGCCATCGGCCAATGAAGTTTGAGCACCTATTAGACAAGGTTAACGGAGGCCTATCGGAACGAAACTCGGTGGGCATGTTCGACTCATGGCCCTAGAGGTCTGTAAGAATTTTAAAAGAAATCGGCCACTAGTTGGCGCTAACGAGTTTTATGGCTCTGTAATCACGTGGTGTTACACTTATTGTCACAAAATGCATACCATTTGATAGATCTCCTCTTGTTGAACAACTTTGCCTCAAGAACCATTGCTGTCAATCAAACCGTTCATTAAATATTCGTAATTATGTTAAAAACCTACTTTTGCGAACTAGTCCTAGGTTTTTCGCCCGATCAGAACCAAACGAGTCTAGGACAATTCTATGGACTCTCAAGATCAATAATTATCAAAAAAAAGTTGAACTTTTGCATTTTTCGCATGGGTATATTGGGTCATAAAGAAAATGGGCGTGGCAAAATGCACTCAAAAGCCTATAAATCCTAAACAAAAACTCAGAACTTCACGAAAATTGGTGAGCTTATGTGCCATAACATCATTAACAAGCATGCAAAATTTCATGGAGATCGGACTATAGATGGTGCTATAACTGTTAAAAAGCTTTAAAAAACACATATTTCCTATGGTAAATTGCCTGTATTGGCTGTAAATGGACTTTTCCATCTATTATTTCAGTGGTTAAAAGCTTTCTAAATAAATCTTAATGTCTTAAATGCTTATGTGCCTAAAGGCCTTAAATGCTTGAACCCCGATAAATGCTGCTTGCAGCTTTAATTATTATTATTATTATTATTATTCTGCCGTAAAACGCATCGTGCAGCCCAAACCGTAAGGGCTAGAGCTTTGAAACTTTGCCATATGGTAGTACAAAAATCGAGGAGAGGTTATCAAATTATGACCCCGATTGGCCCATAGGTGGCGCTATAGCAACCAAAAGCGCGAAACTGCTCATAACTCCTAGACCGTAAGTCATAGACTCAAGTGTCTTATATCATTGGAAAGCTGGACGCCTGACGAACAAAACGTATATCTCCGATTTTATTTCCGCCATGATAGATTTTCCGCCATTTTGAATTTTGTCGAAAATCTACTTTTGCGAACTAGTCCCTGGTTTTTTGCCCGATCGGAACCAAACCAGTGCAGAATTGTTCTCTGGAGTCTGAATATCAATAATTATCAAAAAAAAGTTGAAATTTCGATTCACGGTCGCTAGGGGGTGCAAAATTAACGTTGTGGGAGGAGCCTATTTTACTAAAATGGCTATAACTCCAGAAGTAAAAGAGGTATTTTAACCAAACCTGGTACACATGTGTAAGACGTCAATATGAGGTCACGGTAAAAAAATCGCGGCGATTGGTCACATGGTGGCGCTATAACATGAAAAAAACATAAAACAGGCTATAACCACCTGACCGTTAGTCCGATTGACTTGAAAATTGGTATGCAGTGTCTTGGTCCAAGGTGCCATGTATGTCTATGAGGACATTGGTGTATCTCAAAAAACATGGCCGCCATCGGCCAATGAAGTTTGAGCACCTATTAGACAAGGTTAACGGAGGCCTATCGGAACGAAACTCGGTGGGCATGTTCGACTCATGGCCCTAGAGGTCTGTAAGAATTTTAAAAGAAATCGGCCACTAGTTGGCGCTAACGAGTTTTATGGCTCTGTAATCACGTGGTGTTACACTTATTGTCACAAAATGCATACCATTTGATAGATCTCCTCTTGTTGAACAACTTTGCCTCAAGAACCATTGCTGTCAATCAAACCGTTCATTAAATATTCGTAATTATGTTAAAAACCTACTTTTGCGAACTAGTCCTAGGTTTTTCGCCCGATCAGAACCAAACGAGTCTAGGACAATTCTATGGACTCTCAAGATCAATAATTATCAAAAAAAAGTTGAACTTTTGCATTTTTCGCATGGGTATATTGGGTCATAAAGAAAATGGGCGTGGCAAAATGCACTCAAAAGCCTATAAATCCTAAACAAAAACTCAGAACTTCACGAAAATTGGTGAGCTTATGTGCCATAACATCATTAACAAGCATGCAAAATTTCATGGAGATCGGACTATAGATGGTGCTATAACTGTTAAAAAGCTTTAAAAAACACATATTTCCTATGGTAAATTGCCTGTATTGGCTGTAAATGGACTTTTCCATCTATTATTTCAGTGGTTAAAAGCTTTCTAAATAAATCTTAATGTCTTAAATGCTTATGTGCCTAAAGGCCTTAAATGCTTGAACCCCGATAAATGCTGCTTGCAGCTTTAATTAGGGGTTCAAGCACGAAGTGCTGAAACCCTATTGTAATTGTGCTGATTTTTATTATTAGGGGTTCAAGCACTTCAGTGCTGAACACCTATTGTAATTGTTAATTTTCCCATGATGCAACATTCAGACATAAAACTGATCGGGCAGACCAAACCGTAAGTCGTGGAGACTTGAAACTTTGGGGGCTGATAGTACTCACACCGCCTACAGCGTCACCAAGGCCCGCCCCGATCGGCCTGACGGGGGCGCTACAGCGGCCAAAAGTACGAAACGGCTCATAACTCATCAACCGTGAGGCGTAGGCTCAAGTGTCTTATATCGCTGGAATCCTTGGCTCGAGGCGGACCAGATGCATGCCTCGGATTTGCTCGTCACCCTGGGAAAATTTTAGGGTATTTGGGGTTTTTCCAAAAACCTACTTTCGCGAACTAGTCCTAGGTTTTTGGCCCGACCGGAACCAAACCAGTGCGGCAAGATTCTCTGGAGTCTGATTGTCAATAATTATCAAAAAAAAGTGTAAATTTCGCTTCACGGTCCCTAAGGGCCGCCAAAATGTTCGAAGTGGGAGGAGCCCATTTTGCTTAATTGGCTATAACTCGTGAACGGAACGAGATTTTTGCACCAAACTCAGCACACGCATGTACGAGCTCATTCTGTGGTCACGTGAAAAAGGGCGCAGCGACTGGCCACTTGGTGGCGCTATAACTGTTAAAAGGGTGTCAAAATGATGTATTTCTATGGAAAAAACACATGAAATGGCTGAAAGCGGCCATCTTGCTGTCTGATTTGCATACAAGCACACAAAATCGGGCATGCGCATGCGTCACGTGATCCTGAAGAAGCTTGAAAACTTTCATGGACGTCGGGCCATTGGTGGCGCTTTAACTGTCATAAAGGTGAGAAGGCCTCTGTATTACCCTATGCAAAATGACATTTAAATGACTGAAAAATGGGGGGAAAAGAGCAGAGCTTCACCAAATTAGCTGAGCACATGCGCCATATTATTCTAAAGAAGCGTGCAAACTTTTATGGAGATCGGCCCATCAGTGGGGGTGTCACAGTTTAAAAGGTAAAAAAAAAAATGCACCACATTTCCATGATAAATGAGCTAAAAGGGCAACAAACGTTCTTTTTCCTCTCCGAGGCACATGTTAGAAGGCTGGATAAAGTTTTTGGAACGCAGCAGCGCAGACGGCAAGCGCCTAGACCCTATAGTTTTTTTTTTAGAGGCCTTTTTGTGGCCCTTTTTTAGCCACTTATTAGGGGTTCAAGCACTTCAGTGCTGAACACCTATTGTAATTGTTAATTTTCCCATGATGCAACATTCAGACATAAAACTGATCGGGCAGACCAAACCGTAAGTCGTGGAGACTTGAAACTTTGGGGGCTGATAGTACTCACACCGCCTACAGCGTCACCAAGGCCCGCCCCGATCGGCCTGACGGGGGCGCTACAGCGGCCAAAAGTACGAAACGGCTCATAACTCATCAACCGTGAGGCGTAGGCTCAAGTGTCTTATATCGCTGGAATCCTTGGCTCGAGGCGGACCAGATGCATGCCTCGGATTTGCTCGTCACCCTGGGAAAATTTTAGGGTATTTGGGGTTTTTCCAAAAACCTACTTTCGCGAACTAGTCCTAGGTTTTTGGCCCGACCGGAACCAAACCAGTGCGGCAAGATTCTCTGGAGTCTGATTGTCAATAATTATCAAAAAAAAGTGTAAATTTCGCTTCACGGTCCCTAAGGGCCGCCAAAATGTTCGAAGTGGGAGGAGCCCATTTTGCTTAATTGGCTATAACTCGTGAACGGAATGAGATTTTTGCACCAAACTCAGCACACGCATGTACGAGCTCATTCTGTGGTCACGTGAAAAAGGGCGCAGCGACTGGCCACTTGGTGGCGCTATAACTGTTAAAAGGGTGTCAAAATGATGTATTTCTATGGAAAAAACACATGAAATGGCTGAAAGCGGCCATCTTGCTGTCTGATTTGCATACAAGCACACAAAATCGGGCATGCGCATGCGTCACGTGATCCTGAAGAAGCTTGAAAACTTTCATGGACGTCGGGCCATTGGTGGCGCTTTAACTGTCATAAAGGTGAGAAGGCCTCTGTATTACCCTATGCAAAATGACATTTAAATGACTGAAAAATGGGGGGAAAAGAGCAGAGCTTCACCAAATTAGCTGAGCACATGCGCCATATTATTCTAAAGAAGCGTGCAAACTTTTATGGAGATCGGCCCATCAGTGGGGGTGTCACAGTTTAAAAGGTAAAAAAAAAAATGCACCACATTTCCATGATAAATGAGCTAAAAGGGCAACAAACGTTCTTTTTCCTCTCCGAGGCACATGTTAGAAGGCTGGATAAAGTTTTTGGAACGCAGCAGCGCAGACGGCAAGCGCCTAGACCCTATAGTTTTTTTTTTAGAGGCCTTTTTGTGGCCCTTTTTTAGCCACTTATTAGGGGTTCAAGCACTTCAGTGCTGAACACCTATTGTAATTGTTAATTTTCCCATGATGCAACATTCAGACATAAAACTGATCGGGCAGACCAAACCGTAAGTCGTGGAGACTTGAAACTTTGGGGGCTGATAGTACTCACACCGCCTACAGCGTCACCAAGGCCCGCCCCGATCGGCCTGACGGGGGCGCTACAGCGGCCAAAAGTACGAAACGGCTCATAACTCATCAACCGTGAGGCGTAGGCTCAAGTGTCTTATATCGCTGGAATCCTTGGCTCGAGGCGGACCAGATGCATGCCTCGGATTTGCTCGTCACCCTGGGAAAATTTTAGGGTATTTGGGGTTTTTCCAAAAACCTACTTTCGCGAACTAGTCCTAGGTTTTTGGCCCGACCGGAACCAAACCAGTGCGGCAAGATTCTCTGGAGTCTGATTGTCAATAATTATCAAAAAAAAGTGTAAATTTCGCTTCACGGTCCCTAAGGGCCGCCAAAATGTTCGAAGTGGGAGGAGCCCATTTTGCTTAATTGGCTATAACTCGTGAACGGAACGAGATTTTTGCACCAAACTCAGCACACGCATGTACGAGCTCATTCTGTGGTCACGTGAAAAAGGGCGCAGCGACTGGCCACTTGGTGGCGCTATAACTGTTAAAAGGGTGTCAAAATGATGTATTTCTATGGAAAAAACACATGAAATGGCTGAAAGCGGCCATCTTGCTGTCTGATTTGCATACAAGCACACAAAATCGGGCATGCGCATGCGTCACGTGATCCTGAAGAAGCTTGAAAACTTTCATGGACGTCGGGCCATTGGTGGCGCTTTAACTGTCATAAAGGTGAGAAGGCCTCTGTATTACCCTATGCAAAATGACATTTAAATGACTGAAAAATGGGGGGAAAAGAGCAGAGCTTCACCAAATTAGCTGAGCACATGCGCCATATTATTCTAAAGAAGCGTGCAAACTTTTATGGAGATCGGGCCATCAGTGGGGGTGTCACAGTTTAAAAGGTAAAAAAAAAAATGCACCACATTTCCATGATAAATGAGCTAAAAGGGCAACAAACGTTCTTTTTCCTCTCCGAGGCACATGTTAGAAGGCTGGATAAAGTTTTTGGAACGCAGCAGCGCAGACGGCAAGCGCCTAGACCCTATAGTTTTTTTTTTAGAGGCCTTTTTGTGGCCCTTTTTTAGCCACTTATTAGGGGTTCAAGCACTTCAGTGCTGAACACCTATTGTAATTGTTAATTTTCCCATGATGCAACATTCAGACATAAAACTGATCGGGCAGACCAAACCGTAAGTCGTGGAGACTTGAAACTTTGGGGGCTGATAGTACTCACACCGCCTACAGCGTCACCAAGGCCCGCCCCGATCGGCCTGACGGGGGCGCTACAGCGGCCAAAAGTACGAAACGGCTCATAACTCATCAACCGTGAGGCGTAGGCTCAAGTGTCTTATATCGCTGGAATCCTTGGCTCGAGGCGGACCAGATGCATGCCTCGGATTTGCTCGTCACCCTGGGAAAATTTTAGGGTATTTGGGGTTTTTCCAAAAACCTACTTTCGCGAACTAGTCCTAGGTTTTTGGCCCGACCGGAACCAAACCAGTGCGGCAAGATTCTCTGGAGTCTGATTGTCAATAATTATCAAAAAAAAGTGTAAATTTCGCTTCACGGTCCCTAAGGGCCGCCAAAATGTTCGAAGTGGGAGGAGCCCATTTTGCTTAATTGGCTATAACTCGTGAACGGAACGAGATTTTTGCACCAAACTCAGCAATCGCATGTACGAGCTCATTCTGTGGTCACGTGAAAAAGGGCGCAGCGACTGGCCACTTGGTGGCGCTATAACTGTTAAAAGGGTGTCAAAATGATGTATTTCTATGGAAAAAACACATGAAATGGCTGAAAGCGGCCATCTTGCTGTCTGATTTGCATACAAGCTCACAAAATCGGGCATGCGCATGCGTCACGTGATCCTGAAGAAGCTTGAAAACTTTCATGGACGTCGGGCCATTGGTGGCGCTTTAACTGTCATAAAGGTGAGAAGGCCTCTGTATTACCCTATGCAAAATGACATTTAAATGACTGAAAAATGGGGGGAAAAGAGCAGAGCTTCACCAAATTAGCTGAGCACATGCGCCATATTATTCTAAAGAAGCGTGCAAACTTTTATGGAGATCGGCCCATCAGTGGGGGTGTCACAGTTTAAAAGGTAAAAAAAAAAATGCACCACATTTCCATGATAAATGAGCTAAAAGGGCAACAAACGTTCTTTTTCCTCTCCGAGGCACATGTTAGAAGGCTGGATAAAGTTTTTGGAACGCAGCAGCGCAGACGGCAAGCGCCTAGACCCTATAGTTTTTTTTTTAGAGGCCTTTTTGTGGCCCTTTTTTAGCCACTTATTAGGGGTTCAAGCACTTCAGTGCTGAACACCTATTGTAATTGTTAATTTTCCCATGATGCAACATTCAGACATAAAACTGATCGGGCAGACCAAACCGTAAGTCATGGAGACTTGAAACTTTGGGGGCTGATAGTACTCACACCGCCTACAGCGTCACCAAGGCCCGCCCCGATCGGCCTGACGGGGGCGCTACAGCGGCCAAAAGTACGAAACGGCTCATAACTCATCAACCGTGAGGCGTAGGCTCAAGTGTCTTATATCGCTGGAATCCTTGGCTCGAGGCGGACCAGATGCATGCCTCGGATTTGCTCGTCACCCTGGGAAAATTTTAGGGTATTTGGGGTTTTTCCAAAAACCTACTTTCGCGAACTAGTCCTAGGTTTTTGGCCCGACCGGAACCAAACCAGTGCGGCAAGATTCTCTGGAGTCTGATTGTCAATAATTATCAAAAAAAAGTGTAAATTTCGCTTCACGGTCCCTAAGGGCCGCCAAAATGTTCGAAGTGGGAGGAGCCCATTTTGCTTAATTGGCTATAACTCGTGAACGGAACGAGATTTTTGCACCAAACTCAGCACACGCATGTACGAGCTCATTCTGTGGTCACGTGAAAAAGGGCGCAGCGACTGGCCACTTGGTGGCGCTATAACTGTTAAAAGGGTGTCAAAATGATGTATTTCTATGGAAAAAACACATGAAATGGCTGAAAGCGGCCATCTTGCTGTCTGATTTGCATACAAGCACACAAAATCGGGCATGCGCATGCGTCACGTGATCCTGAAGAAGCTTGAAAACTTTCATGGACGTCGGGCCATTGGTGGCGCTTTAACTGTCATAAAGGTGAGAAGGCCTCTGTATTACCCTATGCAAAATGACATTTAAATGACTGAAAAATGGGGGGAAAAGAGCAGAGCTTCACCAAATTAGCTGAGCACATGCGCCATATTATTCTAAAGAAGCGTGCAAACTTTTATGGAGATCGGCCCATCAGTGGGGGTGTCACAGTTTAAAAGGTAAAAAAAAAAATGCACCACATTTCCATGATAAATGAGCTAAAAGGGCAACAAACGTTCTTTTTCCTCTCCGAGGCACATGTTAGAAGGCTGGATAAAGTTTTTGGAACGCAGCAGCGCAGACGGCAAGCGCCTAGACCCTATAGTTTTTTTTTTAGAGGCCTTTTTGTGGCCCTTTTTTAGCCACTTATTAGGGGTTCAAGCACTTCAGTGCTGAACACCTATTGTAATTGTTAATTTTCCCATGATGCAACATTCAGACATAAAACTGATCGGGCAGACCAAACCGTAAGTCGTGGAGACTTGAAACTTTGGGGGCTGATAGTACTCACACCGCCTACAGCGTCACCAAGGCCCGCCCCGATCGGCCTGACGGGGGCGCTACAGCGGCCAAAAGTACGAAACGGCTCATAACTCATCAACCGTGAGGCGTAGGCTCAAGTGTCTTATATCGCTGGAATCCTTGGCTCGAGGCGGACCAGATGCATGCCTCGGATTTGCTCGTCACCCTGGGAAAATTTTAGGGTATTTGGGGTTTTTCCAAAAACCTACTTTCGCGAACTAGTCCTAGGTTTTTGGCCCGACCGGAACCAAACCAGTGCGGCAAGATTCTCTGGAGTCTGATTGTCAATAATTATCAAAAAAAAGTGTAAATTTCGCTTCACGGTCCCTAAGGGCCGCCAAAATGTTCGAAGTGGGAGGAGCCCATTTTGCTTAATTGGCTATAACTCGTGAACGGAACGAGATTTTTGCACCAAACTCAGCACACGCATGTACGAGCTCATTCTGTGGTCACGTGAAAAAGGGCGCAGCGACTGGCCACTTGGTGGCGCTATAACTGTTAAAAGGGTGTCAAAATGATGTATTTCTATGGAAAAAACACATGAAATGGCTGAAAGCGGCCATCTTGCTGTCTGATTTGCATACAAGCACACAAAATCGGGCATGCGCATGCGTCACGTGATCCTGAAGAAGCTTGAAAACTTTCATGGACGTCGGGCCATTGGTGGCGCTTTAACTGTCATAAAGGTGAGAAGGCCTCTGTATTACCCTATGCAAAATGACATTTAAATGACTGAAAAATGGGGGGAAAAGAGCAGAGCTTCACCAAATTAGCTGAGCACATGCGCCATATTATTCTAAAGAAGCGTGCAAACTTTTATGGAGATCGGCCCATCAGTGGGGGTGTCACAGTTTAAAAGGTAAAAAAAAAAATGCACCACATTTCCATGATAAATGAGCTAAAAGGGCAACAAACGTTCTTTTTCCTCTCCGAGGCACATGTTAGAAGGCTGGATAAAGTTTTTGGAACGCAGCAGCGCAGACGGCAAGCGCCTAGACCCTATAGTTTTTTTTTTAGAGGCCTTTTTGTGGCCCTTTTTTAGCCACTTATTAGGGGTTCAAGCACTTCAGTGCTGAACACCTATTGTAATTGTTAATTTTCCCATGATGCAACATTCAGACATAAAACTGATCGGGCAGACCAAACCGTAAGTCGTGGAGACTTGAAACTTTGGGGGCTGATAGTACTCACACCGCCTACAGCGTCACCAAGGCCCGCCCCGATCGGCCTGACGGGGGCGCTACAGCGGCCAAAAGTACGAAACGGCTCATAACTCATCAACCGTGAGGCGTAGGCTCAAGTGTCTTATATCGCTGGAATCCTTGGCTCGAGGCGGACCAGATGCATGCCTCGGATTTGCTCGTCACCCTGGGAAAATTTTAGGGTATTTGGGGTTTTTCCAAAAACCTACTTTCGCGAACTAGTCCTAGGTTTTTGGCCCGACCGGAACCAAACCAGTGCGGCAAGATTCTCTGGAGTCTGATTGTCAATAATTATCAAAAAAAAGTGTAAATTTCGCTTCACGGTCCCTAAGGGCCGCCAAAATGTTCGAAGTGGGAGGAGCCCATTTTGCTTAATTGGCTATAACTCGTGAACGGAACGAGATTTTTGCACCAAACTCAGCACACGCATGTACGAGCTCATTCTGTGGTCACGTGAAAAAGGGCGCAGCGACTGGCCACTTGGTGGCGCTATAACTGTTAAAAGGGTGTCAAAATGATGTATTTCTATGGAAAAAACACATGAAATGGCTGAAAGCGGCCATCTTGCTGTCTGATTTGCATACAAGCTCACAAAATCGGGCATGCGCATGCGTCACGTGATCCTGAAGAAGCTTGAAAACTTTCATGGACGTCGGGCCATTGGTGGCGCTTTAACTGTCATAAAGGTGAGAAGGCCTCTGTATTACCCTATGCAAAATGACATTTAAATGACTGAAAAATGGGGGGAAAAGAGCAGAGCTTCACCAAATTAGCTGAGCACATGCGCCATATTATTCTAAAGAAGCGTGCAAACTTTTATGGAGATCGGCCCATCAGTGGGGGTGTCACAGTTTAAAAGGTAAAAAAAAAAATGCACCACATTTCCATGATAAATGAGCTAAAAGGGCAACAAACGTTCTTTTTCCTCTCCGAGGCACATGTTAGAAGGCTGGATAAAGTTTTTGGAACGCAGCAGCGCAGACGGCAAGCGCCTAGACCCTATAGTTTTTTTTTTAGAGGCCTTTTTGTGGCCCTTTTTTAGCCACTTATTAGGGGTTCAAGCACTTCAGTGCTGAACACCTATTGTAATTGTTAATTTTCCCATGATGCAACATTCAGACATAAAACTGATCGGGCAGACCAAACCGTAAGTCGTGGAGACTTGAAACTTTGGGGGCTGATAGTACTCACACCGCCTACAGCGTCACCAAGGCCCGCCCCGATCGGCCTGACGGGGGCGCTACAGCGGGCAAAAGTACGAAACGGCTCATAACTCATCAACCGTGAGGCGTAGGCTCAAGTGTCTTATATCGCTGGAATCCTTGGCTCGAGGCGGATTTGCTTGCCCTTCAGGCGCCAATTTTGAGTAAATTGAGGTTTTTTGAAAAACCTACTTTTGCGAATTACTCCTAGATTTTTTGCCCGATCGAAACCAAACCAATGCAGAAATATTCTCTGGACAGAGACTATCAATAATCATCAAAAAAATTCTTAATTTAAATTCACGGTCGCTAAGGGAAATCAAAATGTTTGATGGCACCAGGGCCACTTTTACTAAAACAATTATAACTCGTGAAATATGCCAGGTTTCTCCTTATAGTTTGTGTATCATTGTCATTAAGCACTTAAAAAACTTGCAATTATCTTCGAAACCGATAGTCCAAATTTCTTGAAATTTGAAAACATAGATCAATAGCTAAACAATAACGCCCAAATATCACAATTAAGATAGGAACTGACAAAAATAAATAAACAAATAAAATTTTTAAATCATTGTCACCCATGGATCATTTTTATTCTCTCATAAACAGAACTGTCTAAACTTCAAAACAAAATGAGATATTTACAACAAATTTGACAGACATGCATGGGCACACTTTGAGGACACTTGAAGTGGTGGAGATCAGGCAAGATGTGGTGCTATAACTGTCAAAAAAACTTTCCTCAGTAAATTGCCTGTATTGGCTGTAAATGGTATTTTCCATCAATGTTATAAGTTTATTTCTTTATTTGGATCCCCATTAGCCTCTTTCTAGGCAGTGGCTACTCTTCCTGGGGTCCCAAAAAGTAAATCATACAAAACTACATTTAATCAACAACAATAAAAAGTCAAGTCAATGAAACGCACTAACCCATCATCCATTCCAAATATCAAAATCAACAATTTAATATATTTTGCCATTAAATATTCCTTTGAATATTTTTTTAAAACTAATTTTTCTTGTAAAAATGTGTGATATCAATAGTAAATGATTCCATATTTTCATTCCTCTATACATTACTGTCCGTTGGTTTCCAGTGGTTTTCGAAACAGGAAATAAAAAACATTCCTTTTATTCATGCCTGGTGTAAAAAAATATGACTAGTACTATTATACAAAAGTTGAGAGTACAGCGCATTAGGAACTCTAGACACAGAAATATTTCTTATAAAATAAAGCAGAGAGACAATCCTTCACCAGTTCATTCTCAGTATATTAGCTCTTCTATAACAGTTTAAATTCAGTCCTGTCGCTCTGTTCTGGACAAATTTATTTTTTCAATTACATCCATTTTTTTTTATTTACTTGATGCACTGGTAAAAACCACTGGGCAAAAACACGCGATTCGTCCAATCACTGATTGTGCTGCAGTGACTGCCACCCCTGAGAGCCAACAGTAGCGGCATATTCTTAAGGCCCGCCCACTGTTCGCGCAGGCGCTGTTGCTGTCAGCATGATGAGAGAACAGAATAGATCAGATGAGACAGCAGCACGGAAACTTTCTTCAGAAACTCCTTGTACTAAATGATCATCATACTCTATCGGGAACTGTGATTGTGTGCACTTGGAAACTTTGGATGCATCAACTTGTCGTCAGAGAAAGGTGTAAAAGGTGAAATCGGAGTAAAGATTTATAGTGTGATAATCTTTATTGAACAATCTTCTTTAATTGAATATGTGATGCAGTCTCGTTTTGGTGAGTGACTTTTTTTGTCATATGTTATCTTATGACAGATATCTATTTCAGAAATGATTTGATATGAGCTGAGTTGACTAGGCCGCAGTCACAGCGCGAGCTGAACTAGTTAGCCGTGTGCTAAAGCTACCGCGTGTAGCTAACATCTTTGTATCATGAGTTGTGACAGTGACTGTTTTATGAGTGTCGAATCGATGTGTTAAATAAATTTGGATTAATGTGTCATTTGAGCTGTGCATGTCATTTGTTACTGAAATGTTGAGTCAGAAATTAATTATTGTACGTTTGCCTTGTGTTTTCCAAGGCTGCGTTTTCTTGTTCTCTATTTTTTTTCCCTATGTGAACGTGATCGGCAAGTGTATCCTGTTTTGTGCCATAAATAATCCTGTGAAGGTGAATCGCCTGCCTAGTGGATGCAATTACATGCACAAATGCTAACCAGTGCCCATGGACCTGTTTCCCATTTGAACTGTAATTTGAAACCATCAACTGGTAGGATAACTACAATTTTCTTTTGTTTGTTTTTGTTTTTTATATTTATGTGTTGCTATATAAATAAGTGTTACGATGTGTATAGCATGCACAAAAATCAAGGACATTTTTTGTAACGAATGTAGCGAAAACTAAACAGCGTCTCTGCGCATTGAAAGGCTGTCACTCAGTGCACAATCACATTGTTACAGCAACGGATTGTCTTTGAGTCATTAAACCGTACATGTACAAACATGTTCAAAAACACTGATTCGTTAAAAAGATAGATGTGATGAAACTAGGTGGTAATTATTTTTAACTTTAAGCTCCACTTTCGAACTTCACCTAATTTAATCGAAGCTTTTAGGCTGTTGAATCATTAAAAAGAAACAAGTCGGTGATGTCTGTTTTCATTTACTAACTCTCTATTGTTCTTATTTGTCACTCATCTTTCTGAAACAAACTACAAAGAGAACTTTTTAATTTATCAATATAATTTTCTCTTTGAATCAGAACAAAATTGTCAATTATTTGCTCTCCTGTTGCACCATTTCCTCCCTCCAGTAGATGATCCTTGCTTCTGATTTAATTATGCCCTACCGAATACTATATCTAGGTGTAGCACATCAAGTCAAGTTGCGCACTACATGCTACACAGTGTTGTGTAGGGCTGGGTTTCGATTCAAATTTCAAGAATCGATTCGATTCCGATTCTCAAGATCTTGAATCGATTATCATTATTCGATCCGATCTGATCCGATCTTCGAGATTTAGATAATGTTAATTTCCGCCATGATAAATTTTCCACCATTTTGAATTTTGTCAACAACGTACTTTTACTAACTAGTCCTAGGTTTATCGCCCAATCGGAACCAAACCAGTGCAGAAATGTATAGAAATCCTATAAATGTTAAACAGCTTTAAAACCATGTATTTCCTATGTTACATTGCCTGTATTGGCTGTAAATGGTCTTTTCCATCTATTATGTCAGTGGTTACATGCTTGCTAAATAAAACTTAATAGATTTTAAAGCTTTTGTGCTTTAAGGCCTTAAAGGCCTTAACTGCTTGAACCCCGATAAATGCTGCTTGCAGCTTTAATTATTAGGGGTTCAAGCACGAAGTGCTGAAACCCTATTGTAATTGTGCTGATTTTTATTATTATTATTATTATTATTATTCTGCCGTAAAACGCATCGTGCAGCCCAAACCGTAAGGGCTAGAGCTTTGAAACTTTGCCAGATGGTAGTACAAAAATCGAGGAGAGGTTATCAAATTATGACCTCGATTGGCCCATAGGTGGCGCTATAACAACCAAAAGCGCGAAAGTGGTCATAACTCCTGGACCGTATGTCGTAGACACAAGTGTCTTATATCATTGGAAAGCTGGTCGTCTGACGAACAAAACGTATATCTCCGATTTCATTTCCGTCATGATAGATTTTCCGCCATTTTGAATTTTGTCGAAAACCTACTTTTGCGAACTAGTCCCTGGTTTTTTGCTCGATCGGAACCAAACCAGTGCAGAATTGTTCTCTGGAGACTGAAGATCAATAATTATCGAAAAAAAGTTGAAATTTCGATTCAGGGTCGCTAGGGGGCGCAAAATTAACGTTGTGGGCGGAGCCTATTTTACTAAAATGGCTATAACTCCAGAAGTAAATGAGGTATTTTCAACAAACTTGGTACACATATGTAAGAGGTCAATCTGAGGACACGGTAAAAAAATCGCGGCGATTGGCCACATGGTGGCGCTATAACATGAAAAAAACATAAAACAGGCTATAACCACCTGACCGTTAGTCCGATTGACTTGAAAATTGGTATGCAGTGTCTTGGTCCAAGGTGCCATGTATGTCTATGAGGACATTGGTGTATCTCAAAAAACATGGCCGCCATTGGCCAATGAAGTTGAGCACCTATTAGACAAGGTTAACGGAGGCCGATCGGAACGAAACTCGGTGGGCATGTTCGACTCATGGCCCTAGAGGTCTGTAAGAATTTTGAAAGAAATCGGCCACTAGTTGGCGCTAACGAGTTTTATGGCTCTGTAATCACGTGGTGTTAGATATATTGTCACAAAATGCATATCATTTGATAGATCTGCTCATGCTGAACAACTTTGCCTCTAGAACCATTGCTGTCAATCAAACCGTTCATTAAATATTCATGAATATGTTAAAAACCTACTTTTGCGAACTAGTCCCTGGTTTTTTGCCCGATCGGAACCAGACCAGTCTAGGACAATTCTATGGACTCTCTAGATCAATAATTATCAAAAAAAAGTTGAACTTTTGTATTTGTATGGCTGTAATAGGGTCATTTATAAAATGGGTGTGGCAAAATACACTCAAAAGCCTATAAATCCTAAATGAAAACTCAGAACTTCACAAAAATTGGTGAGCATATGTGTCATAACATCACAAACAAGCTTGCAAAATTTTATGGAGATTGGACAATAGTTGGCGCTATAACTGTTAAAAAGCTTTAAAACCATATATTTCCTATGGTAAACTGCCTGTATTGGCTGTAAATGGTCTTTTCCATGTCTGATCATATAATTTTCATATCATAATGTTCAAAACTAGTGCAATACAATTCTCTGGACTCACTAGATCAATAATTGTCAGAAAAAGTTGAACTACTTCATTTGGATAGCTATAATAGGTTCACTTCAAAATCTGGCCTTTACCAAGTGTCCCCGAAAGCCTATATCTCTTTAATCAATGCTCAGACCTTCTTAAAAACAAGTCAGAACGTGTGAAATATCACCCTGAACAAGCATGAAAATTTTCAGACAGATCGGACAAAATTTGCCTCTATAACAGTTAAAAAGGTGAAAATGATATGATTTAATGGCATGTTAAGCCAATAAGTGGTATTTTACTGCCCCCTGCTGTTTAAAATAGTCATTTTCTCATATTGGTATTGGTATCAGCCATGGTAAATCATGATAAATGATGGTGTGTGTGTGTGTGTGTGTGTGTGTGTGTGTGTGTGTGTGTGTGTGTGTGTGGTACAAATATAACAAAGGTTTTATTTTCCAACATGAAAACAAACATAACAGAGTGCTAGTGCACAAACAATAACCGACAATGATAATGGATGAGAGGGGAACTTAAATACACAGATCAAGACAAGGACAACAGGTGACGGTTATGATGATGAGGAGCAGGTGATGATGAGGAGGGTGATGAGGAGCAGGTGCAGGTGATGACGACAGATGGTGAATGTGATGAAGACAGAAGGTGAATGTGATGAAGGTGAATGTGACACCAATATCACTGAAACATTTGTGTGTGTGTGTGTGTGTGTGTGTGTGTGTGTGTGTGTGTGTAGCATTATTGTGTGTAGCATATGTAGCAATTATGCATTATTGAGTTAACATGGAAACACTGGTTTGCTTTAGTGCAGAAAACTGGTCAAAATCATGAGGTTTAAAGTGAAAGTGAGCCAATAAGTGGTCTTCTACTGCCCTCTGCTGGCCATTCTACTTATTAATTAAATTTTTCCACATGTGCTTGCATTTATACTTGAATACACACTAAAAATCACTTATATAGCAATAACTATTATAACACAATCATATTTTGTCAGTGTTAATCACTTTATTTGCACTGACACTTCAAATAATTGCTAGTAATGTGGTAAATCATGGTAAATCATGGTTAACTATGCTCTGTGTGTGTGTGTGTGTGTGTGTGTGTGTGTGTGTGTGTGTGTGTGTGTGTGTGTGTGTGTGTGTGTGTGTGTGTGTGTGTGTAAGCATGCATTGAGTTAACATAGATAAACTGGTTTGCTTTAGTGCAGAAAACTGGTTTAAAGTGAAAGTGAGCCAATAAGTGGTCTTCTACTGCCCTCTGCTGGCCATTCTACTTATTAATGAAATATTTCAACATGTGCTTGCATTCATACTTGAATACACACAAAAAAAATCACTTATATAGCAATAACTATTATAACACAATCATATTTTGTCAGTGTTAATCACTTTATTTGCACTGACACTTCAAATAATTGCTAGTAATGTGATAAATCAGGCTAGAAACATGGTAAATCAAAGTAAATAATCCTAGATTGTCGTTTATCTCCTGGTAAATAATACTAGAACGTGGTATATCATGGTAAATCACGGTTAACTATGCTGTGTGTGTATGTGTGTGTGTGTGTGTGTGTGTTTGTGTGTGTGTGTGTGTGTGTGTGTGTGTGTGTGTTTGTGTGTGTGTGTGTGTGTGTGTGTGTGTGTGTGTGTGTGTGTGTGTGTGTGTGTAAGCATGCATTGAGTTAACATGGAAAAACTGGTTTGCTTTAGTGCAGAAAACTGGTTTAAAGTGAAAGTGAGCCAATAAGTGGTCTTCTACTGCCCTCTGCTGGCCATTCTACTTAATAATGAAATATTTTACATGTGCTTTTGCATTCATACTTGGACACACACTAAAAATCACGTATATAACTAACTATTATAACACAATAATATTTTGTCAGTGTTCATCACCTCATTTGCACTGACACTTCACATATTTGCTAGTAATGTGGTTAATCATGCTAGAAACATTGTAAATCATAGTAAATAATACTGAAATGAGGTGTATCAAGGTAAATCATGCTAGAATCCTAATAAATCATTCTGGAACATGGTATATGATAGTAAATCATGCTAGAATCATATTAAATAATTCTAGAATGTGGCAAATCGTTGTGGGAGGAGCCTATTTTACTCAAATGGCTATAACTCAAGAAGTAAATGAGATATCTTCACCAAACTCAGTACACATGTGTATGGGTTCAATTTGAGGTCACAGTAAACAATTCTATGGAGATCGGAGCATAGGTGGCGCTATAACTGTTAAAAAGCTTTAAAACCATATATATCCCATGGCAAATTGCCTGTATTGGCTGTAAATGGTCTTTTCCATCTATTATGTCAGTGGTTACATGCTTGCTAAATAAATCTTAATAACTTTTGATGCTTTTGTGCTTAAATGCCTTAAAGGCCTTAACTGCTTGAACCCCGATAAATGCTGCTTGCAGCTTTAATTATTATTATTATTCCGCCGTAAAACGCATCGTGCAGCCCAAACCGTAAGAGCTGGAACTTTGAAACTTTGACAGATGGTAGTACAAAAATCGAGGAAAGGTTCAGAGATTATGACCCCGATTGGCCCATAGGTGGCGCTATAACAACCAAAAGCGCGAAACTGCTCATAACTCCTAGACCTTATGTCGTAGACTCAAGTGTCTTATATCATTGGAAAGCTGGACGCCTGACGAACAAAACGTATATCTCCGATTTCATTTCCGCCATGATAGATTTTCCGCCATTTTGAATTTTGTCAAAAATCTACTTTTGCGAACTAGTCCCTGGTTTTTTGCCCGATTGGAACCAAACTAGTGCAGAAATGTTCTCTGGAGACTGAATATCAATAATTATCGAAAAAAAGTGGAAATTTCGATTCACGGTCGCTAAGGGGCGCCAAAACGTACGTTGTGGGAGGGGCCTATTTTACTAAAATGG
>NC_138228.1:27484266-27531766 GCF_964197995.2 Scardinius erythrophthalmus | reverse complement strand
AAATTTGCCTCTATAACAGTTAAAAAGGTGAAAATGATATGAATTAATGGCATGTTAAGCCAATAAGTGGTATTTTACTGCCCCCTGCTGTTTAAAATAGTCATTTTCTCATATTGGTATTGGTATCAGCCATGGTAAATCATGATAAATGATGGTGTGTGTGTGTGTGTGTGTGTGTGTGTGTGTGTGTGTGTGTGTGTGTGTGTGTGTGTGTGTGTGTGTTTGTGTGTGTGTGTGTGGTACAAATATAACAAAGGTTTTATTTCCCAACATGAAAACAAACATAACAGAGTGCTAGTGCACAAACAATAACCGACAATGATAATGGATGAGAGGGGAACTTAAATACACAGATCAAGACAAGGACAACAGGTGACGGTTATGATGATGAGGAGCAGGTGATGATGAGGAGGGTGATGAGGAGCAGGTGCAGGTGATGACGACAGATGGTGAATGTGATGAAGACAGAAGGTGAATGTGATGAAGGTGAATGTGACACCAATATCACTGAAACATTTGTGTGTGTGTGTGTGTGTGTGTGTGTGTGTGTGTGTGTGTGTGTGTGTGTGTGTGTAGCATTCGTGTGTGTAGCATATGTAGCAAGTATGCATTATTGAGTTAACATGGAAACACTGGTTTGCTTTAGTGCAGAAAACTGGTCAAAATCATGAGGTTTAAAGTGAAAGTGAGCCAATAAGTGGTCTTCTACTGCCCTCTGCTGGCCATTCTACTTATTAATTAAATTTTTCCACATGTGCTTGCATTTATACTTGAATACACACTAAAAATCACTTATATAGCAATAACTATTATAACACAATCATATTTTGTCAGTGTTAATCACTTTATTTGCACTGACACTTCAAATAATTGCTAGTAATGTGGTAAATCATGGTAAATCATGGTTAACTATGCTGTGTGTGTGTGTGTGTGTGTGTGTGTGTGTGTGTGTGTGTGTGTGTGTGTGTGTGTGTGTGTGTGTGTGTGTGTGTAAGCATGCATTGAGTTAACATGGATAAACTGGTTTGCTTTAGTGCAGAAAACTGGTTTAAAGTGAAAGTGAGCCAATAAGTGGTCTTCTACTGCCCTCTGCTGGCCATTCTACTTATTAATGAAATATTTCAACATGTGCTTGCATTCATACTTGAATACACACTAAAAAAATCACTTATATAGCAATAACTATTATAACACAATCATATTTTGTCAGTGTTAATCACTTTATTTGCACTGACACTTCAAATAATTGCTAGTAATGTGATAAATCAGGCTAGAAACATGGTAAATCAAAGTAAATAATACTAGATTGTCGTTTATCTCCTGGTAAATAATACTAGAACGTGGTATATCATGGTAAATCATGGTTAACTATGCTGTGTGTGTATGTGTGTGTGTGTGTGTGTGTGTGTGTGTGTGTGTGTGTGTGTGTGTGTGTGTGTGTGTGTGTGTGTGTGTGTGTGTGTGTGTGTGTGTGTGTGTGTAAGCATGCATTGAGTTAACATGGAAAAACTGGTTTGCTTTAGTGCAGAAAACTGGTTTAAAGTGAAAGTGAGCCAATAAGTGGTCTTCTAGTGCCCTCTGCTGGCCATTCTACTTAATAATGAAATATTTTACATGTGCTTTTGCATTCATACTTGGACACACACTAAAAATCACGTATATAACTAACTATTATAACACAATAATATTTTGTCAGTGTTCATCACCTCATTTGCACTGACACTTCACATATTTGCTAGTAATGTGGTTAATCATGCTAGAAACATTGTAAATCATAGTAAATAATACTGAAATGAGGTGTATCAAGGTAAATCATGCTAGAATCCTAATAAATCATTCTGGAACATGGTATATGATAGTAAATCATGCTAGAATCATATTAAATAATTCTAGAATGTGGCAAATCGTTGTGGGAGGAGCCTATTTTACTCAAATGGCTATAACTCAAGAAGTAAATGAGATATCTTCACCAAACTCAGTACACATGTGTATGGGTTCAATTTGAGGTCACAGTAAACAATTTTATGGAGATCGGACCATAGGTGGCGCTATAACTGTTAAAAAGCTTTAAAACGATATATATCCCATGGCAAATTGCCTGTATTGGCTGTAAATGGTCTTTTCCATCTATTATGTCAGTGGTTACATGCTTGCTAAATAAATCTTAATAACTTTTGATGCTTTTGTGCTTAAATGCCTTAAAGGCCTTAACTGCTTGAACCCCGATAAATGCTGCTTGCAGCTTTAATTATTATTATTATTATTATTATTATTCTGCCGTAAAACGCATCGTGCAGCCCAAACCGTAAGGGCTAGAGCTTTGAAACTTTGCCATATGGTAGTACAAAAATCGAGGAGAGGTTATCAAATTATGACCCCGATTGGCCCATAGGTGGCGCTATAGCAACCAAAAGCGCGAAACTGCTCATAACTCCTAGACCGTAAGTCATAGACTCAAGTGTCTTATATCATTGGAAAGCTGGACGCCTGACGAACAAAACGTATATCTCCGATTTTATTTCCGCCATGATAGATTTTCCGCCATTTTGAATTTTGTCGAAAATCTACTTTTGCGAACTAGTCCCTGGTTTTTTGCCCGATCGGAACCAAACCAGTGCAGAATTGTTCTCTGGAGTCTGAATATCAATAATTATCAAAAAAAAGTTGAAATTTCGATTCACGGTCGCTAGGGGGTGCAAAATTAACGTTGTGGGAGGAGCCTATTTTACTAAAATGGCTATAACTCCAGAAGTAAAAGAGGTATTTTAACCAAACCTGGTACACATGTGTAAGACGTCAATATGAGGTCACGGTAAAAAAATCGCGGCGATTGGCCACATGGTGGCGCTATAACATGAAAAAAACATAAAACAGGCTATAACCACCTGACCGTTAGTCCGATTGACTTGAAAATTGGTATGCAGTGTCTTGGTCCAAGGTGCCATGTATGTCTATGAGGACATTGGTGTATCTCAAAAAACATGGCCGCCATCGGCCAATGAAGTTTGAGCACCTATTAGACAAGGTTAACGGAGGCCTATCGGAACGAAACTCGGTGGGCATGTTCGACTCATGGCCCTAGAGGTCTGTAAGAATTTTAAAAGAAATCGGCCACTAGTTGGCGCTAACGAGTTTTATGGCTCTGTAATCACGTGGTGTTACACTTATTGTCACAAAATGCATACCATTTGATAGATCTCCTCTTGTTGAACAACTTTGCCTCAAGAACCATTGCTGTCAATCAAACCGTTCATTAAATATTCGTAATTATGTTAAAAACCTACTTTTGCGAACTAGTCCTAGGTTTTTCGCCCGATCAGAACCAAACGAGTCTAGGACAATTCTATGGACTCTCAAGATCAATAATTATCAAAAAAAAGTTGAACTTTTGCATTTTTCGCATGGGTATATTGGGTCATAAAGAAAATGGGCGTGGCAAAATGCACTCAAAAGCCTATAAATCCTAAACGAAAACTCAGAACTTCACGAAAATTGGTGAGCTTATGTGCCATAACATCATTAACAAGCATGCAAAATTTCATGGAGATCGGACTATAGATGGTGCTATAACTGTTAAAAAGCTTTAAAAAACACATATTTCCTATGGTAAATTGCCTGTATTGGCTGTAAATGGACTTTTCCATCTATTATTTCAGTGGTTAAAAGCTTTCTAAATAAATCTTAATGTCTTAAATGCTTATGTGCTTAAAGGCCTTAAATGCTTGAACCCCGATAAATGCTGCTTGCAGCTTTAATTAGGGGTTCAAGCACGAAGTGCTGAAACCCTATTGTAATTGTGCTGATTTTTAGGGGTTCAAGCACGAAGTGCTGAAACCCTATTGTAATTGTGCTGATTTTTATTATTATTATTATTATTATTATTCTGCCGTAAAACGCATCGTGCAGCCCAAACCGTAAGGGCTAGAGCTTTGAAACTTTGCCATATGGTAGTACAAAAATCGAGGAGAGGTTATCAAATTATGACCCCGATTGGCCCATAGGTGGCGCTATAGCAACCAAAAGCGCGAAACTGCTCATAACTCCTAGACCGTAAGTCATAGACTCAAGTGTCTTATATCATTGGAAAGCTGGACGCCTGACGAACAAAACGTATATCTCCGATTTTATTTCCGCCATGATAGATTTTCCGCCATTTTGAATTTTGTCGAAAATCTACTTTTGCGAACTAGTCCCTGGTTTTTTGCCCGATCGGAACCAAACCAGTGCAGAATTGTTCTCTGGAGTCTGAATATCAATAATTATCAAAAAAAAGTTGAAATTTCGATTCACGGTCGCTAGGGGGTGCAAAATTAACGTTGTGGGAGGAGCCTATTTTACTAAAATGGCTATAACTCCAGAAGTAAAAGAGGTATTTTAACCAAACCTGGTACACATGTGTAAGACGTCAATATGAGGTCACGGTAAAAAAATCGCGGCGATTGGTCACATGGTGGCGCTATAACATGAAAAAAACATAAAACAGGCTATAACCACCTGACCGTTAGTCCGATTGACTTGAAAATTGGTATGCAGTGTCTTGGTCCAAGGTGCCATGTATGTCTATGAGGACATTGGTGTATCTCAAAAAACATGGCCGCCATCGGCCAATGAAGTTTGAGCACCTATTAGACAAGGTTAACGGAGGCCTATCGGAACGAAACTCGGTGGGCATGTTCGACTCATGGCCCTAGAGGTCTGTAAGAATTTTAAAAGAAATCGGCCACTAGTTGGCGCTAACGAGTTTTATGGCTCTGTAATCACGTGGTGTTACACTTATTGTCACAAAATGCATACCATTTGATAGATCTCCTCTTGTTGAACAACTTTGCCTCAAGAACCATTGCTGTCAATCAAACCGTTCATTAAATATTCGTAATTATGTTAAAAACCTACTTTTGCGAACTAGTCCTAGGTTTTTCGCCCGATCAGAACCAAACGAGTCTAGGACAATTCTATGGACTCTCAAGATCAATAATTATCAAAAAAAAGTTGAACTTTTGCATTTTTCGCATGGGTATATTGGGTCATAAAGAAAATGGGCGTGGCAAAATGCACTCAAAAGCCTATAAATCCTAAACAAAAACTCAGAACTTCACGAAAATTGGTGAGCTTATGTGCCATAACATCATTAACAAGCATGCAAAATTTCATGGAGATCGGACTATAGATGGTGCTATAACTGTTAAAAAGCTTTAAAAAACACATATTTCCTATGGTAAATTGCCTGTATTGGCTGTAAATGGACTTTTCCATCTATTATTTCAGTGGTTAAAAGCTTTCTAAATAAATCTTAATGTCTTAAATGCTTATGTGCCTAAAGGCCTTAAATGCTTGAACCCCGATAAATGCTGCTTGCAGCTTTAATTATTAGGGGTTCAAGCACGAAGTGCTGAAACCCTATTGTAATTGTGCTGATTTTTATTAGGGGTTCAAGCACGAAGTGCTGAAACCCTATTGTAATTGTGCTGATTTTTATTATTAGGGGTTCAAGCACGAAGTGCTGAAACCCTATTGTAATTGTGCTGATTTTTAGGGGTTCAAGCACGAAGTGCTGAAACCCTATTGTAATTGTGCTGATTTTTATTATTAGGGGTTCAAGCACGAAGTGCTGAAACCCTATTGTAATTGTGCTGATTTTTATTATTATTATTATTATTATTATTCTGCCGTAAAACGCATCGTGCAGCCCAAACCGTAAGGGCTAGAGCTTTGAAACTTTGCCATATGGTAGTACAAAAATCGAGGAGAGGTTATCAAATTATGACCCCGATTGGCCCATAGGTGGCGCTATAGCAACCAAAAGCGCGAAACTGCTCATAACTCCTAGACCGTAAGTCATAGACTCAAGTGTCTTATATCATTGGAAAGCTGGACGCCTGACGAACAAAACGTATATCTCCGATTTTATTTCCGCCATGATAGATTTTCCGCCATTTTGAATTTTGTCGAAAATCTACTTTTGCAAACTAGTCCCTGGTTTTTTGCCCGATCGGAACCAAACCAGTGCAGAATTGTTCTCTGGAGTCTGAATATCAATAATTATCAAAAAAAAGTTGAAATTTCGATTCACGGTCGCTAGGGGGTGCAAAATTAACGTTGTGGGAGGAGCCTATTTTACTAAAATGGCTATAACTCCAGAAGTAAAAGAGGTATTTTAACCAAACCTGGTACACATGTGTAAGACGTCAATATGAGGTCACGGTAAAAAAATCGCGGCGATTGGTCACATGGTGGCGCTATAACATGAAAAAAACATAAAACAGGCTATAACCACCTGACCGTTAGTCCGATTGACTTGAAAATTGGTATGCAGTGTCTTGGTCCAAGGTGCCATGTATGTCTATGAGGACATTGGTGTATCTCAAAAAACATGGCCGCCATCGGCCAATGAAGTTTGAGCACCTATTAGACAAGGTTAACGGAGGCCTATCGGAACGAAACTCGGTGGGCATGTTCGACTCATGGCCCTAGAGGTCTGTAAGAATTTTAAAAGAAATCGGCCACTAGTTGGCGCTAACGAGTTTTATGGCTCTGTAATCACGTGGTGTTACACTTATTGTCACAAAATGCATACCATTTGATAGATCTCCTCTTGTTGAACAACTTTGCCTCAAGAACCATTGCTGTCAATCAAACCGTTCATTAAATATTCGTAATTATGTTAAAAACCTACTTTTGCGAACTAGTCCTAGGTTTTTCGCCCGATCAGAACCAAACGAGTCTAGGACAATTCTATGGACTCTCAAGATCAATAATTATCAAAAAAAAGTTGAACTTTTGCATTTTTCGCATGGGTATATTGGGTCATAAAGAAAATGGGCGTGGCAAAATGCACTCAAAAGCCTATAAATCCTAAACGAAAACTCAGAACTTCACGAAAATTGGTGAGCTTATGTGCCATAACATCATTAACAAGCATGCAAAATTTCATGGAGATCGGACTATAGATGGTGCTATAACTGTTAAAAAGCTTTAAAAAACACATATTTCCTATGGTAAATTGCCTGTATTGGCTGTAAATGGACTTTTCCATCTATTATTTCAGTGGTTAAAAGCTTTCTAAATAAATCTTAATGTCTTAAATGCTTATGTGCCTAAAGGCCTTAAATGCTTGAACCCCGATAAATGCTGCTTGCAGCTTTAATTATTATTATTATTATTATTCTGCCGTAAAACGCATCGTGCAGCCCAAACCGTAAGAGCTGGAACTTTGAAACTTTGACAGATGGTAGTACAAAAATCGAGGAAAGGTTCAGAGATTATGACCCCGATTGGCCCATAGGTGGCGCTATAACAACCAAAAGCGCGAAACTGCTCATAACTCCTAGACCGTATGGCGTAGACTCAAGTGTCTTATATCATTGGAAAGCTGGATGCCTGACGAACAAAACGTATATCTCCGATTTTATTTCCGCCATGATAGATTTTCCGCCATTTTGAATTTTGTCAAAAATCTACTTTTGCGAACTAGTCCCTGGTTTTTTGCCCGATTGGAACCAAACTAGTGCAGAAATGTTCTCTGGAGACTGAATATCAATAATTATCGAAAAAAAGTGGAAATTTCGATTCACGGTCGCTAAGGGGCGCCAAAACGTACGTTGTGGGAGGGGCCTATTTTACTAAAATGGCTATAACTCCCGATGTAAATGAGGTATCTTCACCAAACTTGGTACACATGTGTATGAGCTTACTCTGGGGTCACAGTAAAAAAATCGCGACGATTGGCCTCATGGTGGCGCTATAAAATGAAAAAAACATAAAACAGGCTATAACCACCTGACCGTTAGTCCGATTGACTTGAAAATTGGTATGCAGTGTCTTGGTCCAAGGTGCCATGTATGTGTATGAGGACATTGGCGTATCTCAAAAAACATGGCCGCCATCGGCCAACGAAGTTTGAGCACCTATTAGACAAGGTTAACGGAGGCCGATCGGAACGAAACTCAATGGGCATGTTCGGCTCATGGCCCTAAAGGTCTGTAAGAATTTTGAAAGAAATCGGCCACTAGTTGGCGCTAACGAGTTTTACGGCTCTGTAATCACGTGGTGTTACAAATATCCACACAATATGCATATCATTTGATAGATCTCCTCATCCTGAACAACTTTGCCTCAAGAACCATTGCTGTCAATCAAACTGTTCATTAATTATTCATTAATATGTTAAAAACCTACTTTTGCGAACTAGTCCTAGGTTTTTTGCCCGATCGGAACCAGACCAGTGTAGGACAATTCTCTGGACTCTCTAGATCAATAATTATCAAAAAAAAGTTGAACTTTTGCATTTGGATGGCTGTAATAGGGTCATTTATAAAACGGGCGTGTCAAAATACATTAAAAAGCCTATAAATCCTAAATAAAAACTCAGAACTTCACAAAAATTGGTCAGCATATGTGACATAACATCATTAACAAGCATGAAAAATTCTATGGAGATCGGACGATAGTTGGCGCTATAACTGTTAAAACGCTTTAAAACCATATATTTCCTATGGTAAATTGCCTGTATTTGCTGTAAATGATGTCTTCTATCTTTTATCATATAATGTTCATATCATAATGTTCAAAACCAGTGCAGCACAATTCTCTGAACTCTCTAGATCAATAATTATCAGAAAAAAAGTTTAACTTCTTCAAAAGGTGATTTTATATGAATATAATGACATATTAAGCCAATAAGTGGTATTTTACTGCCCCCTGCTGTCATTTCATCATACTACTCCCTAATATTGTTATAAAATTCATATTTAGACTTTTTAAAATCATTATTTTAACATTTACAATCACATTTTGTCAAAACTCATCTATTGAGTATTACTATTGACAATTGTGTTACACTGAGATATGGAAATGGACGAAAGTAAATGAATGAAATGAAACGAAAGTATAACGGCATTTAAGCCACGCCCCCGAATACAAATCCATTCATAACTCGAAAACGGAAAGTCGTTGCGCGCTCAAATTTTGATGGTGAGGACCTCTCCGGGCTCTTGATCGAAACGTGTCGTCGCGGGCCTCGGGAGCGCGCCCCCCGCGCATCGCGAATCCGCGGGACCCCCGATTTTGAACGGCCATTACTCCCGACCCAGACCACCCCGAACATTGTGTGAGAGCTCGTTGGAAAGGGCGCGTCCTTGGCTAGCTTCGATTCAAATGTGGTGTTATTTGCCCTGGGCATTCCAGAGATAATAGCCCGAACAGATATGCCTTATAACAGTCATAACTCCCAGCCCCAATCGCCCAAAAACACATTGATGGTCTCATTCAACAGGGCTCCTCAAGCACTATCTATGCTCTGAGTTTCAGAATTTTTCGCCTTTTGGTTCCTGAGATATAAGTAAAAAAACAAATTCCCATTCATTCAAACACTTCAACTGTAAAATGTAAGCTATAATACCACTGTTGTCCACTAGAGGGAGCAGCAGGATTACGCATGATCTTTTAATTCGCTTCAGTATTGGAAATAAACAAATGCTTTAAGAAGCAATCTTTTTTATTATGATGTTTTTTTTATTATTATGATATTTGTATATATTTTATTTTTTTTTATTATGATTATGAACGGTTTGATTGACATTAGTGATTCTTGAGGCAAAGTTGTTCAAGATGAGGAGATGAAGATATTTTCACAATATCACATCCTAAAAACATTGAAAACATATTTGTCTTTGTGTGTGTGTGTGTGTGTGTGTGTGTGTGTGTGTGTGTGTGTGTGTGTGTGTGTGTGTGGGTTTGTGTGTGTGTCTGTGTGTGTGTAAGCATGCTTAATGGAAAGAACATGAAGAAACTGCTTTGTTTTACTGGTGGATAAAAAAGTATTTCAAATGAAAGTGAGTCAATTAGTGGTCTTCTACTGCCCTCTGCAGGACATTCTACTTAATAAAATATTTTCATCTGTGCTTTTGCATTAGTTTTTGGACTATATCAAATTACTTGCATGAAAATCACCTATTATAACACAGTCATGTTTTGTCAAAGTTTATCACTTCATTTTTACTGAGCTCTCAGTTTGAACAATTCTGCCTCTCAGTGATTAATTTGAAATCTGAAAATGGTGTTATACAGAGGAGATTTGCAATTATCATTTTGTTACCTATCTTTTATTTTAAATATCTCCATCTACAACAAAATGTGTGTGCATGTGTGTGTTCAAGCATGGTTAGTGTATTAAGTATTATTGTTTAAGTATTATTGTTTTCATTTACATTTTAACCACCAGAAGAAGAACACCCATTGGTTCATTCTGCTCACTAAAATATTATTTTTAATTTTTTTTTCCATTTGAAATATTGTTTAAACTTAATAAAATCATTAAAATAACATTTCAAATCATATTTTGTCTGTTTATAAATCCCACAGACTCACATTGGCTGCAATACTAATGTTTTTGTAAAACACAGACCTGATAGTCTAATCTGTGTGTATTGTGCATATATTATTGATATTATTACTATTGCAAATCATGTTATTGTAACTCATATCTTAATAGAATATTATTTGTAATTTTAATTCTTTATTTCTTAAGTGTTTTTTTTTATGATTACTACAGATATTATCACCAAAGATATCAACTACACCTTCACTTTTAGTATTGACACGCTGCACACACAGCACAATCACACACTCACTAATGCATTCAAATAAATGTAATCTTACTGTGCTACTTTATTTGTACATGATTAGAATGAACAGAAATCTAAGACTATTTTTCTTCTTTTGTTAAAGCCATTTCAGACTCCAAGTAAGCATTATATTACTAATCATCTATTTTACAGGTGCCATACAATTGAAAACTGTATTTATCTTGGCATAGTTGAATGATAAGAGTTCTGGACATGGAACTGACATACCGTGAGCCTCAAACACCATTGTTTCCTCCTTCTTGTGTAAATCTCCTGTTTGCAAAAGACCGCTGAAAAATGAGTGAATCCCACCATAACACCGACTGTGACGTTGGAGTCAGGATCATTAATATTTATACCCCCCAAATTTGCATTTTCCAGTCCATGTTCTAGGCCAGGCAGTGTTAATGTGGACCTGCACAGCCGAATCATCAGAAGATCTGCAGGTATTGTGAAGAAGCAAGCAAGGACAATAGTGAAAATGGCAGATCATGGATATAAATGTTATGTCTGAGGCTGTGCTGTGGATTTGAGAACTTTTCATTCCCTTCCCACAAAACTGTCAACAGGCATGGTTGATGTTTACAACAGGATACCTCACCATTTTAATTCAAAGCTGTTAGTTTGCTCTTAACGGAGGCCGATCAGAACGAAACTCGATGGGCATGTTCGACTCGTGGCCCTAGAGGTCTGTAAGAATTTTGAAAAATCAGCCACTAGTTGACGCTAACAGGTTTTACGGCTATGTAATCACGTGATGCATATCATTTGATAGATCTCCTCATACTGAACAACTTTGCCTCAAGAACTACTGCTGTCAATCAATTTGTTCATTAAATACTTGCTATTATGTTAAAAACCTACTTTTGCGAACTAGTCCTAGGTTTTTCGCCCGATCGGAAATATACCAGTGCAGTACAATTCTCTGGAAGCTCTAGATTATTAATTATATAAAAAACTTTAACTTTACCCATTGGGTAGCCATAACAGGATCATTTAGAAAATGGGTATGGCAAAAAACACTCAAAAGCCTGTAAATCCTAAACAAAAACTCAGACAACTCACTAGACTGCCTTATGTGCTTAAAGACCCTAAATGCTTGAACCCCGCTAAATGCTGCTTGCAGCTTTAATTAGGGGTTCAAGCATGAAATGCTGAAACCCTATTGTAATTGTAAGGATTCGTAAAACGCATCGTGCAGGCCAAACCGTAAGGCCTAGAGACGTGAAACCTGGCCAGATGGTAGGCCTCAATTTGGGGACAACCTATCAGAGTATGACCCCGAATGGCCCATAGGTGGCGCTACAGCGACCAAAAGTACAAAATCGCCCATAACTCTTAGACCGTTTGTCCCAGGATCAAGTGTCTTATATCGTTGGAATCCTTGGCTCAAGGCGGACAAAATGGCTATCTCCGATTTTGATGTAGGCAGGGAAAAATTTCTGCTATATCGAATTTTGTCCGAAACCTACTTTTGCGAACTAGTCCTAGGTTTTTCGCCAGATCGGAACCAAACCAGTCTAGGACATTTCTCTGGACTCTCTAGATCAATAATTATCGAAAAAAAGTTGAACTTTTGCATTTGGGTGGCTGTAACAGGGTCATTTAGAAAAGGGGCGTGGCAAAATACACTAAAAATCCTATAAATCCCAAATGAAAACTCAGGACTTCACCAAAATTGATGAGCATATGTGTCAGAACATGGTGAGGAAGCATGCAGAGTTTCATGGAGATCGGACCATAGGTGGCGCTATAACTGGCAAAAAGCCTTCATTCTTATTAGGGGTTCAAGCATGAAATGCTGAAACCCTATTGTAATTGTAAGGATTCGTAAAACGCATCGTGCAGGCCAAACCGTAAGGCCTAGAGACGTGAAACCTGGCCAGATGGTAGGCCTCAATTTGGGGACAACCTATCAGAGTATGACCCCGAATGGCCCATAGGTGGCGCTACAGCGACCAAAAGTACAAAATCGCCCATAACTCTTAGACCGTTTGTCCCAGGATCAAGTGTCTTATATCGTTGGAATCCTTGGCTCAAGGCGGACAAAATGGCTATCTCCGATTTTGATTTAGGCAGGGAAAAATTTCTGCTATATCGAATTTTGTCCGAAACCTACTTTTGCGAACTAGTCCTAGGTTTTTCGCCAGATCGGAACCAAACCAGTCTAGGACATTTCTCTGGACTCTCTAGATCAATAATTATCGAAAAAAAGTTGAACTTTTGCATTTGGGTGGCTGTAACAGGGTCATTTAGAAAAGGGGCGTGGCAAAATACACTAAAAATCCTATAAATCCCAAATGAAAACTCAGGACTTCACCAAAATTGATGAGCATATGTGTCAGAACATGGTGAGGAAGCATGCAGAGTTTCATGGAGATCGGACCATAGGTGGCGCTATAACTGGCAAAAAGCCTTCATTCTTATTAGGGGTTCAAGCATGAAATGCCGAAACCCTATTGTAATTGTAAGGATTCGTAAAACGCATCGTGCAGGCCAAACCGTAAGGCCTAGAGACGTGAAACCTGGCCAGATGGTAGGCCTCAATTTGGGGACAACCTATCAGAGTATGACCCCGAATGGCCCATAGGTGGCGCTACAGCGACCAAAAGTACAAAATCGCCCATAACTCTTAGACCGTTTGTCCCAGGATCAAGTGTCTTATATCGTTGGAATCCTTGGCTCAAGGCTGACAAAATGGCTATCTCCGATTTTGATTTAGGCAGGGAAAAATTTCTGCTATATCGAATTTTGTCCGAAACCTACTTTTGCGAACTAGTCCTAGGTTTTTCGCCAGATCGGAACCAAACCAGTCTAGGACATTTCTCTGGACTCTCTAGATCAATAATTATCGAAAAAAAGTTGAACTTTTGCATTTGGGTGGCTGTAACAGGGTCATTTAGAAAAGGGGCGTGGCAAAATACACTAAAAATCCTATAAATCCCAAATGAAAACTCAGGACTTCACCAAAATTGATGAGCATATGTGTCAGAACATGGTGAGGAAGCATGCAGAGTTTCATGGAGATCGGACCATAGGTGGCGCTATAACTGGCAAAAAGCCTTCATTCTTATTAGGGGTTCAAGCATGAAATGCCGAAACCCTATTGTAATTGTAAGGATTCGTAAAACGCATCGTGCAGGCCAAACCGTAAGGCCTAGAGACGTGAAACCTGGCCAGATGGTAGGCCTCAATTTGGGGACAACCTATCAGAGTATGACCCCGAATGGCCCATAGGTGGCGCTACAGCGACCAAAAGTACAAAATTGCCCATAACTCTTAGACCGTTTGTCCCAGGATCAAGTGTCTTATATCGTTGGAATCCTTGGCTCAAGGCGGACAAAATGGCTATCTCCGATTTTGATTTAGGCAGGGAAAAATTTCTGCTATATCGAATTTTGTCCGAAACCTACTTTTGCGAACTAGTCCTAGGTTTTTCGCCAGATCGGAACCAAACCAGTCTAGGACATTTCTCTGGACTCTCTAGATCAATAATTATCGAAAAAAAGTTGAACTTTTGCATTTGGGTGGCTGTAACAGGGTCATTTAGAAAAGGGGCGTGGCAAAATACACTAAAAATCCTATAAATCCCAAATGAAAACTCAGGACTTCACCAAAATTGATGAGCATATGTGTCAGAACATGGTGAGGAAGCATGCAGAGTTTCATGGAGATCGGACCATAGGTGGCGCTATAACTGGCAAAAAGCCTTCATTCTTATTAGGGGTTCAAGCATGAAATGCCGAAACCCTATTGTAATTGTAAGGATTCGTAAAACGCATCGTGCAGGCCAAACCGTAAGGCCTAGAGACGTGAAACCTGGCCAGATGGTAGGCCTCAATTTGGGGACAACCTATCAGAGTATGACCCCGAATGGCCCATAGGTGGCGCTACAGCGACCAAAAGTACAAAATTGCCCATAACTCTTAGACCGTTTGTCCCAGGATCAAGTGTCTTATATCGTTGGAATCCTTGGCTCAAGGCGGACAAAATGGCTATCTCCGATTTTGATTTAGGCAGGGAAAAATTTCTGCTATATCGAATTTTGTCCGAAACCTACTTTTGCGAACTAGTCCTAGGTTTTTCGCCAGATCGGAACCAAACCAGTCTAGGACATTTCTCTGGACTCTCTAGATCAATAATTATCGAAAAAAAGTTGAACTTTTGCATTTGGGTGGCTGTAACAGGGTCATTTAGAAAAGGGGCGTGGCAAAATACACTAAAAATCCTATAAATCCCAAATGAAAACTCAGGACTTCACCAAAATTGATGAGCATATGTGTCAGAACATGGTGAGGAAGCATGCAGAGTTTCATGGAGATCGGACCATAGGTGGCGCTATAACTGGCAAAAAGCCTTCATTCTTATTAGGGGTTCAAGCATGAAATGCCGAAACCCTATTGTAATTGTAAGGATTCGTAAAACGCATCGTGCAGGCCAAACCGTAAGGCCTAGAGACGTGAAACCTGGCCAGATGGTAGGCCTCAATTTGGGGACAACCTATCAGAGTATGACCCCGAATGGCCCATAGGTGGCGCTACAGCGACCAAAAGTACAAAATCGCCCATAACTCTTAGACCGTTTGTCCCAGGATCAAGTGTCTTATATCGTTGGAATCCTTGGCTCAAGGCGGACAAAATGGCTATCTCCGATTTTGATTTAGGCAGGGAAAAATTTCTGCTATATCGAATTTTGTCCGAAACCTACTTTTGCGAACTAGTCCTAGGTTTTTCGCCAGATCGGAACCAAACCAGTCTAGGACATTTCTCTGGACTCTCTAGATCAATAATTATCGAAAAAAAGTTGAACTTTTGCATTTGGGTGGCTGTAACAGGGTCATTTAGAAAAGGGGCGTGGCAAAATACACTAAAAATCCTATAAATCCCAAATGAAAACTCAGGACTTCACCAAAATTGATGAGCATATGTGTCAGAACATGGTGAGGAAGCATGCAGAGTTTCATGGAGATCGGACCATAGGTGGCGCTATAACTGGCAAAAAGCCTTCATTCTTATTAGGGGTTCAAGCATGAAATGCTGAAACCCTATTGTAATTGTAAGGATTCGTAAAACGCATCGTGCAGGCCAAACCGTAAGGCCTAGAGACGTGAAACCTGGCCAGATGGTAGGCCTCAATTTGGGGACAACCTATCAGAGTATGACCCCGAATGGCCCATAGGTGGCGCTACAGCGACCAAAAGTACAAAATTGCCCATAACTCTTAGACCGTTTGTCCCAGGATCAAGTGTCTTATATCGTTGGAATCCTTGGCTCAAGGCGGACAAAATGGCTATCTCCGATTTTGATTTAGGCAGGGAAAAATTTCTGCTATATCGAATTTTGTCCGAAACCTACTTTTGCGAACTAGTCCTAGGTTTTTCGCCAGATCGGAACCAAACCAGTCTAGGACATTTCTCTGGACTCTCTAGATCAATAATTATCGAAAAAAAGTTGAACTTTTGCATTTGGGTGGCTGTAACAGGGTCATTTAGAAAAGGGGCGTGGCAAAATACACTAAAAATCCTATAAATCCCAAATGAAAACTCAGGACTTCACCAAAATTGATGAGCATATGTGTCAGAACATGGTGAGGAAGCATGCAGAGTTTCATGGAGATCGGACCATAGGTGGCGCTATAACTGGCAAAAAGCCTTCATTCTTATTAGGGGTTCAAGCATGAAATGCCGAAACCCTATTGTAATTGTAAGGATTCGTAAAACGCATCGTGCAGGCCAAACCGTAAGGCCTAGAGACGTGAAACCTGGCCAGATGGTAGGCCTCAATTTGGGGACAACCTATCAGAGTATGACCCCGAATGGCCCATAGGTGGCGCTACAGCAACCAAAAGTACAAAATCGCCCATAACTCTTAGACCGTTTGTCCCAGGATCAAGTGTCTTATATCGTTTGAATCCTTGGCTCAAGGCGGACAAAATGGCTATCTCCGATTTTGATTTAGGCAGGGAAAAATTTCTGCTATATCGAATTTTGTCCGAAACCTACTTTTGCGAACTAGTCCTAGGTTTTTCGCCAGATCGGAACCAAACCAGTCTAGGACATTTCTCTGGACTCTCTAGATCAATAATTATCGAAAAAAAGTTGAACTTTTGCATTTGGGTGGCTGTAACAGGGTCATTTAGAAAAGGGGCGTGGCAAAATACACTAAAAATCCTATAAATCCCAAATGAAAACTCAGGACTTCACCAAAATTGATGAGCATATGTGTCAGAACATGGTGAGGAAGCATGCAGAGTTTCATGGAGATCGGACCATAGGTGGCGCTATAACTGGCAAAAAGCCTTCATTCTTATTAGGGGTTCAAGCATGAAATGCTGAAACCCTATTGTAATTGTAAGGATTCGTAAAACGCATCGTGCAGGCCAAACCGTAAGGCCTAGAGACGTGAAACCTGGCCAGATGGTAGGCCTCAATTTGGGGACAACCTATCAGAGTATGACCCCGAATGGCCCATAGGTGGCGCTACAGCGACCAAAAGTACAAAATTGCCCATAACTCTTAGACCGTTTGTCCCAGGATCAAGTGTCTTATATCGTTGGAATCCTTGGCTCAAGGCGGACAAAATGGCTATCTCCGATTTTGATTTAGGCAGGGAAAAATTTCTGCTATATCGAATTTTGTCCGAAACCTACTTTTGCGAACTAGTCCTAGGTTTTTCGCCAGATCGGAACCAAACCAGTCTAGGACATTTCTCTGGACTCTCTAGATCAATAATTATCGAAAAAAAGTTGAACTTTTGCATTTGGGTGGCTGTAACAGGGTCATTTAGAAAAGGGGCGTGGCAAAATACACTAAAAATCCTATAAATCCCAAATGAAAACTCAGGACTTCACCAAAATTGATGAGCATATGTGTCAGAACATGGTGAGGAAGCATGCAGAGTTTCATGGAGATCGGACCATAGGTGGCGCTATAACTGGCAAAAAGCCTTCATTCTTATTAGGGGTTCAAGCATGAAATGCCGAAACCCTATTGTAATTGTAAGGATTCGTAAAACGCATCGTGCAGGCCAAACCGTAAGGCCTAGAGACGTGAAACCTGGCCAGATGGTAGGCCTCAATTTGGGGACAACCTATCAGAGTATGACCCCGAATGGCCCATAGGTGGCGCTACAGCAACCAAAAGTACAAAATCGCCCATAACTCTTAGACCGTTTGTCCCAGGATCAAGTGTCTTATATCGTTGGAATCCTTGGCTCAAGGCGGACAAAATGGCTATCTCCGATTTTGATTTAGGCAGGGAAAAATTTCTGCTATATCGAATTTTGTCCGAAACCTACTTTTGCGAACTAGTCCTAGGTTTTTCGCCAGATCGGAACCAAACCAGTCTAGGACATTTCTCTGGACTCTCTAGATCAATAATTATCGAAAAAAAGTTGAACTTTTGCATTTGGGTGGCTGTAACAGGGTCATTTAGAAAAGGGGCGTGGCAAAATACACTAAAAATCCTATAAATCCCAAATGAAAACTCAGGACTTCACCAAAATTGATGAGCATATGTGTCAGAACATGGTGAGGAAGCATGCAGAGTTTCATGGAGATCGGACCATAGGTGGCGCTATAACTGGCAAAAAGCCTTCATTCTTATTAGGGGTTCAAGCATGAAATGCCGAAACCCTATTGTAATTGTAAGGATTCGTAAAACGCATCGTGCAGGCCAAACCGTAAGGCCTAGAGACGTGAAACCTGGCCAGATGGTAGGCCTCAATTTGGGGACAACCTATCAGAGTATGACCCCGAATGGCCCATAGGTGGCGCTACAGCGACCAAAAGTACAAAATCGCCCATAACTCTTAGACCGTTTGTCCCAGGATCAAGTGTCTTATATCGTTGGAATCCTTGGCTCAAGGCGGACAAAATGGCTATCTCCGATTTTGATTTAGGCAGGGAAAAATTTCTGCTATATCGAATTTTGTCCGAAACCTACTTTTGCGAACTAGTCCTAGGTTTTTCGCCAGATCGGAACCAAACCAGTCTAGGACATTTCTCTGGACTCTCTAGATCAATAATTATCGAAAAAAAGTTGAACTTTTGCATTTGGGTGGCTGTAACAGGGTCATTTAGAAAAGGGGCGTGGCAAAATACACTAAAAATCCTATAAATCCCAAATGAAAACTCAGGACTTCACCAAAATTGATGAGCATATGTGTCAGAACATGGTGAGGAAGCATGCAGAGTTTCATGGAGATCGGACCATAGGTGGCGCTATAACTGGCAAAAAGCCTTCATTCTTATTAGGGGTTCAAGCATGAAATGCCGAAACCCTATTGTAATTGTAAGGATTCGTAAAACGCATCGTGCAGGCCAAACCGTAAGGCCTAGAGACGTGAAACCTGGCCAGATGGTAGGCCTCAATTTGGGGACAACCTATCAGAGTATGACCCCGAATGGCCCATAGGTGGCGCTACAGCGACCAAAAGTACAAAATCGCCCATAACTCTTAGACCGTTTGTCCCAGGATCAAGTGTCTTATATCGTTGGAATCCTTGGCTCAAGGCGGACAAAATGGCTATCTCCGATTTTGATTTAGGCAGGGAAAAATTTCTGCTATATCGAATTTTGTCCGAAACCTACTTTTGCGAACTAGTCCTAGGTTTTTCGCCAGATCGGAACCAAACCAGTCTAGGACATTTCTCTGGACTCTCTAGATCAATAATTATCGAAAAAAAGTTGAACTTTTGCATTTGGGTGGCTGTAACAGGGTCATTTAGAAAAGGGGCGTGGCAAAATACACTAAAAATCCTATAAATCCCAAATGAAAACTCAGGACTTCACCAAAATTGATGAGCATATGTGTCAGAACATGGTGAGGAAGCATGCAGAGTTTCATGGAGATCGGACCATAGGTGGCGCTATAACTGGCAAAAAGCCTTCATTCTTATTAGGGGTTCAAGCATGAAATGCTGAAACCCTATTGTAATTGTAAGGATTCGTAAAACGCATCGTGCAGGCCAAACCGTAAGGCCTAGAGACGTGAAACCTGGCCAGATGGTAGGCCTCAATTTGGGGACAACCTATCAGAGTATGACCCCGAATGGCCCATAGGTGGCGCTACAGCGACCAAAAGTACAAAATTGCCCATAACTCTTAGACCGTTTGTCCCAGGATCAAGTGTCTTATATCGTTGGAATCCTTGGCTCAAGGCGGACAAAATGGCTATCTCCGATTTTGATTTAGGCAGGGAAAAATTTCTGCTATATCGAATTTTGTCCGAAACCTACTTTTGCGAACTAGTCCTAGGTTTTTCGCCAGATCGGAACCAAACCAGTCTAGGACATTTCTCTGGACTCTCTAGATCAATAATTATCGAAAAAAAGTTGAACTTTTGCATTTGGGTGGCTGTAACAGGGTCATTTAGAAAAGGGGCGTGGCAAAATACACTAAAAATCCTATAAATCCCAAATGAAAACTCAGGACTTCACCAAAATTGATGAGCATATGTGTCAGAACATGGTGAGGAAGCATGCAGAGTTTCATGGAGATCGGACCATAGGTGGCGCTATAACTGGCAAAAAGCCTTCATTCTTATTAGGGGTTCAAGCATGAAATGCCGAAACCCTATTGTAATTGTAAGGATTCGTAAAACGCATCGTGCAGGCCAAACCGTAAGGCCTAGAGACGTGAAACCTGGCCAGATGGTAGGCCTCAATTTGGGGACAACCTATCAGAGTATGACCCCGAATGGCCCATAGGTGGCGCTACAGCAACCAAAAGTACAAAATCGCCCATAACTCTTAGACCGTTTGTCCCAGGATCAAGTGTCTTATATCGTTGGAATCCTTGGCTCAAGGCGGACAAAATGGCTATCTCCGATTTTGATTTAGGCAGGGAAAAATTTCTGCTATATCGAATTTTGTCCGAAACCTACTTTTGCGAACTAGTCCTAGGTTTTTCGCCAGATCGGAACCAAACCAGTCTAGGACATTTCTCTGGACTCTCTAGATCAATAATTATCGAAAAAAAGTTGAACTTTTGCATTTGGGTGGCTGTAACAGGGTCATTTAGAAAAGGGGCGTGGCAAAATACACTAAAAATCCTATAAATCCCAAATGAAAACTCAGGACTTCACCAAAATTGATGAGCATATGTGTCAGAACATGGTGAGGAAGCATGCAGAGTTTCATGGAGATCGGACCATAGGTGGCGCTATAACTGGCAAAAAGCCTTCATTCTTATTAGGGGTTCAAGCATGAAATGCCGAAACCCTATTGTAATTGTAAGGATTCGTAAAACGCATCGTGCAGGCCAAACCGTAAGGCCTAGAGACGTGAAACCTGGCCAGATGGTAGGCCTCAATTTGGGGACAACCTATCAGAGTATGACCCCGAATGGCCCATAGGTGGCGCTACAGCGACCAAAAGTACAAAATCGCCCATAACTCTTAGACCGTTTGTCCCAGGATCAAGTGTCTTATATCGTTGGAATCCTTGGCTCAAGGCGGACAAAATGGCTATCTCCGATTTTGATTTAGGCAGGGAAAAATTTCTGCTATATCGAATTTTGTCCGAAACCTACTTTTGCGAACTAGTCCTAGGTTTTTCGCCAGATCGGAACCAAACCAGTCTAGGACATTTCTCTGGACTCTCTAGATCAATAATTATCGAAAAAAAGTTGAACTTTTGCATTTGGGTGGCTGTAACAGGGTCATTTAGAAAAGGGGCGTGGCAAAATACACTAAAAATCCTATAAATCCCAAATGAAAACTCAGGACTTCACCAAAATTGATGAGCATATGTGTCAGAACATGGTGAGGAAGCATGCAGAGTTTCATGGAGATCGGACCATAGGTGGCGCTATAACTGGCAAAAAGCCTTCATTCTTATTAGGGGTTCAAGCATGAAATGCCGAAACCCTATTGTAATTGTAAGGATTCGTAAAACGCATCGTGCAGGCCAAACCGTAAGGCCTAGAGACGTGAAACCTGGCCAGATGGTAGGCCTCAATTTGGGGACAACCTATCAGAGTATGACCCCGAATGGCCCATAGGTGGCGCTACAGCGACCAAAAGTACAAAATCGCCCATAACTCTTAGACCGTTTGTCCCAGGATCAAGTGTCTTATATCGTTGGAATCCTTGGCTCAAGGCGGACAAAATGGCTATCTCCGATTTTGATTTAGGTAGGGAAAAAATTTCTGCTATATCGAATTTTGTCCGAAACCTACTTTTGCGAACTAGTCCTAGGTTTTTCGCCAGATCGGAACCAAACCAGTCTAGGACATTTCTCTGGACTCTCTAGATCAATAATTATCGAAAAAAAGTTGAACTTTTGCATTTGGGTGGCTGTAACAGGGTCATTTAGAAAAGGGGCGTGGCAAAATACACTAAAAATCCTATAAATCCCAAATGAAAACTCAGGACTTCACCAAAATTGATGAGCATATGTGTCAGAACATGGTGAGGAAGCATGCAGAGTTTCATGGAGATCGGACCATAGGTGGCGCTATAACTGGCAAAAAGCCTTCATTCTTATTAGGGGTTCAAGCATGAAATGCTGAAACCCTATTGTAATTGTAAGGATTCGTAAAACGCATCGTGCAGGCCAAACCGTAAGGCCTAGAGACGTGAAACCTGGCCAGATGGTAGGCCTCAATTTGGGGACAACCTATCAGAGTATGACCCCGAATGGCCCATAGGTGGCGCTACAGCGACCAAAAGTACAAAATCGCCCATAACTCTTAGACCGTTTGTCCCAGGATCAAGTGTCTTATATCGTTGGAATCCTTGGCTCAAGGCGGACAAAATGGCTATCTCCGATTTTGATTTAGGCAGGGAAAAATTTCTGCTATATCGAATTTTGTCCGAAACCTACTTTTGCGAACTAGTCCTAGGTTTTTCGCCAGATCGGAACCAAACCAGTCTAGGACATTTCTCTGGACTCTCTAGATCAATAATTATCGAAAAAAAGTTGAACTTTTGCATTTGGGTGGCTGTAACAGGGTCATTTAGAAAAGGGGCGTGGCAAAATACACTAAAAATCCTATAAATCCCAAATGAAAACTCAGGACTTCACCAAAATTGATGAGCATATGTGTCAGAACATGGTGAGGAAGCATGCAGAGTTTCATGGAGATCGGACCATAGGTGGCGCTATAACTGGCAAAAAGCCTTCATTCTTATTAGGGGTTCAAGCATGAAATGCTGAAACCCTATTGTAATTGTAAGGATTCGTAAAACGCATCGTGCAGGCCAAACCGTAAGGCCTAGAGACGTGAAACCTGGCCAGATGGTAGGCCTCAATTTGGGGACAACCTATCAGAGTATGACCCCGAATGGCCCATAGGTGGCGCTACAGCGACCAAAAGTACAAAATCGCCCATAACTCTTAGACCGTTTGTCCCAGGATCAAGTGTCTTATATCGTTGGAATCCTTGGCTCAAGGCGGACAAAATGGCTATCTCCGATTTTGATTTAGGCAGGGAAAAATTTCTGCTATATCGAATTTTGTCCGAAACCTACTTTTGCGAACTAGTCCTAGGTTTTTCGCCAGATCGGAACCAAACCAGTCTAGGACATTTCTCTGGACTCTCTAGATCAATAATTATCGAAAAAAAGTTGAACTTTTGCATTTGGGTGGCTGTAACAGGGTCATTTAGAAAAGGGGCGTGGCAAAATACACTAAAAATCCTATAAATCCCAAATGAAAACTCAGGACTTCACCAAAATTGATGAGCATATGTGTCAGAACATGGTGAGGAAGCATGCAGAGTTTCATGGAGATCGGACCATAGGTGGCGCTATAACTGGCAAAAAGCCTTCATTCTTATTAGGGGTTCAAGCATGAAATGCTGAAACCCTATTGTAATTGTAAGGATTCGTAAAACGCATCGTGCAGGCCAAACCGTAAGGCCTAGAGACGTGAAACCTGGCCAGATGGTAGGCCTCAATTTGGGGACAACCTATCAGAGTATGACCCCGAATGGCCCATAGGTGGCGCTACAGCGACCAAAAGTACAAAATCGCCCATAACTCTTAGACCGTTTGTCCCAGGATCAAGTGTCTTATATCGTTGGAATCCTTGGCTCAAGGCGGACAAAATGGCTATCTCCGATTTTGATTTAGGCAGGGAAAAATTTCTGCTATATCGAATTTTGTCCGAAACCTACTTTTGCGAACTAGTCCTAGGTTTTTCGCCAGATCGGAACCAAACCAGTCTAGGACATTTCTCTGGACTCTCTAGATCAATAATTATCGAAAAAAAGTTGAACTTTTGCATTTGGGTGGCTGTAACAGGGTCATTTAGAAAAGGGGCGTGGCAAAATACACTAAAAATCCTATAAATCCCAAATGAAAACTCAGGACTTCACCAAAATTGATGAGCATATGTGTCAGAACATGGTGAGGAAGCATGCAGAGTTTCATGGAGATCGGACCATAGGTGGCGCTATAACTGGCAAAAAGCCTTCATTCTTATTAGGGGTTCAAGCATGAAATGCTGAAACCCTATTGTAATTGTAAGGATTCGTAAAACGCATCGTGCAGGCCAAACCGTAAGGCCTAGAGACGTGAAACCTGGCCAGATGGTAGGCCTCAATTTGGGGACAACCTATCAGAGTATGACCCCGAATGGCCCATAGGTGGCGCTACAGCGACCAAAAGTACAAAATCGCCCATAACTCTTAGACCGTTTGTCCCAGGATCAAGTGTCTTATATCGTTGGAATCCTTGGCTCAAGGCGGACAAAATGGCTATCTCCGATTTTGATTTAGGCAGGGAAAAATTTCTGCTATATCGAATTTTGTCCGAAACCTACTTTTGCGAACTAGTCCTAGGTTTTTCGCCAGATCGGAACCAAACCAGTCTAGGACATTTCTCTGGACTCTCTAGATCAATAATTATCGAAAAAAAGTTGAACTTTTGCATTTGGGTGGCTGTAACAGGGTCATTTAGAAAAGGGGCGTGGCAAAATACACTAAAAATCCTATAAATCCCAAATGAAAACTCAGGACTTCACCAAAATTGATGAGCATATGTGTCAGAACATGGTGAGGAAGCATGCAGAGTTTCATGGAGATCGGACCATAGGTGGCGCTATAACTGGCAAAAAGCCTTCATTCTTATTAGGGGTTCAAGCATGAAATGCTGAAACCCTATTGTAATTGTAAGGATTCGTAAAACGCATCGTGCAGGCCAAACCGTAAGGCCTAGAGACGTGAAACCTGGCCAGATGGTAGGCCTCAATTTGGGGACAACCTATCAGAGTATGACCCCGAATGGCCCATAGGTGGCGCTACAGCGACCAAAAGTACAAAATTGCCCATAACTCTTAGACCGTTTGTCCCAGGATCAAGTGTCTTATATCGTTGGAATCCTTGGCTCAAGGCGGACAAAATGGCTATCTCCGATTTTGATTTAGGCAGGGAAAAATTTCTGCTATATCGAATTTTGTCCGAAACCTACTTTTGCGAACTAGTCCTAGGTTTTTCGCCAGATCGGAACCAAACCAGTCTAGGACATTTCTCTGGACTCTCTAGATCAATAATTATCGAAAAAAAGTTGAACTTTTGCATTTGGGTGGCTGTAACAGGGTCATTTAGAAAAGGGGCGTGGCAAAATACACTAAAAATCCTATAAATCCCAAATGAAAACTCAGGACTTCACCAAAATTGATGAGCATATGTGTCAGAACATGGTGAGGAAGCATGCAGAGTTTCATGGAGATCGGACCATAGGTGGCGCTATAACTGGCAAAAAGCCTTCATTCTTATTAGGGGTTCAAGCATGAAATGCCGAAACCCTATTGTAATTGTAAGGATTCGTAAAACGCATCGTGCAGGCCAAACCGTAAGGCCTAGAGACGTGAAACCTGGCCAGATGGTAGGCCTCAATTTGGGGACAACCTATCAGAGTATGACCCCGAATGGCCCATAGGTGGCGCTACAGCAACCAAAAGTACAAAATCGCCCATAACTCTTAGACCGTTTGTCCCAGGATCAAGTGTCTTATATCGTTGGAATCCTTGGCTCAAGGCGGACAAAATGGCTATCTCCGATTTTGATTTAGGCAGGGAAAAATTTCTGCTATATCGAATTTTGTCCGAAACCTACTTTTGCGAACTAGTCCTAGGTTTTTCGCCAGATCGGAACCAAACCAGTCTAGGACATTTCTCTGGACTCTCTAGATCAATAATTATCGAAAAAAAGTTGAACTTTTGCATTTGGGTGGCTGTAACAGGGTCATTTAGAAAAGGGGCGTGGCAAAATACACTAAAAATCCTATAAATCCCAAATGAAAACTCAGGACTTCACCAAAATTGATGAGCATATGTGTCAGAACATGGTGAGGAAGCATGCAGAGTTTCATGGAGATCGGACCATAGGTGGCGCTATAACTGGCAAAAAGCCTTCATTCTTATTAGGGGTTCAAGCATGAAATGCTGAAACCCTATTGTAATTGTAAGGATTCGTAAAACGCATCGTGCAGGCCAAACCGTAAGGCCTAGAGACGTGAAACCTGGCCAGATGGTAGGCCTCAATTTGGGGACAACCTATCAGAGTATGACCCCGAATGGCCCATAGGTGGCGCTACAGCGACCAAAAGTACAAAATCGCCCATAACTCTTAGACCGTTTGTCCCAGGATCAAGTGTCTTATATCGTTGGAATCCTTGGCTCAAGGCGGACAAAATGGCTATCTCCGATTTTGATTTAGGCAGGGAAAAATTTCTGCTATATCGAATTTTGTCCGAAACCTACTTTTGCGAACTAGTCCTAGGTTTTTCGCCAGATCGGAACCAAACCAGTCTAGGACATTTCTCTGGACTCTCTAGATCAATAATTATCGAAAAAAAGTTGAACTTTTGCATTTGGGTGGCTGTAACAGGGTCATTTAGAAAAGGGGCGTGGCAAAATACACTAAAAATCCTATAAATCCCAAATGAAAACTCAGGACTTCACCAAAATTGATGAGCATATGTGTCAGAACATGGTGAGGAAGCATGCAGAGTTTCATGGAGATCGGACCATAGGTGGCGCTATAACTGGCAAAAAGCCTTCATTCTTATTAGGGGTTCAAGCATGAAATGCTGAAACCCTATTGTAATTGTAAGGATTCGTAAAACGCATCGTGCAGGCCAAACCGTAAGGCCTAGAGACGTGAAACCTGGCCAGATGGTAGGCCTCAATTTGGGGACAACCTATCAGAGTATGACCCCGAATGGCCCATAGGTGGCGCTACAGCGACCAAAAGTACAAAATCGCCCATAACTCTTAGACCGTTTGTCCCAGGATCAAGTGTCTTATATCGTTGGAATCCTTGGCTCAAGGCGGACAAAATGGCTATCTCCGATTTTGATTTAGGCAGGGAAAAATTTCTGCTATATCGAATTTTGTCCGAAACCTACTTTTGCGAACTAGTCCTAGGTTTTTCGCCAGATCGGAACCAAACCAGTCTAGGACATTTCTCTGGACTCTCTAGATCAATAATTATCGAAAAAAAGTTGAACTTTTGCATTTGGGTGGCTGTAACAGGGTCATTTAGAAAAGGGGCGTGGCAAAATACACTAAAAATCCTATAAATCCCAAATGAAAACTCAGGACTTCACCAAAATTGATGAGCATATGTGTCAGAACATGGTGAGGAAGCATGCAGAGTTTCATGGAGATCGGACCATAGGTGGCGCTATAACTGGCAAAAAGCCTTCATTCTTATTAGGGGTTCAAGCATGAAATGCTGAAACCCTATTGTAATTGTAAGGATTCGTAAAACGCATCGTGCAGGCCAAACCGTAAGGCCTAGAGACGTGAAACCTGGCCAGATGGTAGGCCTCAATTTGGGGACAACCTATCAGAGTATGACCCCGAATGGCCCATAGGTGGCGCTACAGCGACCAAAAGTACAAAATCGCCCATAACTCTTAGACCGTTTGTCCCAGGATCAAGTGTCTTATATCGTTGGAATCCTTGGCTCAAGGCGGACAAAATGGCTATCTCCGATTTTGATTTAGGCAGGGAAAAATTTCTGCTATATCGAATTTTGTCCGAAACCTACTTTTGCGAACTAGTCCTAGGTTTTTCGCCAGATCGGAACCAAACCAGTCTAGGACATTTCTCTGGACTCTCTAGATCAATAATTATCGAAAAAAAGTTGAACTTTTGCATTTGGGTGGCTGTAACAGGGTCATTTAGAAAAGGGGCGTGGCAAAATACACTAAAAATCCTATAAATCCCAAATGAAAACTCAGGACTTCACCAAAATTGATGAGCATATGTGTCAGAACATGGTGAGGAAGCATGCAGAGTTTCATGGAGATCGGACCATAGGTGGCGCTATAACTGGCAAAAAGCCTTCATTCTTATTAGGGGTTCAAGCATGAAATGCTGAAACCCTATTGTAATTGTAAGGATTCGTAAAACGCATCGTGCAGGCCAAACCGTAAGGCCTAGAGACGTGAAACCTGGCCAGATGGTAGGCCTCAATTTGGGGACAACCTATCAGAGTATGACCCCGAATGGCCCATAGGTGGCGCTACAGCGACCAAAAGTACAAAATTGCCCATAACTCTTAGACCGTTTGTCCCAGGATCAAGTGTCTTATATCGTTGGAATCCTTGGCTCAAGGCGGACAAAATGGCTATCTCCGATTTTGATTTAGGCAGGGAAAAATTTCTGCTATATCGAATTTTGTCCGAAACCTACTTTTGCGAACTAGTCCTAGGTTTTTCGCCAGATCGGAACCAAACCAGTCTAGGACATTTCTCTGGACTCTCTAGATCAATAATTATCGAAAAAAAGTTGAACTTTTGCATTTGGGTGGCTGTAACAGGGTCATTTAGAAAAGGGGCGTGGCAAAATACACTAAAAATCCTATAAATCCCAAATGAAAACTCAGGACTTCACCAAAATTGATGAGCATATGTGTCAGAACATGGTGAGGAAGCATGCAGAGTTTCATGGAGATCGGACCATAGGTGGCGCTATAACTGGCAAAAAGCCTTCATTCTTATTAGGGGTTCAAGCATGAAATGCCGAAACCCTATTGTAATTGTAAGGATTCGTAAAACGCATCGTGCAGGCCAAACCGTAAGGCCTAGAGACGTGAAACCTGGCCAGATGGTAGGCCTCAATTTGGGGACAACCTATCAGAGTATGACCCCGAATGGCCCATAGGTGGCGCTACAGCAACCAAAAGTACAAAATCGCCCATAACTCTTAGACCGTTTGTCCCAGGATCAAGTGTCTTATATCGTTGGAATCCTTGGCTCAAGGCGGACAAAATGGCTATCTCCGATTTTGATTTAGGCAGGGAAAAATTTCTGCTATATCGAATTTTGTCCGAAACCTACTTTTGCGAACTAGTCCTAGGTTTTTCGCCAGATCGGAACCAAACCAGTCTAGGACATTTCTCTGGACTCTCTAGATCAATAATTATCGAAAAAAAGTTGAACTTTTGCATTTGGGTGGCTGTAACAGGGTCATTTAGAAAAGGGGCGTGGCAAAATACACTAAAAATCCTATAAATCCCAAATGAAAACTCAGGACTTCACCAAAATTGATGAGCATATGTGTCAGAACATGGTGAGGAAGCATGCAGAGTTTCATGGAGATCGGACCATAGGTGGCGCTATAACTGGCAAAAAGCCTTCATTCTTATTAGGGGTTCAAGCATGAAATGCCGAAACCCTATTGTAATTGTAAGGATTCGTAAAACGCATCGTGCAGGCCAAACCGTAAGGCCTAGAGACGTGAAACCTGGCCAGATGGTAGGCCTCAATTTGGGGACAACCTATCAGAGTATGACCCCGAATGGCCCATAGGTGGCGCTACAGCGACCAAAAGTACAAAATCGCCCATAACTCTTAGACCGTTTGTCCCAGGATCAAGTGTCTTATATCGTTGGAATCCTTGGCTCAAGGCGGACAAAATGGCTATCTCCGATTTTGATTTAGGCAGGGAAAAATTTCTGCTATATCGAATTTTGTCCGAAACCTACTTTTGCGAACTAGTCCTAGGTTTTTCGCCAGATCGGAACCAAACCAGTCTAGGACATTTCTCTGGACTCTCTAGATCAATAATTATCGAAAAAAAGTTGAACTTTTGCATTTGGGTGGCTGTAACAGGGTCATTTAGAAAAGGGGCGTGGCAAAATACACTAAAAATCCTATAAATCCCAAATGAAAACTCAGGACTTCACCAAAATTGATGAGCATATGTGTCAGAACATGGTGAGGAAGCATGCAGAGTTTCATGGAGATCGGACCATAGGTGGCGCTATAACTGGCAAAAAGCCTTCATTCTTATTAGGGGTTCAAGCATGAAATGCCGAAACCCTATTGTAATTGTAAGGATTCGTAAAACGCATCGTGCAGGCCAAACCGTAAGGCCTAGAGACGTGAAACCTGGCCAGATGGTAGGCCTCAATTTGGGGACAACCTATCAGAGTATGACCCCGAATGGCCCATAGGTGGCGCTACAGCGACCAAAAGTACAAAATCGCCCATAACTCTTAGACCGTTTGTCCCAGGATCAAGTGTCTTATATCGTTGGAATCCTTGGCTCAAGGCGGACAAAATGGCTATCTCCGATTTTGATTTAGGCAGGGAAAAATTTCTGCTATATCGAATTTTGTCCGAAACCTACTTTTGCGAACTAGTCCTAGGTTTTTCGCCAGATCGGAACCAAACCAGTCTAGGACATTTCTCTGGACTCTCTAGATCAATAATTATCGAAAAAAAGTTGAACTTTTGCATTTGGGTGGCTGTAACAGGGTCATTTAGAAAAGGGGCGTGGCAAAATACACTAAAAATCCTATAAATCCCAAATGAAAACTCAGGACTTCACCAAAATTGATGAGCATATGTGTCAGAACATGGTGAGGAAGCATGCAGAGTTTCATGGAGATCGGACCATAGGTGGCGCTATAACTGGCAAAAAGCCTTCATTCTTATTAGGGGTTCAAGCATGAAATGCCGAAACCCTATTGTAATTGTAAGGATTCGTAAAACGCATCGTGCAGGCCAAACCGTAAGGCCTAGAGACGTGAAACCTGGCCAGATGGTAGGCCTCAATTTGGGGACAACCTATCAGAGTATGACCCCGAATGGCCCATAGGTGGCGCTACAGCGACCAAAAGTACAAAATCGCCCATAACTCTTAGACCGTTTGTCCCAGGATCAAGTGTCTTATATCGTTGGAATCCTTGGCTCAAGGCGGACAAAATGGCTATCTCCGATTTTGATTTAGGTAGGGAAAAATTTCTGCTATATCGAATTTTGTCCGAAACCTACTTTTGCGAACTAGTCCTAGGTTTTTCGCCAGATCGGAACCAAACCAGTCTAGGACATTTCTCTGGACTCTCTAGATCAATAATTATCGAAAAAAAGTTGAACTTTTGCATTTGGGTGGCTGTAACAGGGTCATTTAGAAAAGGGGCGTGGCAAAATACACTAAAAATCCTATAAATCCCAAATGAAAACTCAGGACTTCACCAAAATTGATGAGCATATGTGTCAGAACATGGTGAGGAAGCATGCAGAGTTTCATGGAGATCGGACCATAGGTGGCGCTATAACTGGCAAAAAGCCTTCATTCTTATTAGGGGTTCAAGCATGAAATGCTGAAACCCTATTGTAATTGTAAGGATTCGTAAAACGCATCGTGCAGGCCAAACCGTAAGGCCTAGAGACGTGAAACCTGGCCAGATGGTAGGCCTCAATTTGGGGACAACCTATCAGAGTATGACCCCGAATGGCCCATAGGTGGCGCTACAGCGACCAAAAGTACAAAATTGCCCATAACTCTTAGACCGTTTGTCCCAGGATCAAGTGTCTTATATCGTTGGAATCCTTGGCTCAAGGCGGACAAAATGGCTATCTCCGATTTTGATTTAGGCAGGGAAAAATTTCTGCTATATCGAATTTTGTCCGAAACCTACTTTTGCGAACTAGTCCTAGGTTTTTCGCCAGATCGGAACCAAACCAGTCTAGGACATTTCTCTGGACTCTCTAGATCAATAATTATCGAAAAAAAGTTGAACTTTTGCATTTGGGTGGCTGTAACAGGGTCATTTAGAAAAGGGGCGTGGCAAAATACACTAAAAATCCTATAAATCCCAAATGAAAACTCAGGACTTCACCAAAATTGATGAGCATATGTGTCAGAACATGGTGAGGAAGCATGCAGAGTTTCATGGAGATCGGACCATAGGTGGCGCTATAACTGGCAAAAAGCCTTCATTCTTATTAGGGGTTCAAGCATGAAATGCTGAAACCCTATTGTAATTGTAAGGATTCGTAAAACGCATCGTGCAGGCCAAACCGTAAGGCCTAGAGACGTGAAACCTGGCCAGATGGTAGGCCTCAATTTGGGGACAACCTATCAGAGTATGACCCCGAATGGCCCATAGGTGGCGCTACAGCGACCAAAAGTACAAAATCGCCCATAACTCTTAGACCGTTTGTCCCAGGATCAAGTGTCTTATATCGTTGGAATCCTTGGCTCAAGGCGGACAAAATGGCTATCTCCGATTTTGATTTAGGCAGGGAAAAATTTCTGCTATATCGAATTTTGTCCGAAACCTACTTTTGCGAACTAGTCCTAGGTTTTTCGCCAGATCGGAACCAAACCAGTCTAGGACATTTCTCTGGACTCTCTAGATCAATAATTATCGAAAAAAAGTTGAACTTTTGCATTTGGGTGGCTGTAACAGGGTCATTTAGAAAAGGGGCGTGGCAAAATACACTAAAAATCCTATAAATCCCAAATGAAAACTCAGGACTTCACCAAAATTGATGAGCATATGTGTCAGAACATGGTGAGGAAGCATGCAGAGTTTCATGGAGATCGGACCATAGGTGGCGCTATAACTGGCAAAAAGCCTTCATTCTTATTAGGGGTTCAAGCATGAAATGCTGAAACCCTATTGTAATTGTAAGGATTCGTAAAACGCATCGTGCAGGCCAAACCGTAAGGCCTAGAGACGTGAAACCTGGCCAGATGGTAGGCCTCAATTTGGGGACAACCTATCAGAGTATGACCCCGAATGGCCCATAGGTGGCGCTACAGCGACCAAAAGTACAAAATCGCCCATAACTCTTAGACCGTTTGTCCCAGGATCAAGTGTCTTATATCGTTGGAATCCTTGGCTCAAGGCGGACAAAATGGCTATCTCCGATTTTGATTTAGGCAGGGAAAAATTTCTGCTATATCGAATTTTGTCCGAAACCTACTTTTGCGAACTAGTCCTAGGTTTTTCGCCAGATCGGAACCAAACCAGTCTAGGACATTTCTCTGGACTCTCTAGATCAATAATTATCGAAAAAAAGTTGAACTTTTGCATTTGGGTGGCTGTAACAGGGTCATTTAGAAAAGGGGCGTGGCAAAATACACTAAAAATCCTATAAATCCCAAATGAAAACTCAGGACTTCACCAAAATTGATGAGCATATGTGTCAGAACATGGTGAGGAAGCATGCAGAGTTTCATGGAGATCGGACCATAGGTGGCGCTATAACTGGCAAAAAGCCTTCATTCTTATTAGGGGTTCAAGCATGAAATGCTGAAACCCTATTGTAATTGTAAGGATTCGTAAAACGCATCGTGCAGGCCAAACCGTAAGGCCTAGAGACGTGAAACCTGGCCAGATGGTAGGCCTCAATTTGGGGACAACCTATCAGAGTATGACCCCGAATGGCCCATAGGTGGCGCTACAGCGACCAAAAGTACAGGATCAAGTGTCTTATATCGTTGGAATTCTTGGCTCAAGGCGGACAAAATGGCTATCTCCGATTTGCTCGCCCTTTGGCGCCAATTTCGAGTAAATTGCATTTTTTTGAAATACCTATTTTTGCGAAGTTCTCCTTGGTTTTTTGCCCAATTGGAACCAAACCACTGCAAGAATATTCTCTGGAGTCTGACAATCAATAATCATCCAAAAAATTCAAAATTTCAATTAACGGTCGATAAGGGGGACCAAAATCTTTGATGGCACAAGGGCCACTTTTACTAAAATGGTTATAAATTGTGAACAGAAAGAGATATTTTCGCAAAACTTGGGACACATGTTCATGAGCTCATTCTGAGGTCACGTGAAAAAAAATCATGACAATTGGCCACTTGGTGGTGCTATAAAATGGTTATAACTTGTGAACGGAATGAGATATTTTCACTAAACTTGGGACACATGTTCATAAGCTCAATTTGAGTTGACATGAAAAAAATCATGACAATTGGCCACTTGGTGGCACTATAACAGTGAAAAAAATCATGAAAATAGCTATAAGCGCACCCAACCGTTAGTCTACTGAAAATTGGCACGCAGTGTCTTTATCCAGGGTGCCATGATAGTCTATGAGAACATTGGTGTATCTAAAAAAAACTCAGTATACGTCATTGGCACAAAGCCTTGAAGGAGCCTTAAAAGTTTCAAGGAAGCCCGTGTTTTTTTCACAGGAATGACCTCCTAAGAATCCTTGCCGAGTCCAACAATACCAAACATGCCAGGTTTCGCCTTATGGTTTTTGTAAGTGTCATTTAGAGCTTTAAAAAATTGTGTTTATCTTCAAAGCCGTTAGTCTGATCTAGACAACAACAAAAAAACAAAGGAAATTTGAAAACATAGGTAAATAGCTAAACAATAACGCCAAAATGTTAAAATTATGATAGGAACTGACATAAATAAATTAAATCCAATCAATTTCACCCATGGATCATTTTGATGCTCTCACATGTTTGAAACGAACAATGATGGATTGTGATGAAATTTGTTTTGAATTGGGACTGGTGAATCCCCGTCCATACTGTCAATGACCGGTCGCAAAGACCCGCCCACTTTAGTTACTGTTGCTATGTCTGACAAGCGACGCCACTCTCACACCACACCAAGTTCTCACGCAGTGAAAAATACATTGCGGATCAGAAAAAAGACTGCGCGGTGACAGACAAGTACTTTTGATATGAAACAAAGTCTCACCTTTCAAATGTAGTAATTTTTTAGAGACATTTAAACAATAAATACCGTTTTGTGACTCTTTAATGTGTCTGACAGATCGCTGTAGACTCGAGGCTCAGTTAAAGCTCCTTGTGAACCGATCATCTCTTCCTTCTAGTTAATTTAAAGCATTAAAATAAACATGAATGAACATAAAAGGAATGTTGTTTTAAAGTGCTAAGACGTCAGTACACTTTGTTTTTCAAATTTAAATCCTCCTATGTTAATCTACTAACTGTCCTGACTGCTTTGTTGGACAAAATGGCGGATTATGATTAGTCAGATCGCCTGTCAATCAAACTCCCTGCGAAGGGTCAATTGAGAATGCCTGTGCGCACAATCCTGATCTAATCGACAACTTTGCAGTTGCACATAGGAAAGCCCGGAAAATCCCGCTATAATGTAAAAGAGCATCTTTTTCATGTATTTGGACTTAGGCCTAACAATGTTTTATAGTGCGCTGTCCCTATTGTTTTTTTGTTGTTTTTTTTGTTTTGTTTTTGGTGAGCGTAGGCTACTCCTGATTTTGTTAGTCATCTCATCTCTTATATGCTGTGTATGATCATATCCTGCCCTATTCATGGTAGCCTGCTCGCAAACATTGCGTCATCAATGTCATCAATTGCGTCATCAAGGGGCCCGCCTTGATAATCCTACTAAAGGGCCCGGTGGTGGTTCGTTACGCCACTGAATATAATTGTCTAAACTCCTTATCAAAATTAAATATTTACAACAAATCTGACACATATATATGGGCAAACTTTGAGTACTACTAATAAAAGTGGTGGAGATCAAGCAAGACTATAAGAAGACTAGGAAAAAGGTGCTATAACTGTAAAAACGCTTTAAAACCATATATTTCCTATGTTAAACTGCCTGTATTGGCTGTAAATTTACTTTTTCATCTATGATGGCAGTTGTTAAATGCTTGCTAAATAAAACTTAATGTCTTTTGATGCTTGTGTGCTTAAAGGCCTTAAAGGCCTTAACTGCTTGAACCCCGATAAATGCTGCTTGCAGCTTTAATTAGGGGTTCAAGCACTTCAGTGCTGAACACCTATTGTAATTGTTAATTTTCCCATGATGCAACATTCAGACATAAAACTGATCGGGCAGACCAAACCGTAAGTCGTGGAGACTTGAAACTTTGGGGGCTGATAGTACTCACACCGCCTACAGCGTCACCAAGGCCCGCCCCGATCGGCCTGACGGGGGCGCTACAGCGGCCAAAAGTACGAAACGGCTCATAACTCATCAACCGTGAGGCGTAGGCTCAAGTGTCTTATATCGCTGGAATCCTTGGCTCGAGGCGGACCAGATGCATGCCTCGGATTTGCTCGTCACCCTGGGAAAATTTTAGGGTATTTGGGGTTTTTCCAAAAACCTACTTTCGCGAACTAGTCCTAGGTTTTTGGCCCGACCGGAACCAAACCAGTGCGGCAAGATTCTCTGGAGTCTGATTGTCAATAATTATCAAAAAAAAGTGTAAATTTCGCTTCACGGTCCCTAAGGGCCGCCAAAATGTTCGAAGTGGGAGGAGCCCATTTTGCTTAATTGGCTATAACTCGTGAACGGAACGAGATTTTTGCACCAAACTCAGCACACGCATGTACGAGCTCATTCTGTGGTCACGTGAAAAAGGGCGCAGCGACTGGCCACTTGGTGGCGCTATAACTGTTAAAAGGGTGTCAAAATGATGTATTTCTATGGAAAAAACACATGAAATGGCTGAAAGCGGCCATCTTGCTGTCTGATTTGCATACAAGCACACAAAATCGGGCATGCGCATGCGTCACGTGATCCTGAAGAAGCTTGAAAACTTTCATGGACGTCGGGCCATTGGTGGCGCTTTAACTGTCATAAAGGTGAGAAGGCCTCTGTATTACCCTATGCAAAATGACATTTAAATGACTGAAAAATGGGGGGAAAAGAGCAGAGCTTCACCAAATTAGCTGAGCACATGCGCCATATTATTCTAAAGAAGCGTGCAAACTTTTATGGAGATCGGGCCATCAGTGGGGGTGTCACAGTTTAAAAGGTAAAAAAAAAAATGCACCACATTTCCATGATAAATGAGCTAAAAGGGCAACAAACGTTCTTTTTCCTCTCCGAGGCACATGTTAGAAGGCTGGATAAAGTTTTTGGAACGCAGCAGCGCAGACGGCAAGCGCCTAGACCCTATAGTTTTTTTTTTAGAGGCCTTTTTGTGGCCCTTTTTTAGCCACTTATTAGGGGTTCAAGCACTTCAGTGCTGAACACCTATTGTAATTGTTAATTTTCCCATGATGCAACATTCAGACATAAAACTGATCGGGCAGACCAAACCGTAAGTCGTGGAGACTTGAAACTTTGGGGGCTGATAGTACTCACACCGCCTACAGCGTCACCAAGGCCCGCCCCGATCGGCCTGACGGGGGCGCTACAGCGGCCAAAAGTACGAAACGGCTCATAACTCATCAACCGTGAGGCGTAGGCTCAAGTGTCTTATATCGCTGGAATCCTTGGCTCGAGGCGGACCAGATGCATGCCTCGGATTTGCTCGTCACCCTGGGAAAATTTTAGGGTATTTGGGGTTTTTCCAAAAACCTACTTTCGCGAACTAGTCCTAGGTTTTTGGCCCGACCGGAACCAAACCAGTGCGGCAAGATTCTCTGGAGTCTGATTGTCAATAATTATCAAAAAAAAGTGTAAATTTCGCTTCACGGTCCCTAAGGGCCGCCAAAATGTTCGAAGTGGGAGGAGCCCATTTTGCTTAATTGGCTATAACTCGTGAACGGAACGAGATTTTTGCACCAAACTCAGCAATCGCATGTACGAGCTCATTCTGTGGTCACGTGAAAAAGGGCGCAGCGACTGGCCACTTGGTGGCGCTATAACTGTTAAAAGGGTGTCAAAATGATGTATTTCTATGGAAAAAACACATGAAATGGCTGAAAGCGGCCATCTTGCTGTCTGATTTGCATACAAGCTCACAAAATCGGGCATGCGCATGCGTCACGTGATCCTGAAGAAGCTTGAAAACTTTCATGGACGTCGGGCCATTGGTGGCGCTTTAACTGTCATAAAGGTGAGAAGGCCTCTGTATTACCCTATGCAAAATGACATTTAAATGACTGAAAAATGGGGGGAAAAGAGCAGAGCTTCACCAAATTAGCTGAGCACATGCGCCATATTATTCTAAAGAAGCGTGCAAACTTTTATGGAGATCGGCCCATCAGTGGGGGTGTCACAGTTTAAAAGGTAAAAAAAAAAATGCACCACATTTCCATGATAAATGAGCTAAAAGGGCAACAAACGTTCTTTTTCCTCTCCGAGGCACATGTTAGAAGGCTGGATAAAGTTTTTGGAACGCAGCAGCGCAGACGGCAAGCGCCTAGACCCTATAGTTTTTTTTTTAGAGGCCTTTTTGTGGCCCTTTTTTAGCCACTTATTAGGGGTTCAAGCACTTCAGTGCTGAACACCTATTGTAATTGTTAATTTTCCCATGATGCAACATTCAGACATAAAACTGATCGGGCAGACCAAACCGTAAGTCATGGAGACTTGAAACTTTGGGGGCTGATAGTACTCACACCGCCTACAGCGTCACCAAGGCCCGCCCCGATCGGCCTGACGGGGGCGCTACAGCGGCCAAAAGTACGAAACGGCTCATAACTCATCAACCGTGAGGCGTAGGCTCAAGTGTCTTATATCGCTGGAATCCTTGGCTCGAGGCGGACCAGATGCATGCCTCGGATTTGCTCGTCACCCTGGGAAAATTTTAGGGTATTTGGGGTTTTTCCAAAAACCTACTTTCGCGAACTAGTCCTAGGTTTTTGGCCCGACCGGAACCAAACCAGTGCGGCAAGATTCTCTGGAGTCTGATTGTCAATAATTATCAAAAAAAAGTGTAAATTTCGCTTCACGGTCCCTAAGGGCCGCCAAAATGTTCGAAGTGGGAGGAGCCCATTTTGCTTAATTGGCTATAACTCGTGAACGGAACGAGATTTTTGCACCAAACTCAGCACACGCATGTACGAGCTCATTCTGTGGTCACGTGAAAAAGGGCGCAGCGACTGGCCACTTGGTGGCGCTATAACTGTTAAAAGGGTGTCAAAATGATGTATTTCTATGGAAAAAACACATGAAATGGCTGAAAGCGGCCATCTTGCTGTCTGATTTGCATACAAGCACACAAAATCGGGCATGCGCATGCGTCACGTGATCCTGAAGAAGCTTGAAAACTTTCATGGACGTCGGGCCATTGGTGGCGCTTTAACTGTCATAAAGGTGAGAAGGCCTCTGTATTACCCTATGCAAAATGACATTTAAATGACTGAAAAATGGGGGGAAAAGAGCAGAGCTTCACCAAATTAGCTGAGCACATGCGCCATATTATTCTAAAGAAGCGTGCAAACTTTTATGGAGATCGGCCCATCAGTGGGGGTGTCACAGTTTAAAAGGTAAAAAAAAAAATGCACCACATTTCCATGATAAATGAGCTAAAAGGGCAACAAACGTTCTTTTTCCTCTCCGAGGCACATGTTAGAAGGCTGGATAAAGTTTTTGGAACGCAGCAGCGCAGACGGCAAGCGCCTAGACCCTATAGTTTTTTTTTTAGAGGCCTTTTTGTGGCCCTTTTTTAGCCACTTATTAGGGGTTCAAGCACTTCAGTGCTGAACACCTATTGTAATTGTTAATTTTCCCATGATGCAACATTCAGACATAAAACTGATCGGGCAGACCAAACCGTAAGTCGTGGAGACTTGAAACTTTGGGGGCTGATAGTACTCACACCGCCTACAGCGTCACCAAGGCCCGCCCCGATCGGCCTGACGGGGGCGCTACAGCGGCCAAAAGTACGAAACGGCTCATAACTCATCAACCGTGAGGCGTAGGCTCAAGTGTCTTATATCGCTGGAATCCTTGGCTCGAGGCGGACCAGATGCATGCCTCGGATTTGCTCGTCACCCTGGGAAAATTTTAGGGTATTTGGGGTTTTTCCAAAAACCTACTTTCGCGAACTAGTCCTAGGTTTTTGGCCCGACCGGAACCAAACCAGTGCGGCAAGATTCTCTGGAGTCTGATTGTCAATAATTATCAAAAAAAAGTGTAAATTTCGCTTCACGGTCCCTAAGGGCCGCCAAAATGTTCGAAGTGGGAGGAGCCCATTTTGCTTAATTGGCTATAACTCGTGAACGGAACGAGATTTTTGCACCAAACTCAGCACACGCATGTACGAGCTCATTCTGTGGTCACGTGAAAAAGGGCGCAGCGACTGGCCACTTGGTGGCGCTATAACTGTTAAAAGGGTGTCAAAATGATGTATTTCTATGGAAAAAACACATGAAATGGCTGAAAGCGGCCATCTTGCTGTCTGATTTGCATACAAGCACACAAAATCGGGCATGCGCATGCGTCACGTGATCCTGAAGAAGCTTGAAAACTTTCATGGACGTCGGGCCATTGGTGGCGCTTTAACTGTCATAAAGGTGAGAAGGCCTCTGTATTACCCTATGCAAAATGACATTTAAATGACTGAAAAATGGGGGGAAAAGAGCAGAGCTTCACCAAATTAGCTGAGCACATGCGCCATATTATTCTAAAGAAGCGTGCAAACTTTTATGGAGATCGGCCCATCAGTGGGGGTGTCACAGTTTAAAAGGTAAAAAAAAAAATGCACCACATTTCCATGATAAATGAGCTAAAAGGGCAACAAACGTTCTTTTTCCTCTCCGAGGCACATGTTAGAAGGCTGGATAAAGTTTTTGGAACGCAGCAGCGCAGACGGCAAGCGCCTAGACCCTATAGTTTTTTTTTTAGAGGCCTTTTTGTGGCCCTTTTTTAGCCACTTATTAGGGGTTCAAGCACTTCAGTGCTGAACACCTATTGTAATTGTTAATTTTCCCATGATGCAACATTCAGACATAAAACTGATCGGGCAGACCAAACCGTAAGTCGTGGAGACTTGAAACTTTGGGGGCTGATAGTACTCACACCGCCTACAGCGTCACCAAGGCCCGCCCCGATCGGCCTGACGGGGGCGCTACAGCGGCCAAAAGTACGAAACGGCTCATAACTCATCAACCGTGAGGCGTAGGCTCAAGTGTCTTATATCGCTGGAATCCTTGGCTCGAGGCGGACCAGATGCATGCCTCGGATTTGCTCGTCACCCTGGGAAAATTTTAGGGTATTTGGGGTTTTTCCAAAAACCTACTTTCGCGAACTAGTCCTAGGTTTTTGGCCCGACCGGAACCAAACCAGTGCGGCAAGATTCTCTGGAGTCTGATTGTCAATAATTATCAAAAAAAAGTGTAAATTTCGCTTCACGGTCCCTAAGGGCCGCCAAAATGTTCGAAGTGGGAGGAGCCCATTTTGCTTAATTGGCTATAACTCGTGAACGGAACGAGATTTTTGCACCAAACTCAGCACACGCATGTACGAGCTCATTCTGTGGTCACGTGAAAAAGGGCGCAGCGACTGGCCACTTGGTGGCGCTATAACTGTTAAAAGGGTGTCAAAATGATGTATTTCTATGGAAAAAACACATGAAATGGCTGAAAGCGGCCATCTTGCTGTCTGATTTGCATACAAGCTCACAAAATCGGGCATGCGCATGCGTCACGTGATCCTGAAGAAGCTTGAAAACTTTCATGGACGTCGGGCCATTGGTGGCGCTTTAACTGTCATAAAGGTGAGAAGGCCTCTGTATTACCCTATGCAAAATGACATTTAAATGACTGAAAAATGGGGGGAAAAGAGCAGAGCTTCACCAAATTAGCTGAGCACATGCGCCATATTATTCTAAAGAAGCGTGCAAACTTTTATGGAGATCGGCCCATCAGTGGGGGTGTCACAGTTTAAAAGGTAAAAAAAAAAATGCACCACATTTCCATGATAAATGAGCTAAAAGGGCAACAAACGTTCTTTTTCCTCTCCGAGGCACATGTTAGAAGGCTGGATAAAGTTTTTGGAACGCAGCAGCGCAGACGGCAAGCGCCTAGACCCTATAGTTTTTTTTTTAGAGGCCTTTTTGTGGCCCTTTTTTAGCCACTTATTAGGGGTTCAAGCACTTCAGTGCTGAACACCTATTGTAATTGTTAATTTTCCCATGATGCAACATTCAGACATAAAACTGATCGGGCAGACCAAACCGTAAGTCGTGGAGACTTGAAACTTTGGGGGCTGATAGTACTCACACCGCCTACAGCGTCACCAAGGCCCGCCCCGATCGGCCTGACGGGGGCGCTACAGCGGCCAAAAGTACGAAACGGCTCATAACTCATCAACCGTGAGGCGTAGGCTCAAGTGTCTTATATCGCTGGAATCCTTGGCTCGAGGCGGACCAGATGCATGCCTCGGATTTGCTCGTCACCCTGGGAAAATTTTAGGGTATTTGGGGTTTTTCCAAAAACCTACTTTCGCGAACTAGTCCTAGGTTTTAGGCCCGACCGGAACCAAACCAGTGCGGCAAGATTCTCTGGAGTCTGATTGTCAATAATTATCAAAAAAAAGTGTAAATTTCGCTTCACGGTCCCTAAGGGCCGCCAAAATGTTCGAAGTGGGAGGAGCCCATTTTGCTTAATTGGCTATAACTCGTGAACGGAACGAGATTTTTGCACCAAACTCAGCACACGCATGTACGAGCTCATTCTGTGGTCACGTGAAAAAGGGCGCAGCGACTGGCCACTTGGTGGCGCTATAACTGTTAAAAGGGTGTCAAAATGATGTATTTCTATGGAAAAAACACATGAAATGGCTGAAAGCGGCCATCTTGCTGTCTGATTTGCATACAAGCACACAAAATCGGGCATGCGCATGCGTCACGTGATCCTGAAGAAGCTTGAAAACTTTCATGGACGTCGGGCCATTGGTGGCGCTTTAACTGTCATAAAGGTGAGAAGGCCTCTGTATTACCCTATGCAAAATGACATTTAAATGACTGAAAAATGGGGGGAAAAGAGCAGAGCTTCACCAAATTAGCTGAGCACATGCGCCATATTATTCTAAAGAAGCGTGCAAACTTTTATGGAGATCGGGCCATCAGTGGGGGTGTCACAGTTTAAAAGGTAAAAAAAAAAATGCACCACATTTCCATGATAAATGAGCTAAAAGGGCAACAAACGTTCTTTTTCCTCTCCGAGGCACATGTTAGAAGGCTGGATAAAGTTTTTGGAACGCAGCAGCGCAGACGGCAAGCGCCTAGACCCTATAGTTTTTTTTTTAGAGGCCTTTTTGTGGCCCTTTTTTAGCCACTTATTAGGGGTTCAAGCACTTCAGTGCTGAACACCTATTGTAATTGTTAATTTTCCCATGATGCAACATTCAGACATAAAACTGATCGGGCAGACCAAACCGTAAGTCGTGGAGACTTGAAACTTTGGGGGCTGATAGTACTCACACCGCCTACAGCGTCACCAAGGCCCGCCCCGATCGGCCTGACGGGGGCGCTACAGCGGCCAAAAGTACGAAACGGCTCATAACTCATCAACCGTGAGGCGTAGGCTCAAGTGTCTTATATCGCTGGAATCCTTGGCTCGAGGCGGACCAGATGCATGCCTCGGATTTGCTCGTCACCCTGGGAAAATTTTAGGGTATTTGGGGTTTTTCCAAAAACCTACTTTCGCGAACTAGTCCTAGGTTTTTGGCCCGACCGGAACCAAACCAGTGCGGCAAGATTCTCTGGAGTCTGATTGTCAATAATTATCAAAAAAAAGTGTAAATTTCGCTTCACGGTCCCTAAGGGCCGCCAAAATGTTCGAAGTGGGAGGAGCCCATTTTGCTTAATTGGCTATAACTCGTGAACGGAACGAGATTTTTGCACCAAACTCAGCACACGCATGTACGAGCTCATTCTGTGGTCACGTGAAAAAGGGCGCAGCGACTGGCCACTTGGTGGCGCTATAACTGTTAAAAGGGTGTCAAAATGATGTATTTCTATGGAAAAAACACATGAAATGGCTGAAAGCGGCCATCTTGCTGTCTGATTTGCATACAAGCACACAAAATCGGGCATGCGCATGCGTCACGTGATCCTGAAGAAGCTTGAAAACTTTCATGGACGTCGGGCCATTGGTGGCGCTTTAACTGTCATAAAGGTGAGAAGGCCTCTGTATTACCCTATGCAAAATGACATTTAAATGACTGAAAAATGGGGGGAAAAGAGCAGAGCTTCACCAAATTAGCTGAGCACATGCGCCATATTATTCTAAAGAAGCGTGCAAACTTTTATGGAGATCGGCCCATCAGTGGGGGTGTCACAGTTTAAAAGGTAAAAAAAAAAATGCACCACATTTCCATGATAAATGAGCTAAAAGGGCAACAAACGTTCTTTTTCCTCTCCGAGGCACATGTTAGAAGGCTGGATAAAGTTTTTGGAACGCAGCAGCGCAGACGGCAAGCGCCTAGACCCTATAGTTTTTTTTTTAGAGGCCTTTTTGTGGCCCTTTTTTAGCCACTTATTAGGGGTTCAAGCACTTCAGTGCTGAACACCTATTGTAATTGTTAATTTTCCCATGATGCAACATTCAGACATAAAACTGATCGGGCAGACCAAACCGTAAGTCGTGGAGACTTGAAACTTTGGGGGCTGATAGTACTCACACCGCCTACAGCGTCACCAAGGCCCGCCCCGATCGGCCTGACGGGGGCGCTACAGCGGGCAAAAGTACGAAACGGCTCATAACTCATCAACCGTGAGGCGTAGGCTCAAGTGTCTTATATCGCTGGAATCCTTGGCTCGAGGCGGATTTGCTTGCCCTTCAGGCGCCAATTTTGAGTAAATTGAGGTTTTTTGAAAAACCTACTTTTGCGAATTACTCCTAGATTTTTTGCCCGATCGAAACCAAACCAATGCAGAAATATTCTCTGGACAGAGACTATCAATAATCATCAAAAAAATTCTTAATTTAAATTCACGGTCGCTAAGGGAAATCAAAATGTTTGATGGCACCAGGGCCACTTTTACTAAAACAATTATAACTCGTGAAATATGCCAGGTTTCTCCTTATAGTTTGTGTATCATTGTCATTAAGCACTTAAAAAACTTGCAATTATCTTCGAAACCGATAGTCCAAATTTCTTGAAATTTGAAAACATAGATCAATAGCTAAACAATAACGCCCAAATATCACAATTAAGATAGGAACTGACAAAAATAAATAAACAAATAAAATTTTTAAATCATTGTCACCCATGGATCATTTTTATTCTCTCATAAACAGAACTGTCTAAACTTCAAAACAAAATGAGATATTTACAACAAATTTGACAGACATGCATGGGCACACTTTGAGGACACTTGAAGTGGTGGAGATCAGGCAAGATGTGGTGCTATAACTGTCAAAAAAACTTTCCTCAGTAAATTGCCTGTATTGGCTGTAAATGGTATTTTCCATCAATGTTATAAGTTTATTTCTTTATTTGGATCCCCATTAGCCTCTTTCTAGGCAGTGGCTACTCTTCCTGGGGTCCCAAAAAGTAAATCATACAAAACTACATTTAATCAACAACAATAAAAAGTCAAGTCAATGAAACGCACTAACCCATCATCCATTCCAAATATCAAAATCAACAATTTAATATATTTTGCCATTAAATATTCCTTTGAATATTTTTTTAAAACTAATTTTTCTTGTAAAAATGTGTGATATCAATAGTAAATGATTCCATATTTTCATTCCTCTATACATTACTGTCCGTTGGTTTCCAGTGGTTTTCGAAACAGGAAATAAAAAACATTCCTTTTATTCATGCCTGGTGTAAAAAAATATGACTAGTACTATTATACAAAAGTTGAGAGTACAGCGCATTAGGAACTCTAGACACAGAAATATTTCTTATAAAATAAAGCAGAGAGACAATCCTTCACCAGTTCATTCTCAGTATATTAGCTCTTCTATAACAGTTTAAATTCAGTCCTGTCGCTCTGTTCTGGACAAATTTATTTTTTCAATTACATCCATTTTTTTTTATTTACTTGATGCACTGGTAAAAACCACTGGGCAAAAACACGCGATTCGTCCAATCACTGATTGTGCTGCAGTGACTGCCACCCCTGAGAGCCAACAGTAGCGGCATATTCTTAAGGCCCGCCCACTGTTCGCGCAGGCGCTGTTGCTGTCAGCATGATGAGAGAACAGAATAGATCAGATGAGACAGCAGCACGGAAACTTTCTTCAGAAACTCCTTGTACTAAATGATCATCATACTCTATCGGGAACTGTGATTGTGTGCACTTGGAAACTTTGGATGCATCAACTTGTCGTCAGAGAAAGGTGTAAAAGGTGAAATCGGAGTAAAGATTTATAGTGTGATAATCTTTATTGAACAATCTTCTTTAATTGAATATGTGATGCAGTCTCGTTTTGGTGAGTGACTTTTTTTGTCATATGTTATCTTATGACAGATATCTATTTCAGAAATGATTTGATATGAGCTGAGTTGACTAGGCCGCAGTCACAGCGCGAGCTGAACTAGTTAGCCGTGTGCTAAAGCTACCGCGTGTAGCTAACATCTTTGTATCATGAGTTGTGACAGTGACTGTTTTATGAGTGTCGAATCGATGTGTTAAATAAATTTGGATTAATGTGTCATTTGAGCTGTGCATGTCATTTGTTACTGAAATGTTGAGTCAGAAATTAATTATTGTACGTTTGCCTTGTGTTTTCCAAGGCTGCGTTTTCTTGTTCTCTATTTTTTTTCCCTATGTGAACGTGATCGGCAAGTGTATCCTGTTTTGTGCCATAAATAATCCTGTGAAGGTGAATCGCCTGCCTAGTGGATGCAATTACATGCACAAATGCTAACCAGTGCCCATGGACCTGTTTCCCATTTGAACTGTAATTTGAAACCATCAACTGGTAGGATAACTACAATTTTCTTTTGTTTGTTTTTGTTTTTTATATTTATGTGTTGCTATATAAATAAGTGTTACGATGTGTATAGCATGCACAAAAATCAAGGACATTTTTTGTAACGAATGTAGCGAAAACTAAACAGCGTCTCTGCGCATTGAAAGGCTGTCACTCAGTGCACAATCACATTGTTACAGCAACGGATTGTCTTTGAGTCATTAAACCGTACATGTACAAACATGTTCAAAAACACTGATTCGTTAAAAAGATAGATGTGATGAAACTAGGTGGTAATTATTTTTAACTTTAAGCTCCACTTTCGAACTTCACCTAATTTAATCGAAGCTTTTAGGCTGTTGAATCATTAAAAAGAAACAAGTCGGTGATGTCTGTTTTCATTTACTAACTCTCTATTGTTCTTATTTGTCACTCATCTTTCTGAAACAAACTACAAAGAGAACTTTTTAATTTATCAATATAATTTTCTCTTTGAATCAGAACAAAATTGTCAATTATTTGCTCTCCTGTTGCACCATTTCCTCCCTCCAGTAGATGATCCTTGCTTCTGATTTAATTATGCCCTACCGAATACTATATCTAGGTGTAGCACATCAAGTCAAGTTGCGCACTACATGCTACACAGTGTTGTGTAGGGCTGGGTTTCGATTCAAATTTCAAGAATCGATTCGATTCCGATTCTCAAGATCTTGAATCGATTATCATTATTCGATCCGATCTGATCCGATCTTCGAGATTTAGATAATGTTAATTTCCGCCATGATAAATTTTCCACCATTTTGAATTTTGTCAACAACGTACTTTTACTAACTAGTCCTAGGTTTATCGCCCAATCGGAACCAAACCAGTGCAGAAATGTATAGAAATCCTATAAATGTTAAACAGCTTTAAAACCATGTATTTCCTATGTTACATTGCCTGTATTGGCTGTAAATGGTCTTTTCCATCTATTATGTCAGTGGTTACATGCTTGCTAAATAAAACTTAATAGATTTTAAAGCTTTTGTGCTTTAAGGCCTTAAAGGCCTTAACTGCTTGAACCCCGATAAATGCTGCTTGCAGCTTTAATTATTATTATTATTATTCCGC
>NC_138228.1:27446766-27479266 GCF_964197995.2 Scardinius erythrophthalmus | reverse complement strand
TTGGATGGCTGTAATAGGGTAATTTATAAAATGGGCGTGTCAAAATACATTAAAAAGCCTATAAATCCTAAATAAAAACTCAGAACTTCACAAAAATTGGTCAGCATATGTGACATAACATCATTAACAAGCATGAAAAATTCTATGGAGATCGGACGATAGGTGGCGCTATAACTGTTAAAAAGCTTTAAAATCATATATTTCCTATGGTAAACTGCCTGTATTGGCTGTAAATGGTCTTTTCCATCTCTGATCATATAATTTTCATATCATAATGTTCAAAACTAGTGCAATACAATTCTCTGGACTCACTAGATCAATAATTGTCAGAAAAAGTTGAACTACTTCATTTGGATAGCTATAATAGGTTCACTTCAAAATCTGGCCTTTACCAAGTGTCCCCGAAAGCCTATATCTCTTTAATCAATGCTCAGACCTTCTTAAAAACAAGTCAGAACGTGTGAAATATCACCCTGAACAAGCATGAAAATTTTCAGACAGATCGGACAAAATTTGCCTCTATAACAGTTAAAAAGGTGAAAATGATATGAATTAATGGCATGTTAAGCCAATAAGTGGTATTTTACTGCCCCCTGCTGTTTAAAATAGTCATTTTCTCATATTGGTATTGGTATCAGCCATGGTAAATCATGATAAATGATGGTGTGTGTGTGTGTGTGTGTGTGTGTGTGTGTGTGTGTGTGTGTGTGTGTGTGTGTGTGTGTGTGTGTGTGGTACAAATATAACAAAGGTTTTATTTTCCAACATGAAAACAAACATAACAGAGTGCTAGTGCACAAACAATAACCGACAATGATAATGGATGAGAGGGGAACTTAAATACACAGATCAAGACAAGGACAACAGGTGACGGTTATGATGATGAGGAGCAGGTGATGATGAGGAGGGTGATGAGGAGCAGGTGCAGGTGATGACGACAGATGGGGAATGTGATGAAGACAGAAGGTGAATGTGATGAAGGTGAATGTGACACCAATATCACTGAAACATTTGTGTGTGTGTGTGTGTGTGTGTGTGTGTGTGTGTGTGTGTGTGTGTAGCATTATTGTGTGTAGCATATGTAGCAAGTATGCATTATTGAGTTAACATGGAAACACTGGTTTGCTTTAGTGCAGAAAACTGGTCAAAATCATGAGGTTTAAAGTGAAAGTGAGCCAATAAGTGGTCTTCTACTGCCCTCTGCTGGCCATTCTACTTAATTAAATTTTTCCACATGTGCTTGCATTTATACTTGAATACACACTAAAAATCACTTATATAGCAATAACTATTATAACATAATCATATTTTGTCAGTGTTAATCACTTTATTTGCACTGACACTTCAAATAATTGCTAGTAATGTGGTAAATCATGGTAAATCATGGTTAACTATGCTGTGTGTGTGTGTGTGTGTGTGTGTGTGTGTGTGTGTAAGCATGCATTGAGTTAACATGGAAAAACTGGTTTGCTTTAGTGCAGAAAACTGGTTTAAAGTGAAAGTGAGCCAATAAGTGGTCTTCTACTGCCCTCTGCTGGCCATTCTACTTAATAATGAAATATTTTACATGTGCTTTTGCATTCATACTTGGACACACACTAAAAATCACGTATATAACTAACTATTATAACACAATAATATTTTGTCAGTGTTCATCACCTCATTTGCACTGACACTTCACATATTTGCTAGTAATGTGGTTAATCATGCTAGAAACATTGTAAATCATAGTAAATAATACTGAAATGAGGTGTATCAAGGTAAAGCATGCTAGAATCCTAATAAATCATTCTGGAACATGGTATATGATAGTAAATCATGCTAGAATCATATTAAATAATTCTAGAATGTGGCAAATCGTTGTGGGAGGAGCCTATTTTACTCAAATGGCTATAACTCAAGAAGTAAATGAGATATCTTCACCAAACTCAGTACACATGTGTATGGGTTCAATTTGAGGTCACAGTAAACAATTCTATGGAGATCGGAGTATAGGTGGCGCTATAACTGTTAAAAAGCTTTAAAACCATATATATCCCATGGCAAATTGCCTGTATTGGCTGTAAATGGTCTTTTCCATCTATTATGTCAGTGGTTACATGCTTGCTAAATAAATCTTAATAACTTTTGATGCTTTTGTGCTTAAATGCCTTAAAGGCCTTAACTGCTTGAACCCCGATAAATGCTGCTTGCAGCTTTAATTATTATTATTATTATTATTATTCCGCCGTAAAACGCATCGTGCAGCCCAAACCGTAAGAGCTGGAACTTTGAAACTTTGACAGATGGTAGTACAAAAATCGAGGAAAGGTTCAGAGATTATGACCCCGATTGGCCCATAGGTGGCGCTATAGCAACCAAAAGCGCGAAACTGTTCATAACTCCTAGACCGTATGTCGTAGACTCAAGTGTCTTATATCATTGGAAAGCTGGATGCCTGACGAACAAAACGTATATCTCCGATTTCATTTCCGCCATGATAGATTTTCCGCCATTTTGAATTTTGTCAAAAACCTACTTTTGCGAACTAGTCCCTGGTTTTTTGCCCGATTGGAACCAAACCAGTGCAGAAATGTTCTCTGGAGTCTGAATATCAATAATTATCGAAAAAAAGTGGAAATTTCGATTCACGGTCGCTAAGGGGCGCCAAAACGTACGTTGTGGGAGGGGCCTATTTTACTAAAATGGCTATAACTCCCGATGTAAATGAGGTATCTTCACCAAACTTGGTACACATGTGTATGAGTTCAATCTGGGGTCACAGTAAAAAAATCGCGACGATTAGCCTCATGGTGGCGCTATAAAATGAAAAAAACATAAAACAGGCTATAACCACCTGACCGTTAGTCCGATTGACTTGAAAATTGGTATGCAGTGTCTTGGTCCAAGGTGCCATGTATGTGTATGAGGACATTGGCGTATCTCAAAAAACATGGCCGCCATCGCCCAACGAAGTTTGAGCACCTATTAGACAAGGTTAACGGAGGCCGATCGGAACGAAACTCAATGGGCATGTTCGGCTCATGGCCCTAAAGGTCTGTAAGAATTTTGAAAGAAATCGGCCACTAGTTGGCGCTAACGAGTTTTACGGCTCTGTAATCACGTGGTGTTACAAATATCCACACAATATGCATATCATTTGATAGATCTCCTCATCCTGAACAACTTTGCCTCAAGAACCATTGCTGTCAATCAAACTGTTCATTAATTATTCATTAATATGTTAAAAACCTACTTTTGCGAACTAGTCCTAGGTTTTTTGCCCGATTGGAACCAGACCAGTCTAGGACAATTCTCTGGACTCTCTAGATCAATAATTATCAAAAAAAAGTTGAACTTTTGCATTTGGATGGCTGTAATAGGGTAATTTATAAAATGGGCGTGTCAAAATACATTAAAAAGCCTATAAATCCTAAATAAAAACTCAGAACTTCACAAAAATTGGTCAGCATATGTGACATAACATCATTAACAAGCATGAAAAATTCTATGGAGATCGGACGATAGGTGGCGCTATAACTGTTAAAAAGCTTTAAAATCATATATTTCCTATGGTAAACTGCCTGTATTGGCTGTAAATGGTCTTTTCCATCTCTGATCATATAATTTTCACATCATAATGTTCAAAACTAGTGCAATACAATTCTCTGGACTCACTAGATCAATAATTGTCAGAAAAAGTTGAACTACTTCATTTGGATAGCTATAATAGGTTCACTTCAAAATCTGGCCTTTACCAAGTGTCCCCGAAAGCCTATATCTCTTTAATCAATGCTCAGACCTTCTTAAAAACAAGTCAGAACGTGTGAAATATCACCCTGAACAAGCATGAAAATTTTCAGACAGATCGGACAAAATTTGCCTCTATAACAGTTAAAAAGGTGAAAATGATATGAATTAATGGCATGTTAAGCCAATAAGTGGTATTTTACTGCCCCCTGCTGTTTAAAATAGTCATTGTCTCATATTGGTATTGGTATCAGCCATGGTAAATCATGATAAATGATGGTGTGTGTGTGTGTGTGTGTGTGTGTGTGTGTGTGTGTGTGTGTGTGTGTGTGTGGTACAAATATAACAAAGGTTTTATTTTCCAACATGAAAACAAACATAACAGAGTGCTAGTGCACAAACAATAACCGACAATGATAATGGATGAGAGGGGAACTTAAATACACAGATCAAGACGAGGACAACAGGTGACGGTTATGATGATGAGGAGCAGGTGATGATGAGGAGGGTGATGAGGAGCAGGTGCAGGTGATGACGACAGATGGTGAATGTGATGAAGACAGAAGGTGAATGTGATGAAGGTGAATGAGACACCAATATCACTGAAACATTTGTGTGTGTGTGTGTGTGTGTGTGTGTGTGTGTGTGTGTGTGTGTGTGTGTGTGTGTGTGTGTGTGTGTGTGTGTGTGTAGCATTATTGTGTGTAGCATATGTAGCAAGTATGCATTATTGAGTTAACATGGAAACACTGGTTTGCTTTAGTGCAGAAAACTGGTCAAAATCATGAGGTTTAAAGTGAAAGTGAGCCAATAAGTGGTCTTCTACTGCCCTCTGCTGGCCATTCTACTTATTAATTAAATTTTTCCACATGTGCTTGCATTTATACTTGAATACACACTAAAAATCACTTATATAGCAATAACTATTATAACACAATCATATTTTGTCAATGTTAATCACTTTATTTGCACTGACACTTCAAATAATTGCTAGTAATGTGATAAATCAGGCTAGAAACATGGTAAATCAAAGTAAATAATACTAGATTGTCGTTTATCTCCTGGTAAATAATACTAGAACGTGGTATATCATGGTAAATCATGGTTAACTATGCTGTGTGTGTGTGTGTGTGTGTGTGTGTGTGTGTGTGTGTAAGCATGCATTGAGTTAACATGGATAAACTGGTTTGCTTTAGTGCAGAAAACTGGTTTAAAGTGAAAGTGAGCCAATAAGTGGTCTTCTACTGCCCTCTGCTGGCCATTCTACTTATTAATGAAATATTTCAACATGTGCTTGCATTCATACTTGAATACACACTAAAAAAATCACTTATATAGCAATAACTATTATAACACAATCATATTTTGTCAGTGTTAACCACTTTATTTGCACTGACACTTCAAATAATTGCTAGTAATGTGATAAATCAGGCTAGAAACATGGTAAATCAAAGTAAATAATCCTAGATTGTCGTTTATCTCCTGGTAAATAATACTAGAACGTGGTATATCATGGTAAATCATGGTTAACTATGCTGTGTGTGTATGTGTGTGTGTGTGTGTGTTTGTGTGTGTGTGTGTGTGTGTGTGTGTGTGTGTGTGTGTGTGTAAGCATGCATTGAGTTAACATGGAAAAACTGGTTTGCTTTAGTGCAGAAAACTGGTTTAAAGTGAAAGTGAGCCAATAAGTGGTCTTCTACTGCCCTCTGCTGGCCATTCTACTTAATAATGAAATATTTTACATGTGCTTTTGCATTCATACTTGGACACACACTAAAAATCACGTATATAACTAACTATTATAACACAATAATATTTTGTCAGTGTTCATCACCTCATTTGCACTGACACTTCACATATTTGCTAGTAATGTGGTTAATCATGCTAGAAACATTGTAAATCATAGTAAATAATACTGAAATGAGGTGTATCAAGGTAAATCATGCTAGAATCCTAATAAATCATTCTGGAACATGGTATATGATAGTAAATCATGCTAGAATCATATTAAATAATTCTAGAATGTGGCAAATCGTTGTGGGAGGAGCCTATTTTACTCAAATGGCTATAACTCAAGAAGTAAATGAGATATCTTCACCAAACTCAGTACACATGTGTATGGGTTCAATTTGAGGTCACAGTAAACAATTCTATGGAGATCGGAGCATAGGTGGCGCTATAACTGTTAAAAAGCTTTAAAACCATATATATCCCATGGCAAATTGCCTGTATTGGCTGTAAATGGTCTTTTCCATCTATTATGTCAGTGGTTACATGCTTGCTAAATAAATCTTAATAACTTTTGATGCTTTTGTGCTTAAATGCCTTAAAGGCCTTAACTGCTTGAACCCCGATAAATGCTGCTTGCAGCTTTAATTAGGGGTTCAAGCACGAAGTGCTGAAACCCTATTGTAATTGTACTGATTAGGGGTTCAAGCACGAAGTGCTGAAACCCTATTGTAATTGTACTGATTTTTATTATTATTATTATTATTATTATTATTATTTTCCCCTAAAACGCATTGTGCAGACCAAACCGTAAGAGCTGGAACCTTGAAACTTGGCCAAATGGTAGTCCTCAATTTGGGGAGAACCTATAAAAGTATGACCCCGATTGGCCCATAGGTGGCGCTATAGCAACCAAAAGCGCAAAACTGCTCATAACTACTAGACCGTATGACGTAGACTCAAGTGTCTTATATCATTGGAAAGCTGGACGCCTGACGAACAAAACGTATATCTCCGATTTCATTTCCGCCATGATAGATTTTCCGCCATTTTGAATTTTGTCAAAAACATACTTTTGCGAACTAGTCCTAGGTTTTTCGCCCGATCGGAACCAAACCAGTGCAGAAATGTTCTCTAGAGTCTGAATATCAAAAACTATCGAAAAAAAGTTGAAATTTCGATTCACGGACGCTAAGGGCCGCCAAAACGTACGTTGTGGGCGGGGCCTATTTTACTAAAATGGCTATAACTCCAGAAGTAAATGAGGTATCTTCACCAAACTTGGTACACATGTGTAAGAGGTCAATCTGAGGTCACAGTAAAAAAATCGCGACGATTGGCCTCATGGTGGCGCTATAACATGAAAAAAACATAAAACAGGCTATAACCACCTGACCGTTAGTCCGATTGACTTGAAAATTGGTATGCAGTGTCTTGGTCCAAGGTGCCATGTATGTGTATGAGGACATTGGCGTATCTCAAAAAACATGGCCGCCATCGGCCAATGAAGTTTGAGCACCTATTAGACAAGGTTAACGGAGACCGATCGGAACGAAACTCGATGGGCATGTTCGACTCAAGGCCCTAGAGGTCTGTAAGAATTTTGAAAGAAATCGGCCACTAGTTGGCGCTAACGAGTTTTACGGCTCTGTAATCACGTGGTGTTACAAATATCCACACAATATGTATATCATTTGATAGATCTCCTCATCCTGAACAACTTTGCCTCAAGAACCATTGCTGTCAATCAAACCATTCATTAAATATTCGCAAACATGTTAAAAACCTACTTTTGCGAACTAGTCCTAGGTTTTTCACCCGATCGGAACCAGACCAGTCTAGGACAATTCTCTGGACTCTCTAGATCAAAAACTATCAAAAAAAAGTTGAAATTTTGCATTTGGATGGCTCTAATAGGGTCATTTATAAAATGGGCGTGGCAAAATACATTAAATATCCTATAAATCCTAAATAAAAACTCAGAACTTCACAAAAATCGGTGAGCATATGTGACATAACATCATTAACAAGCATGCCAAATTTTATGGAGATCGGACCATAGGTGGCGCTATAACTGTTAAAAAGCTTTAAAACCATATATTTCCTATGGTAAACTGCCTGTATTGGCTGTAAAAGGTCTTTTCCATCTCTGATCATATAATTTTCATATCATAATGTTCAAAACTAGTGCAATACAATTCTCTGGACTCACTAGGTCAATAATTGTCAGAAAAAGTTGAACTACTTCATTTGGATAGTTATAATAGGTTCACTTCAAAATGTAGCCTTTACCAAGTGTCCCCGAAAGCCTATATCTCTTTAATGAATGACTCAGACCTTCTTAAAAAGCCAGTGAAATATCACTCTGAACATGCATGAAAATTTTCAGACCGATCGGACAAAATTTGCCTCTATAACAGTTAAAAAGGTGAAAATTATATGAATATAATGGCATATTAAGCCAATAAGTTGTATTTTACTGCCCCCTGCTGTTTAAAATTTATAAAATCACTATTTTAACATTTACAATTACAATTACATTTAGTCAAAATCCATCCGTTAAAGTATTAGTATTGACAGTTTGATCACATCATATAGTTCAAATGTCTGTATCTACAACATAATGTGTTTGTGTAGTCTTAGGTTTCTGAATAAATTCTGAATCTTCTGATTAATAGCTTACAAAGACTTTGTGAAATGTTTATAGACCATTCAAATATATTTTCATTATGACATATCCCAATAGCATTGAAAAAACAACAACAACATTTGTCTTTGTGTGTGTGTGTGTGTGTGTGTGTGTGTGTGTGTGTGTGTGTGTGTGTGTGTGTGTGTGTGTGTGTGTGTGTGTGTGTGTGTAAGCATGCATTATTGAGTTAACATGGAAAAACTGATTTGATTTAGTGCAGAAAACTGGTAAAAATAATGAAATTTAAAGTGAAACTGAGCCAATAAGTGGTCTTCTAGTGCCCTCTGCTGGCCATTCTACTTATGAAGTCTTTTCACATGTGCTTTGTGCAAATCACTTATATAACAATAACTATTATAACAAAATCATATTTTGACAGTGTTTATCACTTCATTTGCACTGACACTTCACATAATTGCTAGTAATGTGGTAAATCATGGTAAATCACGCTAGAAACATGGTAAATCATAGTAAATCATACTAGAATGTGGTGTATCAAGGTAAATCATGCTAGAATCCTGGTAAATAATTCTAGAATGTGATATATCATGGTAAATCATGCTAGAACAGGGTAAATCATGGTAAACCATGGTAAATCATGATAAACTATGGTAAATCATGCTAGAATGTGGTATATCATGGTAAATCATGCTAGAACATGGTAAATTAAGGTAAACTAAGATAAATTCATGGTAAACTATGCTAGAACAGGGTAAATCATGATAAACTATGGTAAATCTTGCTAGAATGTGGTATATCATGGTAAATCATGCTAGAACATGGTAAATCAAGGTAAACTGAGATAAATTCATTGTAAACTATGCTAGAACAAGGTAAATCATGGTAAACCATGGTAAATCATGATAAACTATGGTAAATCATGCTAGAATGTGGCATATCATGGTAAATCATGCTAGAACATGGTCTTTTCCATCTATGATGTCATGCTTGCTAAATAAAACTTTATAACTTTTGATGCTTTTGTGCTTAAAGTCCTTAACGGCCTTAACTGCTTGAACCCCGATAAATGCTGCTTGCAGCTTTAATTTTTATTATTATTATTATTTTTCTTCTCCGCTAAAACGCATCGTGCAGCCCAAACCGTAAGGGCTAGAGCTTTGAAACTTTGCCAGATGGTAGTACAAAAATCGAGGAGAGGTTATCAAATTATGAGCCCGATTGGCCCATAGGTGGCGCTATAGCAACCAAAAGCGCGAAACTGCTCATAACTCCTAGACCGTAAGTCATAGACTCAAGTGTCTTATATCATTGGAAAGCTGGACGCCTGACGAACAAAACGTATATCTCCGATTTTATTTCCGCCATGATAGATTTTCCGCCATTTTGAATTTTGTCGAAAACCTACTTTTGCGAACTAGTCCCTGGTTTTTTGCCCGATCGGAACCAAACCAGTGCAGAATTGTTCTGTGGAGTCTGAAGATCAATAATTATCGAAAAAAAGTTGAAATTTCGATTCACGGTCGCTAGGGGGTGCAAAATTAACGTTGTGGGAGGAGCCTATTTTACTAAAATGGCTATAACTCCAGAAGTAAAAGAGGTATTTTCACCAAACTTGGTACACATGTGTAAGAGGTCAATCTGAGGTCACGGTAAAAAAATCGCGGAGATTGGCCACATGGTGGCGCTATAACATGAAAAAAACATAAAACAGGGTATAACCACCTGACCGTTAGTCCGATTGACTTGAAAATTGGTATGCAGTGTCTTGGTCCAAGGTGCCATGTATGTCTATGAGGACATTGGCGTATCTCAAAAAACATGGCCGCCATCGGCCAATGAAGTTTTAGCACCGATTAGACAAGGTTAACGGAGGCCGATCGGAACGAAACTCGATGGGCATGTTCGTCTTATGGCCCTAGAGGTCTGTAAGAATTTTGAAACAAATCGGCCACTAGTTGGCGCTAACGAGTTTTATGGCTCTGTAATCACGTGGTGTTACACTCATCCACACAATATGCATATCATTTGATAGATCTGCTCATGCTGAACAACTTTGCCTCAAGAACCATTGCTGTCAATCAAACCTACTTTTGCGAACTAGTCCTAGGTTTTTCACCCGATCGGAACCAGACCAGTCTAGGACAATTCTCTGGACTCTCTAGATCAATAATTATCAAAAAAAAGTTGAACTTTTGCATTTGGATGGCTGTAATAGGGTCATTTATAAAATGGGCGTGGCAAAATACAGTCAAAAGCCTATAAATCATAAATGAAAATGCAGAACTTCACAAAAATTGGTCAGCGTATGTGACATAACATCTTTAACAAGCATGCAAAATTTTATGGAGATCGGACGATAGGTGGCGCTGTAACTGTTAAAAAGCTTTAAAACCATATATTTCCTATGGTAAACTGCCTGTATTGGCTGTAAATGGTCTTTTCCATCTCTGATCATATAATTTTCATATCATAATGTTCAAAACTAGTGCAATACAATTATTTGGACTCACTAGATCAATAATTGTCAGAAAAAGTTGAACTACTTCATTTGGATAGCTATAATAGGTTCACTTCATAATGTAGCCTTTACCAAGTGTCCCCGAAAGCCTATATCTCTTTAATGAATTACTCAGACCTTCTTAAAAACAAGTCAGAACATGTGAAATATCACTCTAAACATGCATGAAAATTTTCAGACAGATCGGACAAAATTTGCCTCTATAACAGTTAAAAAGGTGAATATAATGGCATGTTAAGCCAATAAGTGGTATTTTACTGCCCCCTGCTGTTTAAAATAGGAATTTTGTCATATTGTTCTATAATTTATATTTAGACTTTATAAAATCCCTATTTTAACATTTACAATTACATTTAGTCAAAATCTATCTGTTAAAGTATTAGTACTGACAGTTTGATCACATCATATAGTTCAAATGTCTGTATCTACAACATAATGTGTGTGTGTAGTCTTAGGTTTCTGAATAAATTCTGAATCGTCTGATTAATAGCTTACAAAGACTTTGTGAAATGTTTATTGACCATTCAAATATATTTTCATAATGACATATCCCAATAGCATTGAAAAAACAACAACAACAACATTTGTCTTTGTGTGTGTGTGTGTGTGTGTGTGTGTGTGTGTGTGTGTGTGTGTGTGTGTGTGTAAGCATGCATTAAGTTAAAATGGTAAAACTGGTTTGCTTTTGTCATAGTTGTGTTCTGTCTGAGTATTGTTGTCTCTGATCACATGTCTTCCTTTGTTCTGTTTTCCCGCCACTCCTTGGTTTCCACGGTAACTGTCATTTAGTGCATCTGTCACACCTGTTTCCTCGTTAGTCTTGTCAGCTGTGTCTTGTTTCCCTGATCAGTTCTCCCATGTATTTAAGCCCTGAGTGTTGCCTTGTTCTTTGTCAGTTCTATGCTGTAATTAGAGTGTGTTGCTGCCTGTTCCGATATCCTGAGTTTAATTCCTATTAAACCTGCATCTTGTATGTTCATCCTTGTCTCCGCGTGCCTTCCTGCAACCATTCCGTGTTTAGCTTTAGTGGAGAAAACTGGTGAAAATAATGAAATTTAAAGTGAAACTGAGCCAATAAGTGGTCTTCTAGTGCCCTCTGCTGGCCATTCTACTTATTAATGAAGTCTTTTCACAGGTGATTTTGCGTCACTCTAGACACTTATAAAATCACTTATATAACAATAACTATTATAACAAAATCATATTTTGTCAGTGTTTATCACTTCATTTGCACTGACACTTCACGTGTTGTAAATCATGGTAAATCACGCTAGAAACATGGTAAATCATAGTAAATAAATCTAAAATGTGGTGTATCAAGGTAAATCATGCTAGAATCCTGATAAATCATTCTAGAACGTGGTATATTATGGTAAATCATGCTAGAACAGGGTAAATAATGGTAAACCATGGTAAATCATGCTAGAATGTGGTATATCATGGTAAATCATGCTAGAACATGGTAAATCAAGGTAAACTAAGATAAATTCATGGTAAACTATGCTAGAACAGGGTAAATCATGGTAAACCATGGTAAATCATGGTAAACCATGGTAAATCATGATAAACTATGGTAAATCATGCTACAGTGTGGTATATCATGGTAAATCATGCTAGAATATGGTAAATCAAGGTAAACTAAGATAAATTCATGGTCAACTATGCTAGAACAGGGTAAATCATGGTAAATCATGGTAAATCATGCTAAAACATGGTATTTTCCATCTATGATGTCAGTGGTTACCTGCTTGCTAAATAAAACTTGATGTCTTTTGATGTTTTTGTGCTTAAAGGCCTTAAAGGCCTTAACTGCTTGAACCCCGATAAATGCTGCTTGCAGCTTTAATTATTATTATTATTCCGCCGTAAAACGCATCGTGCAGCCCAAACCGTAAGAGCTGGAACTTTGAAACTTTGACAGATGGTAGTACAAAAATCGAGGAAAGGTTCAGAGATTATGACCCCGATTGGCCCATAGGTGGTGCTATAACAACCAAAAGCGCGAAACTGCTCATAACTCCTAGACCGTATGTCGTAGACTCAAGTGTCTTATATCATTGGAAAGCTGGACGCCTGACGAACAAAACGTATATCTCCGATTTCATTTCGGCCATGATAGATTTTCCGCCATTTTGAATTTTGTCAAAAATCTACTTTTGCGAACTAGTCCCTGGTTTTTTGCCCGATTGGAACCAAACTAGTGCAGAAATGTTCTCTGGAGACTGAATATCAATAATTATCGAAAAAAAGTGGAAATTTCGATTCACGGTCGCTAAGGGGCGCCAAAACGTACGTTGTGGGAGGGGCCTATTTTACTAAAATGGCTATAACTCCCGATGTAAATGAGGTATCTTCACCAAACTTGGGACACATGTGTATGAGCTTACTCTGGGGTCACAGTAAAAAAATCGCGACGATTGGCCTCATGGTGGCGCTATAAAATGAAAAAAACATAAAACAGGCTATAACCACCTGACCGTTAGTCCGATTGACTTGAAAATTGGTATGCAGTGTCTTGGTCCAAGGTGCCATGTATGTCTATGAGGACATTGGCGTATCTCAAAAAACATGGCCGCCATTGGCCAACGAAGTTTGAGCACCTATTAGACAAGGTTAACGGAGGCCGATCGGAACGAAACTCAATGGGCATGTTCGGCTCATGGCCCTAAAGGTCTGTAAGAATTTTGAAAGAAATCGGCCACTAGTTGGCGCTAACGAGTTTTACGGCTCTGTAATCACGTGGTGTTACAAATATCCACACAATATGCATATCATTTGATAGATCTCCTCATCCTGAACAACTTTGCCTCAAGAACCATTGCTGTCAATCAAACTGTTCATTAATTATTCATTAATATGTTAAAAACCTACTTTTGCGAACTAGTCCTAGGTTTTTTGCCCGATCGGAACCAGACCAGTCTAGGACAATTCTCTGGACTCTCTAGATCAATAATTATCAAAAAAAGTTGAACTTTTGCATTTGGATGGCTGTAATAGGGTAATTTATAAAATGGGCGTGTCAAAATACATTAAAAAGCCTATAAATCCTAAATAAAAACTCAGAACTTCACAAAAATTGGTCAGCATATGTGACATAACATCATTAACAAGCATGTAAAATTCTATGGAGATCGGACGATAGGTGGCGCTATAACTGTTAAAAAGCTTTAAAATCATATATTTCCTATGGTAAACTGCCTGTATTGGCTGTAAATGGTCTTTTCCATCTCTGATCATATAATTTTCATATCATAATTTTCAAAACTAGTGCAATACAAGTCTCTGGACTCACTAGATCAATAATTGTCAGAAAAAGTTGAACTACTTCATTTGAATAGCTATAATAGGTTCACTTCAAAATCTGGCCTTTACCAAGTGTCCCCGAAAGCCTATATCTCTTGAATCAATGCTCAGACCTTCTTAAAAACAAGTCAGAACGTGTGAAATATCACCCTGAACAAGCATGAAAATTTTCAGACAGATCGGACAAAATTTGCCTCTATAACAGTTAAAAAGGTGAAAATGATATGAATTAATGGCATGTTAAGCCAATAAGTGGTATTTTACTGCCCCCTGCTGTTTAAAATAGTCATTTTCTCATATTGGTATTGGTATCAGCCATGGTAAATCATGATAAATGATGGTGTGTGTGTGTGTGTGTGTGTGTGTGTGTGTGTGTGTGTGTGTGTGTGTGTGTGTGTGTGTGTGTGTGTGTGTGTGTGTGTGTGTGTGTGTGTGTGTGTGTGTGTGTGTGTGTGGTACAAATATAACAAAGGTTTTATTTTCCAACATGAAAACAAACATAACAGAGTGCTAGTGCACAAACAATAACCGACAATGATAATGGATGAGAGGGGAACTTAAATACACAGATCAAGACAAGGACAACAGGTGACGGTTATGATGATGAGGAGCAGGTGATGATGAGGAGGGTGATGAGGAGCAGGTGCAGGTGATGACGACAGATGGTGAATGTGATGAAGACAGAAGGTGAATGTGATGAAGGTGAATGTCACACCAATATCACTGAAACATTTGTGTGTGTGTGTGTGTGTGTGTGTGTGTGTGTGTGTGTGTGTGTGTGTGTGTGTGTGTGTGTGTGTGTGTGTGTGTGTGTAGCATTATTGTGTGTAGCATATGTAGCAAGTATGCATTATTGAGTTAACATGGAAACACTGGTTTGCTTTAGTGCAGAAAACTGGTCAAAATCATGAGGTTTAAAGTGAAAGTGAGCCAATAAGTGGTCTTCTACTGCCCTCTGCTGGCCATTCTACTTATTAATTAAATTTTTCCACATGTGCTTGCATTTATACCTGAATACACACTAAAAAATCACTTATATAGCAATAACTATTATAACACAATCATATTTTGTCAGTGTTAATCACTTTATTTGCACTCACACTTCAAATAATTGCTAGTAATGTGGTAAATCATGGTAAATCATGGTTGACTATGCTGTGTGTGTGTGTGTGTGTGTGTGTGTGTGTGTGTGTGTGTGTGTGTGTGTGTGTGTGTGTGTAAGCATGCATTGAGTTAACATGGATAAACTGGTTTGCTTTAGTGCAGAAAACTGGTTTAAAGTGAAAGTGAGCCAATAAGTGGTCTTCTACTGCCCTCTGCTGGCCATTCTACTTATTAATGAAATATTTCAACATGTGCTTGCATTCATACTTGAATACACACTAAAAAAATCACTTATATAGCAATAACTATTATAACACAATCATATTTTGTCAGTGTTAATCACTTTATTTGCACTGACACTTCAAATAATTGCTAGTAATGTGATAAATCAGGCTAGAAACATGGTAAATCAAAGTAAATAATACTAGATTGTCGTTTATCTCCTGGTAAATAATACTAGAACGTGGTATATCATGGTAAATCATGGTTAACTATGCTGTGTGTGTGTGTGTGTGTGTGTGTTTGTTTTTGTGGTTTACGAGGACTTTTGACCTGAATACGCACCAGCACTATGGGGACATTTGGGTTTATGAGGACAGAGGCCATGTCCTCATAAATCCGACAGCGTAGATGTCATTTACTACGTTCCAGACGCTCCCTCTCAAAGTTTGGCGCCATGTCCTTACATACCACAAAACCCTGAAATTTTACCATACACAGTGTATCCCTGATTTCGAGAGTGCGCCCCTGTAGCCAGGTCCTGGTATTACACCCGCGTCATCAAAAATTTGCATCTTTCACACAAGTGTATTATTTGGGGCCTGTGATTGGTCAGATCGATACCGCTAGGCGGGAAATCGCGAAAACAAGATGGCGCCAATGGGCGGAGCTTCAATCAGCTTTAGTGATTGGTCAGATCGGTACCGGTAGGCGGGAGATCGCGAAAACAAGATGGCGCCAGTGGGCGGAGCTTCAATCAGCTTTAAAATGTGTAGCAACTAATGCAAAATACTAATTATTTAAGTATTTTTGCCTGTAATTTATTAATTGTGCATTAAATATATGATAAATAAATAAATAAAATCCCGTTTATATTATGATAAGTACAACGTAATCAGAGGTGTAGTCATTCGTCGTCACGTCATTTCCTGTTTGGACTGGACAAACTCTGCACCTGAGAAGACATCTGTGGACCTGATGAAGGCAACTGTTATCCAAAAGGTAAGTTATAGTGTTGTTTAATTGCTTCTCTAATAGCACGTGGGTCCGGTTGGCTTGTTTGTGCATGTTCTGTATGCTCTTCGCTGCTCGTTTTACAGTTAGAAAGCAGCTAGCGCGTGATGCTAACGGTGCTAGCGGACCTATAAGTTAGTGATTCTGTTTACAGACTGACATGAGGGAATCAGCGATGCTTGTCATTTTAAACTCGTTTTCGATTGCACTATATTTGTAACTGCTACCTTTTCTGATCTCATAAAATAGTCTAGCCATCATAATAACGCGTTGGCATGACTAACGTTTCAGTATGTGAAGGGGAGGCTATTTCACCCAGTACAGTATCCTGATATGCTACTGTTAATATTACTACAGTTATGCTTGCTTTAAACACATTAAGACACAAATATGTGCTCTTATTACTCCTGACTATAATAAAATATAGGCTACTCTGAATATTATTAGAACTCTGTTTGATTCAGTCTTATTAATACTGTCACTATTATTGCCTATAATATTAATTGTGAATGAAATCTATGAATGAATAGTTATTATCAATTAACATATTCCTTAAATATCATATAATAAAGTATTAAAATAACTTGAATGCTGTTTACCATAATTGATCAATTTATTTAAAACAAGCTTTTTGAATAATATGTCAAATGAAATGCAATGGTCGTGAGAGTCTTTTTCTATGCGCGCAGACACATGGGATGATGGCTGAAGTGAGTCAGTGAAGGAGAAGATCAAGATCTGGAAGAGGACATGCCGTTTACAGACACAGATGAGCTCCAGGGCAGATTCAGCAATCATTATAAAGGTGAGTTCAGGGTTTCCATGCATAAGCAGTGCCATGCGACCAGTGCTCCTCAGAAACAGATTATTTGCCACAGTTATCAGTCACTGAATTATGATTGTGTGTGTAAGAAGTGAGTCACGATCACTTACTGTACATCTAGCACAGGCACAATGTCTCGTATCACTCTCATACATACACACACTTGAACTCAGTGCCGTCCAAATGTATCTAGTTACCAGTGTCCCAGTAAATCTAGTGTCCTCATAGACCAGTATTCTGTCAAACTTACACAACACACTCAGTCAAAGTCAAACATCAGGAACATGCTCTTATGATGTCCTCATAAAATTGTGTCCTAATAGACCAGGATTCTGTCAAACTTACACAACACACTGAGATTCTTCTGTCAAGTCAAACATCAGGAACCTGTTCTTATGATGTCCTCATAAAAGGGTGTCCTCATAAAACTGGTGTAAAGCTACACACAACCTGACACACTGTAATGAAAACACATGTAATGTGATGCATAAAAGCCGTGAACATTACCTTGTGGTAGCATTTAAATATTGATTTGAAAACTTTAACTATTTTGTAATCTTGTATATTATCTCAAATCAGTATTTCATGTGCAAATATTTATTGATAGGTAGCTGTGTATCAGGACCCTTATTATCCTGTCAGTTTATTTTGTATTAATTACTGACTGACTGTACATTATCCTTTATATATTCCATTTATAATGCTTTTTTTAAACTCTTAGGTGAAGTGTTTCTGTATGTAACGCTTAATTTCATATTCTCAGATGAGCCATAAGAGCCAGTGGTCATCAGGCAGTGGTTGTGCTGCTCTGACTGTGGGACTAGACGAGGTAAGTGAGAGTTGTGCTGGAAGAGAACGAGCAAACGAAGCAGAGACATCTGTGAGATCTAGTGTTCACACATTTACACCACTGTTTCATGTCTAATGTTATGTTTTGTAGACTCTCAGTGAGGTTGAACCCTCCACTCTCGAAATGAAGAGTCCGTCCCCGTCCCAGTCAGAGGCCAGAGATGTACAGAAGGTATTGTTTTGTTTTTTGTTTTTGGAAATCAAATTAGGGATACAGCGATATGAACATTTGGGCCGATAACTGATCATTCTTTATATTCGAAAGCCGATATCTGATATATTAGCCGATGAATCTAAATCCAAAATTTGATATACTTTGAAAGCCTGATTACAAAAACGAAACGCACATCATTTAAAGTCGGCATGAAATCAAATTTGACAAATCTTCTTTTTATATGTAATATTGTAGTGTTTATTATAAATGATTTATCTGTGCACTTCATTATTTTTTCAAAATTCATGTACCCTTATAATCTTTAATCAAATACATTACCCTTCCCTCCCCCCTCGAAAACGACCTCTCTTCTCTTTTGGTCATGTGCCATGGCGAAAGGGTGCGGCCAGAGCCCATGAGGGTGCGGCTATCGGTGTTTGTCTCGTTTCGCGGGAGGCTCATATAAATATGGTCTGATTCCTGCCTGAAAATTTAGCTGCTTGTCCTTGTTCTCGTCGCTGGGCTCCTCAATAAAAAAATCCTTCATGTGAGGGTAACGGTGGGGGAGTCCGGTGGAGAGAAATCCTCCACAACTGAATGTAAACTGGCATTCAAATCTGCCTCCATTTTGTTTGCAACGCCCAACCTCCAACGATCCAATCAATTCCCGAAGGACGAAATCAAGCCCCGCCCTACATTTTTTTCTAATTTCAGAAGCAGTTTCACTCGGATATACATCACAACAAGGAAAAAATGACAATCTCAACTTCCATTTCATGCCGACTTTAAAGCCAATGTCCCAAACACTTCAACATAAATCAAACATATACAGTAGTGGCCTAGTTTGAACCAGTGTAAGGTTTCTTAGCTTCTAAAATAAATTTTACATTCATATTTCCAACTTTCTTTATAAAAAAATGGCAATACTTTATAAAAAGGTTTCATCTTGTTAGTATTAGTTAACATGAACTAACAATGAATGAACAATACTTCTACATGATTTACTTAATGTTTATCTTACTTAACGTTAATCTCAACATTTTCCAAGACATTTTAGGATCCAGTGTTGTATCTGTTAATTTAATGCACTGTGAACTAACATGAACTCACATATTTTATTAACTCACATTAACAAAAGTTTTTCTCTGTTAGTTCATGTTAGTTAATGCAATAACATATGTATTGTGAAGTTTTACCAAAACATCTATTGCCTTAATAATAATAATAATAATAATAAATCAAATGAAATAAAAAATGTTATTAGACAACATTAAACTTAAAATGAAATGGCCTAAAGAGCTGAAGGAACACCCCTAAACCTGAGGCTTTGTTAGATGGTTTTAGCTCAACGGAACACAACCTATATATGATAAATTAGATATTTATACAAAATAAACACAATATTACAACTTATACTTGCACAAAATCATGCACAGATTAACTTGAGCTATTATTAATAGTAATCAACTATTACATAGTGAAACTCCTGTTGTGGATGCGCTCCTCCCAGGACAACACGCTGAAACACAGCAACTAAACCCAAAGAATTCACGACGTTTTTAATGCAATAGTTTGCTCATTATAGTGTTATGTATATATGACAGTCCCAATCATAATTAATGTTTTGCTGACCACCGGTGTGGCCTACAGTGAAGTGTTTACTGCAGCACTCATTAACTCAGCCAAATGCATCCTATATGAGATAAATCAGATATATAACAAAAATAAAAAATATTACAACTTACAATTCCACAAGCGAACTCTCCCTGTAACAATGCGCTGATTTCACAGATTTGTGATTCAAACATTTCAAAACCATCACGGTGAACAGCGCACATCTGAAGCTGAAGGAAGAAATCCATTATTTATTAGTGTTAATATAGCGGCCTAATTTTCTTATCGGATTGACAACGATAACATCAATGAGCATTTATTTTCATGCATCCCTGATTGGTTATGACCATATATTTATAGGGTTTTAACTTTATACTTGATTACAACTTATGTCACAGTGTTTTAAATCTTAAGTCACTATTCATCTCATTAATTTGATCAGTATTAATACTGAGTGGTTTGAAATGTCCCATCATACCTGAATTAGTTTGGCGTCATCAGCCTTCTTTTGCTCAAGTATATCATTGATAATGTAATGTTTTAATTTTATGTTTTATGACAGTGATCAGTCAGTGTTAATGGAGTCAAGTATCTGTGCTGCTTCATTTGGAGAATCTCTGAATCCTTTGTCTCTAATAGATGTTTATTTTTTCTTTCTTTGCCTTGCTTTCAGGTGAGCCCTGAGAAGGAACAATCATCATTGGAGGATCAAGACTGTGTTGAGATGGTAATAAAAAGAGCATTGCATCATTTTAGGAAATGCTAGTCTAGAAAGAACTTTTTCACATCATCTTTGGGGCTGTTTTACACCTGGTCATTTCATTGTCAAAACAATTCCATTTACACTTGGCCACATAAATGTGTCTTCACAAAACGGACATAAATCCGATCTTCAATTCCCGCGCTATATCAGATTTAACGGTGTTCACGTCATCGAAAGCTACCGCTATGAGCAGCATTTTTTGTATCATCAGCTAATTTTAAGATCAATAGGAGAGAGAGTAGCATCAGCACTGGTAAAATCATTTATTCTCACTACTTTTAATGAAGATGACTGTGTGTTGAGCATCTGCGACTTACTTTAATTTATTTTTAGTTTGTATTTTGTGCATCAGCATGCTGAAGAGATCCTCAGCTACTCATCTGCAGTGATGCGTGTTGCAGAAGCGCTGTCATATCTCACTATAACGTGTCATATAGCCTAAAATACGCTGTCACCTGTTTATTATTTGGCATTTTTGGGAGGAGTAAAATTCATAGTGTTACCATTAATTACCTTTACTCTAGTGACCGACCACAGTCTAATCTGTCCCTCCACAGTTTGAACCAAAAGAACCGAAAATATTTTTACGCCTCATAATAACATAAATTGTCTTTGTGTTTTGTGCAATTGCTTTGGTAAAGCATCTCTCAAACATACTAAAATCAAAAGCACAATATGGCTCAATGCCCTTATCAAATCGCAAAAGACGATAAGAAAGTAAGTCTGTAGTCTGTTGTGCTGCGTGTTTCAAACTGAAGAGCACACTTTGCTCGCTCGATCAGCTCATGATCTGGCTTTTTCCATGCCTCGTTTCACAGGGAATGAATGCAGTGAACTCCATCTCTGCATGTGCCATAAGTTTAACATGCATTTGGGAACGCAACCAGCACCAGTTACTCTCTATTTTCACATTCGCATTATATCCACATTTTTTGTAGTAATACAATTTTTCAATAAGATGCGTTTATAAACCTGTTTTCACTTAAACTGCAGGTTTCTGCCAGTATAACAGCTTAAGTGAAGAAATTAAGAAAGTATTATAACCTCTTATTGTAAAATAATATACTCATTATAAAATATTAATTTTTCATTGACAGTATTAGTATATCACTGTCTAGGCGATAATTCTAATAATAGTGATCTTAGTGAAGTATTATAGTTGTTATTAATATGATTATTATTATTAAACGGTGCCATTTGTCATGTTTCATAAATGACTTCTCAATACAGGTTAAACTGAAGATGTTCTTGTTTTAAATGTCTCTTTTTCTTTAAGATGAGATCAGTATGACGGACTCTGATGCCAGTGATCCTGATGAAAGCGGTTCTGAAGGTGATGTTCCTGCTGGAGCTGCAGGCGTCTCCAGTAATGTTGGTATGTGTCAACTAATGATGGGTACACACCAAAAGATTTTACATCTTATAAGATTTTCAAAATGTGATGGACCACAAACATGAGGACAAAAAATCCTAGATTTAACCGTTTTGCTCATATAGTGTGTGGTGTGCCATGATGTGAAAAGACCGTTAGGGTTGGGTATCGTTTAAATTTTAACGATTCCGATTCTGCTTATCGAATCCGGTTCTTAACGATTCTTGGTTTCGATTCCAATATTTATTGGAGAGAAAAAAGAGAGCAAATACTTTTTTCTACCTTTTATTCTTGTTACATTTAGGCTATTACCGGTAAAACTGTGACAATGCATCTTAATTTACAATATACTGTATATATATATATAACACTTTAAGGAATTATAGACTCGACTCGTATTAATTGTCTGATGTATTTATTCATGATCTCTATTTTAAACAAAACTGGTTCTCATTTTATCCAGAATTATGCGGCTCTAGTTTGTCTTTCTTGCATGTGATACAATTCGCTGTATTTTCATCTTTTTTTGAAAAGCTTAACCAAACTTTCGAAAGTCTGCTGCGCTCCGCCATCGTAAATATAACGTACAGCGCATGTGCGGCAGGCAGGTCCTGGCAGATCAATACAACTGTAAACAAATGCTCACTGCCATTCACCTCGCGCATGTGAGCATCACCAAAGTAAGGAATCGATAAGCGGAATCGAAGTGTGCGCGACTTATCGAATCCCCGGTTTTTGGCATTTTGGAACCGGTTCTAGATACCCAACCCTAAAGACCATGCAACCAGAGTCTCGACTGTTAACACTCTAGAGACCTCAGAATAAGCATGGCGGACGATATGCAGGAAGCAATTGCGATGATAGTGTTTGGAAATGTTTTACACAACACGTTGTGTAAACATTTGCGCCACAAATCAACAAGCTGATCCTCCATCTCTGCTGTCCACATCAATTTCAGTTTGTGCTGCGCCATGACTGCGTTTCTTATGCTTCCGTCTTCCTTCATCTCGCTTTCTGATTGGATATGGTTTCCTTTCACGTGATAATCTCCAGAGCATGCGCGTGTTTGTCCTCGGGCTTCCCCCCACATTTCAGGATTTCTGATCGTAAATATTCCACATGTTGAATATTTGCGATTCGCGATCAGGTCCGCTCTGACGTTCTTCCGATCAGGTTCGGACACTCTTAACACACCTCACACCAAGGGAAAATCTGATAAGATAATCTATAACCATCAAGATAATCGGGACACAGCTAGGATTTTCAGAAGGGGGAAATCAGCCCAAAATCAGCCTGATTATCTTTTGGTGTGTACCCAGCATAACAAGTTTGTGTTTATGAACATGTTTATTATTATTTTAAACCAATATATATTGTAGTGCAATTTTACGTTAGTATTTTCACCAAAGAAAAATGGTTTTAAGCCAGTTATATTCACTGAACAAAATTATAGATCTAAGTTCTAAGACTTTTTCTATGTACCCAAAAGGCCTGTTTCTCTCAAATATTGTTCACAAATCTGTCTAAATCTGTGTTAGTGAGCACTTCTCCTTTGCCGAGTTAATCCATCCATCTCACAGGTGTGGCATATCAAGATACTGATTAGACAGCATGATTATTGCACAGGTGTGCCTTAGGCTGTCCACAATAAAAGGCCACTCTAAAATGTGCAGTTTTATCACACAGCACAATGCCACAGATGTTGCAAGTTTTGAGGGAGCGTGCAATTGGCATGCTGACAGCAGGAATGTCCACCTGCTGTTGCCCGTGAATTGAATGTTCATTTCTCTACCATAGCCGTCTCCAAAGGCTTTTCAGAGAATTTGGCAGTACATCCAACCGGCCTCACAACCGCAGACCGTGTGTAACCACACCAGCCCAGGACTTCCATATCCAGCATCTTCACCTCCAACACCGTTGAGGCCAGCCACCCGGACAGCTGCTGCAACAATCGGTTTGCATAACCAAAGAATTTCTGCACAAACTGTCAAAAACCGTCTCAGGGAAGCTCATCTGCATGCTCATCGTCCTCATCGGGGTCTCGACCTGCAGTTGGTCGTTGTAAACGACCTGCGTGGGCAAATGCTCACATTCGATGGCGTCTGGCACTTTGGAGAGGTGTTCTCTTCACGGATGAATACCGGTTTTCACTGTACAGGGCAGATGGTAGACAGCGTGTATGGCGTCATGTGGGTGAGCAGTTTGCTGATGTCAACGTTGGGAATCGAGTGGCCCATGGTGGGGTTATGGTATGTGCAGGCGTATGTTATAGACAACCAACGCAGGTGCATTTTATTGATGGCACTTTGAATGCACAGAGATACCGTGATGAGATCCTAAGGCCCATTGTTGTGCCATTCATCCACAACCATCACCTCATGTTGCAGCATGATAATGCACGGCCCTATTCTGCAAAGATCTGTACACAATTCCTGGAAGCTGAAAACATCCCAGTTCTTGCAGGGCCAGCATACTAACGGACATGTCACCCATTGAGCATGTTTGGGATGCTCTGAATCGGCGTATACGACAGCGTGTTCCAGGTCCTGCCAATATCCAACACAGCCATTGAAGAGGAGTGGACCAACATTCCACAGGCCACAATCAACAACCTGATCAACTCTATGCGAAGGAGATGTGTTGCACTGCGTGAGGCAAATGATGGTCACACCAGATAATGACTTGTTTCCAGACCCCCTGAGACCACACAAAACTGCACATTTTAGAGTGGCCTTTTATTGTGGCCAGCCTAAGGCACACCTGTGCAATCATCATGCTGTCTAATCAGTATCTTGATATGCCACACCTGTGAGGTGGATGGATTATCTCGGCAAAGGAGAAGTGCTCACTAACACAGATTTAGACAGATTTGTGAACAATATTTGAGAGAAATAGGCCTTTTGTGTACATAGAAAAAGTCTTAGAACTTTTAGTTCAGCTCATGAAAAATGGGGGCAAAAACAAAAGCGTTTAGAATTGTTCATAGTGTATGTATATATATATATCATACTATAGTGTGCCAGTAGATAATATCAAATTACATTTCTAAACATTCCTTTTGCCATTAATTGTAAAAATCAGTTATCAATAATCAGATATTATTATAAATAACAATTTTTCTAGAACAAAATGAATGGAATCAGTACCAAACCAATAAGTTTATCATGTTCATGTTGGTCAAAAACTTTGAAAAGGAGATGTTTAACACAACATTCCATCTCCAGAATAATGTTTTGAATGTCATTTGAAATGTAATTTTTAGAGATCAGATGTATAACCAGTTTTAAGTTCTAGATGCAGGTTTGAGTTACATCTGAGTTTCTGATCTGTCTATAACTGATTTCCTACAGGTGTTCAGAAGATGCCTATCGAGAAACCACTGAAGTTCCTCAAGGTACCTGAGGTTTAAATCTGAATATGACTACCATTGTAAGTACATGAGCTCTCATATAGTTAGAGTTTACTAAAGCATGTATTCTTCTGTACAGAGAATGAACATGAGGCAGGAATTGAAAACCTTGTGGAAAGGACAAAAAGTGTGCTGGTCAAATGCTGAAGTTACAACTGTAATTGAACATTTTAAGGCACATACACTCACCTAAAGGATTATTAGGAACACCATAGTAATACTGTGTTTGACCCCCCTTCGCCTTCAGAACTGCCTTAATTCTACGTGGCATTGATTCAACAAGGTGCTGAAAGCATTCTTTAGAAATGTTGGCCCATATTGATAGGATAGCATCTTGCAGTTGATGGAGATTTGTGGGATGCACATCCAGGGCACGAAGCTCCCGTTCCACCACATCCCAAAGATGCTCTATTGGGTTGAGATCTGGTGACTGTGGGGGCCATTTTAGTACAGTGAACTCATTGTCATGTTCAAGAAACCAATTTAAAATGATTCGAGCTTTGTGACATGGTGCATTATCCTGCTGGAAGTAGCCATCAGAGGATGGGTACATGGTGGTCATAAAGGGATGGACATGGTCAGAAACAATGCTCAGGTAGGCCGTGGCATTTAAACGATGCCCAATTGGCACTAAGGGGCCTAAAGTGTGCCAAGAAAACACCCCCCACACCATTACACCACCACCACCAGCCTGCACAGTGGTAACAAGGCATGATGGATCCATGTTCTCATTCTGTTTACGCCAAATTCTGACTCTACCATCTGAATGTCTCAACAGAAATCAAGACTCATCAGACCAGGCAACATTTTTCCAGTCTTCAACTGTCCAATTTTGGTGAGCTCGTGCAAATTGTAGCCTCTTTTTCCTATTTGTAGTGGAGATGAGTGGTACCCGGTGGGGTCTTCTGCTGTTGTAGCCCATCCGCCTCAAGGTTGTGCGTGTTCTGGCTTCACAAATGCTTTGCTGCATACTTCGGTTGTAACGAGTGGTTATTTCAGTCAAAGTTGCTCTTCTATCAGCTTGAATCAGTCGGCCCATTCTCCTCTGACCTCTAGCATCAACAAGGCATTTTCGCCCACGGGACTGCCGCATACTGGATGCTTTTCCCTTTTCACACCATTCTTTGTAAACCCTAGAAATGGTTGTGCGTGAAAATCCCAGTAACTGAGCAGATTGTGAAATACTCAGACCGGCCCGTCTAGCACCAACAACCATGCCACGCTCAAAATTGCTTAAATCACCTTTCTTTCCCATTCTGACATTCAGTTTGGAGTTCAGGAGATTGTCTTGACCAGGACCACACCCCTAAATGCATTGAAGCAGCTGCCATGTGATTGGTTGATTAGATAATTGCATTAATGAGAAATTGAACAGGTGTTCCTAATAATCCTTTAGGTGAGTGTATAACCAAAGGAAAACTGGCCACACTGACTGAATGCCAGCAGTGTAAGACCGCTGAGGATCCTTTCCGTGGGTTTTCAATTTCTGCCTCACTCTCATTCTCTGTACAGAATAATACATGCTTTAGTAATCTCTAAACACATGAGAGCTTTTGTACTTACAATGATAGTTGTATTCTAATGACACTATACTCTTCTAGAGCTGATGTACAGCCCAAACTAACTTTGTTGAATACTTTTCCTGTTATCTCTGTAATTCTGCTTTGAAACTTGACAATTCTGTTTACATTTTCTGGAAATAACAGAATTGTCTTTAGGTAAACCGTCCCTTGTAAGTCGGTTTCTCTACATGTTGCAGCATTTATTGCATGTTGAGTGAGTTCATTTTATACATTTCAAAGCCTGTTTAATGACGTCTTTAAATTGTGCCTGTTTCCAAGGGCTGTTTTGTCAATCTTTTCGAAGTTTTGAATGGTTCATCTGCTTGTCATTTTAATATGTCAAAACAGTAATGATACTGTATGCTTTCTGAAAGATCACACAGTTGTGCAAGTTTTATTGACCATGTTTTTAAGTTTGTGGATGTCACTTTCCCCTTAAAATGGTATGTCATGATTGTATTACATGGTAAAACTGAAAAAACTCAATGTTTATGATGATATTATTGAAGTCATAATTAAAGCACTTCTAAAACACCTCTGTCCCTGTAATGTTGCAAGTTGTTTTGTGTATTGTATTTGAGATCCGGTACTCTTAAATCACCTTAGTCTTGGTAATACACCGTGTTGTCAGGTTTGTGTGTGTGTGTGGGCATGTACCATTAAACACACTCGTCCGTATAATGTTGGATTATGCAGTTGTGTATTGTGTTTAAGATCCAGTCCTCTTAAATCACCTTAGTCTTGGTAATACACTGTGTTGTCAGGTTTGTGTGCGTGTGTGGTCATGTACCAGTAAAACACATTGGTCCCTGTAATCCACTGAAATGACATATTTAGTGTATTGTAAAAAGAGTGTCCTCATAATCAAGTCGGGCCCCAAAAATCACAATTATGTCATAGGCGGGAACATTTTAGGATGGGCGGGAATGTCCTTGTGTACCACCAAAATATCATATGGTAATATTTTCTGTTCTGTTGTGTGTATAGAACATTTGAAGTCAGATTTGTGATCTGCAGATTAAAACAAAATTTTTGATATTTGTATCATCACTGTAGGGCATTGGGAAAGGGGTGTCCCCATATACCACCACCAAACTTGTTTGGGCATCAGTGTCCTTCTATACCACAAAAACAAGTATGTGTGTGTGTGTGTGTGTGTGTGTGTGTGTGTGTGTGTGTGTGTGTGTGTGTGTGTGTGTGTGTGTGTGTGTGTGTGTGTGTGTGTGTGTGCAAGCATGCATTGAGTTAACATGGAAAAACTGGTTTGCTTTAATGCAGAAAACTGGTTTAAAGTGAAAGTGAGCCAATAAGTGATCTTCTAGTGCCCTCTGCTGGCCATTCTACTTAATAATGAAATATTTTACATGTGCTTTTGCATTCATACTTGGACACACACTAAAAATCACGTATATAACTAACTATTATAACACAATAATATTTTGTCAGTGTTCATCACCTCATTTGCACTGACACTTCACATAATTGCTAGTAATGTGGTTAATCATGCTAGAAACATTGTAAATCATAGTAAATAATACTGAAATGAGGTGTATCAAGGTAAATCATGCTAGAATCCTAATAAATCATTCTGGAACATGGTATATGATAGTAAATCATGCTAGAATCATATTAAATAATTCTAGAATGTGGCAAATCGTTGTGGGAGGAGCCTATTTTACTCAAATGGCTATAACTCAAGAAGTAAATGAGATATCTTCACCAAACTCAGTACACATGTGTATGGGTTCAATTTGAGGTCACAGTAAACAATTTTATGGAGATCGGACCATAGGTGGCGCTATAACTGTTAAAAAGCTTTAAAACCATATATATCCCATGGCAAATTGCCTGTATTGGCTGTAAATGGTCTTTTCCATCTATTATGTCAGTGGTTACATGCTTGCTAAATAAATCTTAATAACTTTTGATGCTTTTGTGCTTAAATGCCGTAAAGGCCTTAACTGCTTGAACCCCGATAAATGCTGCTTGCAGCTTTAATTAGGGGTTCAAGCACGAAGTGCTGAAACCCTATTGTATTTGTGCTGATTTTTATTATTATTAGGGGTTCAAGCACGAAGTGCTGAAACCCTATTGTAATTGTATTGATTTTTATTATTAGGGGTTCAAGCACGAAGTGCTGAAACCCTATTGTAATTGTCCTGATTTTTAGGGGTTCAAGCACGAAGTGCTGAACACCTATTGTAATTGTACTGATTTTTATTAGGGGTTCAAGCACGAAGTGCTGAAACCCTATTGTAATTGTGCTGATTTTTATTATTATTAGGGGTTCAAGCACGAAGTGCTGAAACCCTATTGTAATTGTGCTGATTTTTATTAGGGGTTCAAGCACGAAGTGCTGAAACCCTATTGTAATTGTGCTGATTTTTATTATTATTATTATTATTATTATTCTGCCGTAAAACGCATCGTGCAGCCCAAACCGTAAGGGCTAGAGCTTTGAAACTTTGCCATATGGTAGTACAAAAATCGAGGAGAGGTTATCAAATTATGACCCCGATTGGCCCATAGGTGGCGCTATAGCAACCAAAAGCGCGAAACTGCTCATAACTCCTAGACCGTAAGTCATAGACTCAAGTGTCTTATATCATTGGAAAGCTGGACGCCTGACGAACAAAACGTATATCTCCGATTTTATTTCCGCCATGATAGATTTTCCGCCATTTTGAATTTTGTCGAAAATCTACTTTTGCGAACTAGTCCCTGTTTTTTTGCCCGATCGGAACCAAACCAGTGCAGAATTGTTCTCTGGAGTCTGAATATCAATAATTATCAAAAAAAAGTTGAAATTTCGATTCACGGTCGCTAGGGGGTGCAAAATTAACGTTGTGGGAGGAGCCTATTTTACTAAAATGGCTATAACTCCAGAAGTAAAAGAGGTATTTTAACCAAACCTGGTACACATGTGTAAGACGTCAATATGAGGTCACGGTAAAAAAATCGCGGCGATTGGTCACATGGTGGCGCTATAACATGAAAAAAACTTAAAACAGGCTATAACCACCTGACCGTTAGTCCGATTGACTTGAAAATTGGTATGCAGTGTCTTGGTCCAAGGTGCCATGTATGTCTATGAGGACATTGGTGTATCTCAAAAAACATGGCCGCCATCGGCCAATGAAGTTTGAGCACCTATTAGACAAGGTTAACGGAGGCCTATCGGAACGAAACTCGGTGGGCATGTTCGACTCATGGCCCTAGAGGTCTGTAAGAATTTTAAAAGAAATCGGCCACTAGTTGGCGCTAACGAGTTTTATGGCTCTGTAATCACGTGGTGTTACACTTATTGTCACAAAATGCATACCATTTGATAGATCTCCTCTTGTTGAACAACTTTGCCTCAAGAACCATTGCTGTCAATCAAACCGTTCATTAAATATTCGTAATTATGTTAAAAACCTACTTTTGCGAACTAGTCCTAGGTTTTTCGCCCGATCAGAACCAAACGAGTCTAGGACAATTCTATGGACTCTCAAGATCAATAATTATCAAAAAAAAGTTGAACTTTTGCATTTTTCGCATGGGTATATTGGGTCATAAAGAAAATGGGCGTGGCAAAATGCACTCAAAAGCCTATAAATCCTAAACAAAAACTCAGAACTTCACGAAAATTGGTGAGCTTATGTGCCATAACATCATTAACAAGCATGCAAAATTTCATGGAGATCGGACTATAGATGGTGCTATAACTGTTAAAAAGCTTTAAAAAACACATATTTCCTATGGTAAATTGCCTGTATTGGCTGTAAATGGACTTTTCCATCTATTATTTCAGTGGTTAAAAGCTTTCTAAATAAATCTTAATGTCTTAAATGCTTATGTGCCTAAAGGCCTTAAATGCTTGAACCCCGATAAATGCTGCTTGCAGCTTTAATTATTATTATTATTATTATTATTCTGCCGTAAAACGCATCGTGCAGCCCAAACCGTAAGGGCTAGAGCTTTGAAACTTTGCCATATGGTAGTACAAAAATCGAGGAGAGGTTATCAAATTATGACCCCGATTGGCCCATAGGTGGCGCTATAGCAACCAAAAGCGCGAAACTGCTCATAACTCCTAGACCGTAAGTCATAGACTCAAGTGTCTTATATCATTGGAAAGCTGGACGCCTGACGAACAAAACGTATATCTCCGATTTTATTTCCGCCATGATAGATTTTCCGCCATTTTGAATTTTGTCGAAAATCTACTTTTGCGAACTAGTCCCTGGTTTTTTGCCCGATCGGAACCAAACCAGTGCAGAATTGTTCTCTGGAGTCTGAATATCAATAATTATCAAAAAAAAGTTGAAATTTCGATTCACGGTCGCTAGGGGGTGCAAAATTAACGTTGTGGGAGGAGCCTATTTTACTAAAATGGCTATAACTCCAGAAGTAAAAGAGGTATTTTAACCAAACCTGGTACACATGTGTAAGACGTCAATATGAGGTCACGGTAAAAAAATCGCGGCGATTGGTCACATGGTGGCGCTATAACATGAAAAAAACATAAAACAGGCTATAACCACCTGACCGTTAGTCCGATTGACTTGAAAATTGGTATGCAGTGTCTTGGTCCAAGGTGCCATGTATGTCTATGAGGACATTGGTGTATCTCAAAAAACATGGCCGCCATCGGCCAATGAAGTTTGAGCACCTATTAGACAAGGTTAACGGAGGCCTATCGGAACGAAACTCGGTGGGCATGTTCGACTCATGGCCCTAGAGGTCTGTAAGAATTTTAAAAGAAATCGGCCACTAGTTGGCGCTAACGAGTTTTATGGCTCTGTAATCACGTGGTGTTACACTTATTGTCACAAAATGCATACCATTTGATAGATCTCCTCTTGTTGAACAACTTTGCCTCAAGAACCATTGCTGTCAATCAAACCGTTCATTAAATATTCGTAATTATGTTAAAAACCTACTTTTGCGAACTAGTCCTAGGTTTTTCGCCCGATCAGAACCAAACGAGTCTAGGACAATTCTATGGACTCTCAAGATCAATAATTATCAAAAAAAAGTTGAACTTTTGCATTTTTCGCATGGGTATATTGGGTCATAAAGAAAATGGGCGTGGCAAAATGCACTCAAAAGCCTATAAATCCTAAACAAAAACTCAGAACTTCACGAAAATTGGTGAGCTTATGTGCCATAACATCATTAACAAGCATGCAAAATTTCATGGAGATCGGACTATAGATGGTGCTATAACTGTTAAAAAGCTTTAAAAAACACATATTTCCTATGGTAAATTGCCTGTATTGGCTGTAAATGGACTTTTCCATCTATTATTTCAGTGGTTAAAAGCTTTCTAAATAAATCTTAATGTCTTAAATGCTTATGTGCCTAAAGGCCTTAAATGCTTGAACCCCGATAAATGCTGCTTGCAGCTTTAATTATTATTATTATTCCGCCGTAAAACGCATCGTGCAGCCCAAACCGTAAGAGCTGGAACTTTGAAACTTTGACAGATGGTAGTACAAAAATCGAGGAAAGGTTCAGAGATTATGACCCCGATTGGCCCATAGGTGGCGCTATAACAACCAAACGCGCGAAACTGCTCATAACTCCTAGACCGTATGTCGTAGACTCAAGTGTCTTATATCATTGGAAAGCTGGACGCCTGACGAACAAAACGTATATCTCCGATTTCATTTCCGCCATGATAAATTTTCCGCCATTTTGAATT
>NC_138228.1:27264266-27441766 GCF_964197995.2 Scardinius erythrophthalmus | reverse complement strand
TTCACAAAAATTGGTGAGCATATGTGACATAACATCATTAACAAGCATGCCAATTTTTATGGAGATCGGACCATAGGTGGCGCTATAACTGCTAAAAAGCTTTAAAACCATATATTTCCTATGGTATTTCCTGTAAATGGTCTTTTCCATCTATTATGTCAGTAGTTACATGCTTGCTAAATAAAACTTAATCACTTTTGATGCTTTTGTGCTTAAAGGCCTTAACTGCTTGAACCCCGATAAATGCTGCTTGCAGCTTTAATTATTATTATTATTATTATTCTGCCGTAAAACGCATCGTGCAGCCCAAACCGTAAGGGCTAGAGCTTTGAAACTTTGCCAGATGGTAGTACAAAAATCGAGGAGAGGTTATCAAATTATGACCTCGATTGGCCCATAGGTGGCGCTATAACAACCAAAAGCGCGAAAGTGGTCATAACTCCTGGACCGTATGTCGTAGACACAAGTGTCTTATATCATTGGAAAGCTGGTCGTCTGACGAACAAAACTTATATCTCCGATTTCATTTCCGTCATGATAGATTTTCCGCCATTTTGAATTTTGTCGAAAACCTACTTTTGCGAACTAGTCCCTGGTTTTTTGCTCGATCGGAACCAAACCAGTGCAGAATTGTTCTCTGGAGACTGAAGATCAATAATTATCGAAAAAAAGTTGAAATTTCGATTCAGGGTCGCTAGGGGGCGCAAAATTAACGTTGTTGGCGGAGCCTATTTTACTCAAATGGCTATAATTCCAGAAGTAAATGAGGTATTTTCAACAAACTTGGTACACATATGTAAGAGGTCAATCTGAGGACACGGTAAAAAAATCGCGGCGATTGGCCACATGGTGGCGCTATAACATGAAAAAAACATAAAACAGGCTATAACCACCTGACCGTTAGTCCGATTGACTTGAAAATTGGTATGCAGTGTCTTGGTCCAAGGTGCCATGTATGTCTATGAGGACATTGGTGTATCTCAAAAAACATGGCCGCCATTGGCCAATGAAGTTGAGCACCTATTAGACAAGGTTAACGGAGGCCGATCGGAACGAAACTCGGTGGGCATGTTCGACTCATGGCCCTAGAGGTCTGTAAGAATTTTGAAAGAAATCGGCCACTAGTTGGCGCTAACGAGTTTTATGGCTCTGTAATCACGTGGTGTTAGATATATTGTCACAAAATGCATATCATTTGATAGATCTGCTCATGCTGAACAACTTTGCCTCTAGAACCATTGCTGTCAATCAAACCGTTCATTAAATATTCATGAATATGTTAAAAACCTACTTTTGCGAACTAGTCCCTGGTTTTTTGCCCGATCGGAACCAGACCAGTCTAGGACAATTCTATGGACTCTCTAGATCAATAATTATCAAAAAAAAGTTGAACTTTTGTATTTGTATGGCTGTAATAGGGTCATTTATAAAATGGGTGTGGCAAAATACACTCAAAAGCCTATAAATCCTAAATGAAAACTCAGAACTTCACAAAAATTGGTGAGCATATGTGTCATAACATCACAAACAAGCTTGCAAAATTTTATGGAGATTGGACAATAGTTGGCGCTATAACTGTTAAAAAGCTTTAAAACCATATATTTCCTATGGTAAACTGCCTGTATTGGCTGTAAATGGTCTTTTCCATGTCTGATCATATAATTTTCATATCATAATGTTCAAAACTAGTGCAATACAATTCTCTGGACTCACTAGATCAATAATTGTCAGAAAAAGTTGAACTACTTCATTTGGATAGCTATAATAGGTTCACTTCAAAATCTGGCCTTTACCAAGTGTCCCCGAAAGCCTATATCTCTTTAATCAATGCTCAGACCTTCTTAAAAACAAGTCAGAACGTGTGAAATATCACCCTGAACAAGCATGAAAATTTTCAGACAGATCGGACAAAATTTGCCTCTATAACAGTTAAAAAGGTGAAAATGATATGATTTAATGGCATGTTAAGCCAATAAGTGGTATTTTACTGCCCCCTGCTGTTTAAAATAGTCATTTTCTCATATTGGTATTGGTATCAGCCATGGTAAATCATGATAAATGATGGTGTGTGTGTGTGTGTGTGTGTGTGTGTGTGTGTGTGTGTGTGTGTGTGTGTGTGTGTGTGTGTGTGTGTGTGTGTGTGTGTGGTACAAATATAACAAAGGTTTTATTTTCCAACATGAAAACAAACATAACAGAGTGCTAGTGCACAAACAATAACCGACAATGATAATGGATGAGAGGGGAACTTAAATACACAGATCAAGACAAGGACAACAGGTGACGGTTATGATGATGAGGAGCAGGTGATGATGAGGAGGGTGATGAGGAGCAGGTGCAGGTGATGACGACAGATGGTGAATGTGATGAAGACAGAAGGTGAATGTGATGAAGGTGAATGTGACACCAATATCACTGAAACATTTGTGTGTGTGTGTGTGTGTGTGTGTGTGTGTGTGTGTGTGTGTGTGTGTGTGTGTGTGTGTGTGTGTGTGTGTGTGTGTGTGTGTGTGTGTGTAGCATTATTGTGTGTAGCATATGTAGCAATTATGCATTATTGAGTTAACATGGAAACACTGGTTTGCTTTAGTGCAGAAAACTGGTCAAAATCATGAGGTTTAAAGTGAAAGTGAGCCAATAAGTGGTCTTCTACTGCCCTCTGCTGGCCATTCTACTTATTAATTAATTTTTTCCACATGTGCTTGCATTTATACTTGAATACACACTAAAAATCACTTATATAGCAATAACTATTATAACACAATCATATTTTGTCAGTGTTAATCACTTTATTTGCACTGACACTTCAAATAATTGCTAGTAATGTGGTAAATCATGGTAAATCATGGTTAACTATGCTCTGTGTGTGTGTGTGTGTGTGTGTGTGTGTGTGTGTGTGTGTAAGCATGCATTGAGTTAACATGGATAAACTGGTTTGCTTTAGTGCAGAAAACTGGTTTAAAGTGAAAGTGAGCCAATAAGTGGTCTTCTACTGCCCTCTGCTGGCCATTCTACTATTAATGAAATATTTCAACATGTGCTTGCATTCATACTTGAATACACACAAAAAAAATCACTTATATAGCAATAACTATTATAACACAATCATATTTTGTCAGTGTTAATCACTTTATTTGCACTGACACTTCAAATAATTGCTAGTAATGTGATAAATCAGGCTAGAAACATGGTAAATCAAAGTAAATAATACTAGATTGTCGTTTATCTCCTGGTAAATAATACTAGAACGTGGTATATCATGGTAAATCATGGTTAACTATGCTGTGTGTGTATGTGTGTGTGTGTGTGTGTGTATGTGTGTGTGTGTGTGTGTGTGTGTGTGTGTGTGTGTGTGTGTGTGTGTGTTGTGTGTGTGTGTGTGTGTGTGTGTGTGTGTGTGTGTGTGTGTGTGTGTGTGTGTGTGTGTGTAAGCATGCATTGAGTTAACATGGAAAAACTGGTTTGCTTTAGTGCAGAAAACTGGTTTAAAGTGAAAGTGAGCCAATAAGTGGTCTTCTACTGCCCTCTGCTGGCCATTCTACTTAATAATGAAATATTTTACATGTGCTTTTGCATTCATACTTGGACACACACTAAAAATCACGTATATAACTAACTATTATAACACAATAATATTTTGTCAGTGTTCATCACCTCATTTGCACTGACACTTCACATATTTGCTAGTAATGTGGTTAATCATGCTAGAAACATTGTAAATCATAGTAAATAATACTGAAATGAGGTGTATCAAGGTAAATCATGCTAGAATCCTAATAAATCATTCTGGAACATGGTATATGATAGTAAATCATGCTAGAATCATATTAAATAATTCTAGAATGTGGCAAATCGTTGTGGGAGGAGCCTATTTTACTCAAATGGCTATAACTCAAGAAGTAAATGAGATATCTTCACCAAACTCAGTACACATGTGTATGGGTTCAATTTGAGGTCACAGTAAACAATTCTATGGAGATCGGAGCATAGGTGGCGCTATAACTGTTAAAAAGCTTTAAAACCATATATATCCCATGGCAAATTGCCTGTATTGGCTGTAAATGGTCTTTTCCATCTATTATGTCAGTGGTTACATGCTTGCTAAATAAATCTTAATAACTTTTGATGCTTTTGTGCTTAAATGCCTTAAAGGCCTTAACTGCTTGAACCCCGATAAATGCTGCTTGCAGCTTTAATTATTATTATTATTATTATTCTTCTCCGCTAAAACGCATCGTGCAGCCCAAACCGTAAGTGCTGGAGACTTGAAACTTTGTCAGATGGTAGTACAAAAATCGAGGAAAGGTTCAGAGAGTATGACCCCGATTGGCCTATAGGTGGCGCTATAGCAACCAAAAGCGCGAAACTGCTCATAACTCCTAGACCGTATGTCGTAGACTCAAGTGTCTTATATCATTGGAAAGCTGGACGCCTGACGAACAAAACGTATATCTCCGATTTCATTTCCGTCATGATAGATTTTCCGCCATTTTGAATTTTGTCGAAAATCTACTTTTGCGAACTAGTCCCTGGATTTTTGCCCGATCGGAACCAAACCAGTGCAGAAATGTTCTCTGGAGTCTGAAGATCAATAATTATCGAAAAAAAGTTGAAATTTCGATTCATGGTCGCTAGGGGGCGCAAAATAATCGTTGTGGGAGGAGCCTATTTTACTAAAATGGCTATAACTTAAAAAGCAAATAAGATAGCTTCACCAAACTCGGTACACATATGTATGGGTTCTGTCTGGGGTCACAGTAAAAAAATCGCGACGATTGAACGCTAGGTGGCGCTATAACATGAAAAAAACATAAAACAGGCTATAACCACCTGACTGTTTGTCCGATTGACTTGAAAATTGGTATGCCGTGTCTTGGTCCAAGGTGCCATGTATGTCTATGAGGACATTGGCGTATCTCAAAAAACATGGCCGCCATTGGCCAATGAAGTCGAGCACCTATTAGACAAGGTTAACGGAGGCCGATCGGAACGAAACTCGATGGGCATGTTCGACTCATGGCCCTAGAGGTCTGTAAGAATTTTGAAAGAAATCGGCCACTAGTTGGCGCTAACGAGTTTAATGGCTCTGTAATCACGTGGTGTTACACTCATCCACACAATATGCATATCATTTGATAGATCTGCTTATGCTGAACAACTTTGCCTCAAGAACCATTGCTGTCAATCAAACCGTTCATTAATTATTTGCGAATATGTTAAAAACCTACTTTTGCGAACTAGTCCTAGGTTTTTCGCCCGATCGGAACCAGACCAGTCTAGGACAATTCTCTGGACTCTCTATATCAATAATTATCGAAAAAAAGTTGAACTTTTGCATTTGGATGGCTGTAATAGGGTCATTTATAAAATGGGCGTGGCAAAATACACTAAAAACCCTATAAATCCTAAATGAAAACTCAGAACTTCACAGAAATTGGTGAGCATATGTGAAATAACATCTTTAACAAGCATGCAAAATTTTATGGAGATCGGACCAAAGGTGGCGCTATAACTGTTAAAAGGCTTTAAAACCATATATTTCCTATGGTAAACTGCCTGTATTGGCTGTAAATGGTCTTTTCCATCTCTGATCATATAATTTTCATATCATAATGTTCAAAACTAGTGCAATACAATTCTCTGGACTCACTAGGTCAATAATTGTCAGAAAAAGTTGAACTACTTCATTTGGATAGTTATAATAGGTTAGCAAGTATCCCTGAAAGCCTATATCTCTTTAATGAATGACTCAGACCTTCTTAAAAAGCCAGTGAAATATCACTCTGAACATGCATGAACATTTTCAGACTGATCGGACAAAATTTGCCTCTATAACAGTTAAAAAGGTGAAAATTATATCAATATAATGGCATATTAAGCCAATAAGTTGTATTTTACTGCCCCCTGCTGTTTAAAATAGTCATTTTGTCATATTGTTCTATAATTTATATTTAGACTGTATAAAATCACTATTTTAACATTTACAATTACATTTAGTCAAAATCCATCTGTTAAAGTATTAGTATTGACAGTTTGATTACATCATATAGTTCAAATGTCTGTATCTACAACATATGTGTGTGTAGTCTTAGGTTTCTGAATAAATTCTGAATCTTCTGATTAATAGCTTACAAAGACTTTGTGAAATGTTTATAGATCATTCAAATATATTTTCATTATGACATATCCCAATAGCATTGAAAAAACAACAACAACATTTGTCTTTGTGTGTGTGTGTGTGTGTGTGTGTGTGTGTGTGTGTGTGTGTGTGTGTGTGTGTGTGTGTGTGTGTGTGTGTGTAAGCATGCATTATTGAGTTAACATGGAAAAACTGGTTTGCTTTAGTGCAGAAAACTGGTAAAAATAATTAAATTTAAAGTGAAACTGAGCCAATAAGTGGTCTTCTAGTGCCCTCTGCTGGCCATTCTACTTATGAAGTCTTTTCACATGTGCTTTGTGCAAATCACTTATATAACAATAACTATTATAACACAATCATATTTTGTCAGTGTTTATCACTTCATTTGCACTGACACTTCACATAATTGATAAATTCATGGTAAACTATGCTAGAACAGGGTAAATAATGGTAAACCGTGGTAAATCAAGATAAACTATGGTAAATCATGCTAGAATGTGGTATATCATGGTAGATCATGCTAGAACATGGTAAATCAAGGTAAACTAAGATAAATTCATGGTAAACTATGCTAGAACAGGGTAAATCATGGAAAACCATGGTAAATCATGCTAGAATGTGGTATATCATGGTAAATCATGCTAGAACATGGTAAATCAAGGTAAACTAAGATAAATTCATGGTAAACTATGCTAGAACAGGGCAAATCATGGAAAACCATGGTAAATCATGCTAGAATGTGGTATATCATGGTTAATCATGCTAGAACATGGTAAATCAAGGTAATCTAAGATAAATTCATGGTAAACTATGCTAGAAAAGGGTAAATCATGGTAAACCATGGTAAATCAAGATAAACTATGGTAAATCATGCTAGAAAAAGGTATATCATGGTAAATCATGCTAGAACATGGTAAATCAAGGTAAACTAAGACAAATGAGTGGTAAACTATGCTTGAACAGGGTAAAAGATGGTAAACTATGGTAAATCAAGTTAAACTATGATAAATCATGCTAGAATGTGGTATTTCATGGTAAATCATGCTAGAACATGGTAAATCAAGGTAAACTAAGATAAAGTCATGGTAAACTATGCTAGAACAGGGTAAATCATGGTAAATCATGATAAACTATGGTAAATCATGCTAGAATGTGGTATATCATGGTAAATCATGCTAGAACATGGTAAATCAAGGTAAACTAAGATAAATTCATGGTAAACTATGCTAGAACAGGGTAAATCATGGTAAATCATGGTAAACCATGGTAAATCATGCTAGAATGTGTTATAACATGATAAATCATGCTAAAACATGGTATTTTCCATCTATGATGTCAGTGGTTACATGCTTGCTACATAAAACTTAATAACTTTTGATGCTTTTGTGCTTAAAACCTTAAAAGCCTTAATAGCTTGAACCCCGATAAATGCTGCTTGCAGCTTTAATTATTATTATTTTTCTTCTGCCGTAAAACGCATCGTGCAGCCCAAACCGTAAGAGCTGGAACCTTGAAACTTTGCCAGATGGTAGTACAAAAATCGAGGAGAGGTTATCAAATTATGACCCCGATTGGCCCATAGGTGGCGCTATAGCAACCAAAAGCGCGAAACTGCTCAGAACTCCTAGACCGTATGTCGTAGACTCAAGTGTCTTATATCATTGGGAAGCTGGACGCCTGACGAACAAAACGTATATCTCCGATTTCATTTCCGCCATGATAGATTTTCCGCCATTTTGAATTTTGTCAAAAACCTACTTTTGCGAACTAGTCCCTGGTTTTTCGCCCGATCGGAACCAAACCAGTGCAGAAATGTTCTCTAGAAACTGAAGATCAATAATTATCAAAAAAAAGTTGAAATTTCGATTCACGGACGCTAAGGAGCGCCAAAACGTACGTTGTGGGAGGGGCCTATTTTACTAAAATGGCTATAACTCCAGAAGTAAATGAGGTATCTTCACCAAACTCGGTACACATATGTATGAGCTCAATATGAGGTAACAGTAAAAAAATCGCGGCGATTTGCCACATGGTGGCGCTATAATATGAAAAAAACTTAAAACAGGCTTTAACCACCTGACCTTTAGTCCGATTGACTTGAAAATTGGTATGCAGTGTCTTGGTCCAAGGTGTCATGTATGTGTATGAGGACATTGGCGTATCTAAAAAAACATGGCCGCCATCGGCCAATGAAGTTTGAGCACCTATTAAACAAGGTTAACGGAGGCCGATCGGAACGAAACTCGGTGGGCATGTTCTACTCATGGCCCTAGAGGTCTGTAAGAATTTTAAAAGAAATCGGCCACTAGTTGGCGCTAACGAGATTTATGGCTCTGTAATCACGTGGTGTTACACTTATTGTCACAAAATGGATACCATTTGATAGATCTCCTCTTGTTGAACAACTTTGCCTCAAGAACCATTGCTGTCAATCAAACCGTTCATTAAATATTCGTAATTATGTTAAAAACCTACTTTTGCGAACTAGTCCTAGGTTTTTCGCCCGATCGGAAACAAACCAGTCTAGGACAATTCTATGGACTCTCTAGGTCAATAATTATCAAAAAAAAGTTGAACTTTTGCATTTTTCACATGGCTAACAGGGTCATTTAGAAAATGGGCGTGGTAAAATGCACTCAAAAGCCTATAAATCCTAAACGAAAACTCAGAACTTCACGAAAATTGATGAGCATATGTGTCATAACCTGCTTAAGAAGCATGGAAAATTTTATGGAGAGCGGACCATAGTTGGCGCTATAACTGTTAAAACGCTTTAAAACCATATATTTCCTATGGTAAATTGCCTGTATTTGCTGTAAATGGTGTCTTCTATCATATAATGTTCATATCATAATGTTCAAAACCAGTGCAGCACAATTCTCTGAACTCTCTAGATCAATAATTATCAGAAAAAAAGTTTAACTTCTTCAAAAGGTGATTTTATATGAATATAATGACATATTAAGCCAATAAGTGGTATTTTACTGCCCCCTGCTGTCATTTCATCATACTACTCCCTAATATTGTTATAAAATTCATATTTAGACTTTATAAAATCATTATTTTAACATTTACAATCACATTTTGTCAAAACTCATCTATTGAGTATTACTATTGACAATTGTGTTACACTGAGATATGGAAATGGACGAAAGTAAATGAATGAAATGAAACGAAAGTAACGGCATTTAAGCCACGCCCCCGAATACAAATTCATTCATAACTCGAAAACGGAAAGTCGTTGCGCGCTCAAATTTTGATGGTGAGGACCTCTCCGGGCTCTTGATCGAAACGTGTCGTCGCGGGCCTCGGGAGCGCGCCCCCCGCGCATCGCGAATCCGCGGGACCCCCGATTTTGAGCGGCCATTACTCCCGACCCAGACCACCCCGAACATTGTGTGAGAGCTCGTTGGAAAGGGCGCGTCCTTGGCTAGCTTCGATTCAAATGTGGTGTTATTTGCCCTGGGCATTCCAGAGATAATAGCCCGAACAGATATGCCTTATAACAGTCATAACTCCCAGCCCCAATCGCCCAAAAACACCTTGATGGTCTCATTCAACAGGGCTCCTCAAGCACTATATATGCTCTGAGTTTCAGAATTTTTCGCCTTTTGGTTCCTGAGATATAAGTAAAAAAACTAATTCCCATTCATTCATTCAAACACTTCAACTGTAAAATGTAAGCTATAATACCACTGTTGTCCACTAGAGGGAGCAGCAGGATTACGCATGATCTTTTAATTCGCTTCAGTATTGGGAAATAAACAAATGCTTTAAGAAGCAATCTTTTTTATTATGATGTTTTTTTTTTATTATGATATTTGTATATATTTTTTTTTTATTATGATTATGAACGGTTTGATTGACATTAGTGATTCTTGAGGCAAAGTTGTTCAAGATGAGGAGATGAAGATATTTTCACAATATCACATCCTAAAAACATTGAAAACATATTTGTCTTTGTGTGTGTGTGTGTGTGTGTTTGTGTGTGTGTCTGTGTGTGTAAGCATGCTTAATGGAAAGAACATGGAGAAACTGCTTTGTTTTACTGGTGGATAAAAAAAGTCTTTCAAATGAAAGTGAGTCAATTAGTGGTCTTCTACTGCCCTCTGCAGGACATTCTACTTAATAAAATATTTTCATCTGTGCTTTTGCATTAGTTTTTGGACTATATCAAATTACTTGCATGAAAATCACCTATTATAACACAGTCATGTTTTGTCAAAGTTTATCACTTCATTTTTACTGAGCTCTCAGTTTGAACAATTCTGCCTCTCAGTGATTAATTTGAAATCTGAAAATGGTGTTATACAGAGGAGATTTGCAATTATCATTTTGTTACCTATCTTTTATTTTAAATATCTACATCTACAACAAAATGTGTGTGCATGTGTGTGTTCAAGCATGTATTAAGTATTATTGTTTAAGTATTATTGTTTTCATTTACATTTTAACCACCAGAAGAAGAACACTCATTGGTTCATTCTGCTCACTAAAATTATTATTTTTCATTTTTTTTCCATTTGAAATATTTTTTAAACTTAATAAAATCATTAAAATAACATTTCAAATCATATTTTGTCTGTTTATAAATCCCACAGACTCACACTGGCTGCAATACTAATGTTTTTGTAAAACACAGACCTGATAGTCTAATCTGTGTGTATTGTGCATATATTATTGATATAATTACTATTGCAAATCATGTTATTGTAACTCATATCTTAATAGAATATTATTTGTAATTTTAATTCTTTATTTCTTAATTGTTTTTTTATGATTACTACAGATATTATCACCAAAGATATCAACTACACCTTCACTTTTAGTATTGACACGCTGCACACACAGCACAATCACACACTCACTAATGCATTCAAATAAATGTAATCTTACTGTGCTACTTTATTTGTACATGATTAGAATGAACAGAAATCTAAGAATATTTTTCTTCTTTTGTTAAAGCCATTTCAGACTCCAAGTAAGCATTATATTACTAATCATCTATTTTAAAGGTGCCATACAATTGAAAACTGTATTTATCTTGGCATAGTTGAATGATAAGAGTTCTGGACATGGAACTGACATACCGTGAGCCTCAAACACCATTGTTTCCTCCTTCATGTGTAAATCTCCTGTTTGCAAAAGACCGCTGAAAAATGAGTGAATCCCACCATAACACCGACTGTGACGTTGGAGTCAGGATCATTAATATTTATACCCCCCAAATTTGCATTTTCCAGTCCATGTTCTAGGCCAGGCAGTGTTAATGTGGACCTGCACAGCCGAATCATCAGAAGATCTGCAGGTGTTGTGAAGAAGCAAGCAAGGACAATAGTGAAAATGGCAGATCATGGATATAAATGTTATGTCTGAGGCTGTGCTGCGGATTTGAGAACTTTTCATTCCCTTCCCACAAAAGAGAACTGTCAACAGGCATGGTTGATGTTTACAACAGGATACCTCACCATTTTAATTCAAAGCTGTTAGTTTGCTCTGCCCATTTTACCCCAGACAGTTTTTCTAACCTGGGACAATATCAAGCAGGTTTCGCTCATCGTTTGATACTCAAGAAGGGGGCAGTTCCAACTAATGTTATATTTCCATTACAACCCCTACCGCAAGCAGAAAGTAACATTAGTGATTTTATCCACTACTTGACTGTTGAAGACATTTCTGTTTCAGAGATATCAGAGAACAATTTAAAATATATCAATGCATTCTACAGCACCTTTAAAATAATTATTTAAAATGGAGATCAGGCCATAACATCACAAAAACATGAAAAGGGCTATAACCACCTGACCATTAGTTCGATTGACTTTAAAATTGGTATGCAGTGTCTTGGTCCAAGGTGCCATGTATGTCTATGCCGCCATCGGCCAATAAAGTTTGTGCACCTCTTAGACAAGGTTAACGAAGGCCGATTGGAACGAAACTCGGTGGGCATGTTCGACTCGTGGCCCTAGAGGTCTGTAAGAATTTTGAAAGAAATCAGCCACTAGTTGGCGCTAACAGGTTTTACTGCTCTGTAATCACGTGATGCGTGTCATTTGATAGATCTCCTCATACTGAACAACTTTGCCTCAAAAACTACTGCTGTCAATTAATTTGTTCATTAAATACTTGCGATTATGTTAACCCTCTGGGGTCTGGGCTGTTTTTGGGGCCCTTGAGATGTTCTGACATGCCCTGACATTTGTGCTTTTTTCAGTTGCTTATAAACATATTAATGGCAAAGGTGTAAATTCACTCTATAAAGCACAAACAGGGCTACCATAATATGTGAGCCATGTGTATGTACATGTTTTCATTTTTGAGAGAATAATGTTTATGCGTGGTTATTGAAAAAAATAAAAAATAAAAATTCTGAAATAAGGCCACAAAACACATAGTAAATATGTGTCAATAAGACTTTTGACAAATGGATGTCCTCGCCTAGTGTTTTTTCTTCAAAATTATGTGAAAATAGTCTTGCTTTATCGTTCACATAAAACCATACATTGATTTAAATTGATGTAAAACAGGTTTTGCTTGGAAAGCCAATATGCGAGGGGGAGGAGTAGTTTACACCTTAGATTACAGTGTCCCACCCACTTTGCATAATGATGAGCCATTCACTCAGGTGTGAAACTGACTGAGCCACAATACAAGAACAACAGATATATTTAGAAGACTTATATTGACCATTTAAGATTTTGCTTACATCTATCTTGTAAATATGTTTTGCTATTTTATTAAAAAGGTTACAATTACAACAATAATTACAATTTCAACAATATTTCAAGTGTACTCTTTCTTTGTAAAAAAAAAAAAAAGATTATAGGCCTACATTTTATCTATGTATTCATATTTCAGTCGATTTTTACTCATCTCAGTAGCAATTCAGTTTGCTAAAACATCATCATTCATTCACACACGCGATTTAAATTTAACTTCTGGCAAAGATGAAGTTGACGATAGGCTATTGACTCGCGATCTTCGCAGTAGGCTAGTGTTTTGGATGGTTTGTTTAGAACCAGCTTTCTGTAAATATATTTCACATTTTTTAGACATGTGAGGCGAGAATAGGCTACGGTCTGGTTCATGATGATCTCCAGTTCAAGCACCTTATGTTGTGATTGCTAGCCTATATTTACTTTAAATCCAGGAAATTTGTTAATGAAAAAATTATTAAAATTAAGATACAATTGATACAAAACGAAATTCGTTTTAAAGAAAGGATTTGTACTTTCTGTTTTGAGGTCTCTGTGAAAGTTTGAAAGTCTTTTAGTGCTTTTTTTAGAGCGCTCGCGTCCATAATGGAGAACTGTCACGTAATATTGTTTTTTCCTCATAAATGCGAACACGAAAAATAAAAGACAAAAGACTTTTAAGTAAAACTTACTCTGAAATTGTGTTCTCGGCGGAATTCGCTCTTCAAAATGCTGCCGTTCGTCCTCTGAGGAAAAGGTGCATTCTTCCTCGCTGTCCAGAATCATCTGAAGGGAGTCTTTATTACCGGAGAAGCGTGTCATACTCAAAACGCGATGAACTATCAGTCTGAAGTCTGATGAACAAACTGCGTTTTTATGGCATTGATCGGGGGGCGTATGCGATGCATACTAGATCAGGTAAACTATTTACATGTGAATCGCGCCGGGGGCGGGGCGGCTGCAGCTCATTTAGAGATAATGAAGGGAGAAGGAAAAACGGTACCTCTCCTTGCTTTCAAAGGGATTACATGAGTTAAAAACATTTGTTTTTTATATAAATTACTTCATTTAAAAGAGGAGATTTCAAGCTTCATAAAGACATATCTCACGTGCCTGTGTGAGAAGTATTCGCTGAGTTATGATTCATTTTCGGACGCGTTTCAGAATGGACTACACGGACAGAGAGAAGGCAGAACTCGTTTCGTGATTATTTTTCTTTATTTGGCAAAAAGCACAACATTTTGTTTTTATTGTGAGTATACACAAAAATAATACACATTTAACAGAATCGATTGATGTATGAAACTTGTTTTATAAAATCAAAGTCAAAAGAGTATTTGGGGTCTCAATTCAACTCATAAGGAAAAAAGCGAGCAGATCACGCCGGCGTGATCTCCGACCTCTGAGGGTTAAAAACCTACTTTTGCAAACTAGTCCTATGTTTTTCACCCGATCGGAAATATACCAGTGCAGTACAATTCTCTGGAAGCTCTAGATCAATAATTATATAAAAAACTTAAACTTTACCCATTGGGTAGCCATAATAGGATCATTTAGAAAATGTGTATGGCAAAAAAACACTCAAAAGCCTGTAAATCCTAAACGAAAACTCAGACAACTCACTAAACTGCCTTATGTGCTTAAAGACCCTAAATGCTTGAACCCCGCTAAATGCTGCTTGCAGCTTTAATTATTATTATTATTATTATTATTATTTTTCTTCTGCCGTAAAACGCATCGTGCAGCCCAAACCGTAAGAGCTGGAGCTTTGAAACTTTGCCAGATGGTAGTACAAAAATCGAGGAGAGGTTATCAAATTATGACCCCGATTGGCCCATAGGTGGCGCTATAGCAACCAAAAGCGTGAAACTGCTCATAACTCCTAGACCGTAAGTCATAGACTCAAGTGTCTTATATCAGTGGAAAGCTGGACGCCTGACGAACAAAACGTATATCTCCGATTTTATTTCCGCCATAATAGATTTTCCGCCATTTTGAATTTTGTCAAAAACCTACTTTTGCAAACTAGTCCCTGGTTTTTCGCCCGATCGGAACCAAACCAGTGCAGAATTGTTCTGTGGAGTCTGAAGATCAATAATTATCGAAAAAAAGTTGAAATTTCGATTCACGGTCGCTAGGGGGTGCAAAATTAACGTTGTGGGAGGAGCCTATTTTACTAAAATGGCTATAACTCAAGAAGTAATTCAGTAAACTTCACCAAACTTGGTAAACATGTGTAGATGGTCAATCTGAGGTCACAGTAAAAAAATTGCGTCGATTGGCCACATGGTGGCGCTATAAAACAAAAAAAACATATAGACACCTGACCGTTAGTCTGATTAACTTGAAATTTGGTATGCAGTGTCTTGGCCCAAGGGGCCATGTATGCCTAAAAGGATATTGGCGTATCTCGAAAAACATGGCCGCCATTGGCCAATGAGGTTTGAGCACCTATTAAACAAGGTTAACGAAGTCCGATCAGAACGAATCTTGGTGGGCATGTTCAGCTCAAGCCCCTAGAGGTCTATAAGAGTTTTGAAAGAAATCGGCCACTAGTTGGCGCTAACGAGTTTTATGGCTCTGTAATAACGTGGTGTTACACTTATCGTCACAAAATGCATATCATCTGATAGATCTGCTCATGCTGAACAACTTTGCCTCAAGAACTAATGCTGTCAATTAAACCGTTTATTAAATATTTGTAATTATGTTAAAAACCTACTTTTGCGAACTCGTCCTAGGTTTTTCGACCAGACCAGTCTAGGACAATTCTCTGGACACTCTAGATCAATAATTATCAAAAAAAAGTTGAACTTTTGCATGTAGATGGCTGTAATAGGGTCATTTAGAAAAGGGGCGTGGCAAAAAAACACTAAAAAGCCTATAAAGCCTAAATGAAAACTCAGAACTTCACAAAAATTGGTGAGCATATGTGACATAACATCATTAACCAGCATGCCAATTTTTATGGAGATCGGACGATAGGTGGCGCTATAACTGCTAAAAAGCTTTAAAACCATATATTTCCTATGGTATTTCCTTTAAATGGTCTTTTCCATCTATTATGTCAGTAGTTACATGCTTGCTAAATAAAACTTAATCACTTTTGATGCTTTTGTGCTTAAAGGCCTTAACTGCTTGAACCCCGATAAATGCTGCTTGCAGCTTTAATTATTATTATTATTATTAGGGGTTCAAGCACGAAGTGCTGAAACCCTATTGTAATTGTACTGATTTTTAGGGGTTCAAGCACGAAGTGCTGAAACCCTATTGTAATTGCCCTGATTTTTATTATTATTATTATTCTTCCCTAAAACGCATCGTGCAGCCAAAACCGTAAGGCCTAGAGACGTGATACTTGGTCAAATGGTAGTAGTATTGCTCGCTACTCAGATACACGGACTTAGCCAAATCGGCCCATAGGTGGCGCTACAGCAACCAAAAGCGCGAAACTGCTCAGAACTCCTAGACCGTATGTCGTAGACTCAAGTGTCTTATATCATTGGGAAGCTGGATGCCTGCCGAACAAAACGTATATCTCCGATTTCATTTCCGCCATGATAGATTTTCCGCCATTTTGAATTTTGCCAAAAACCTACTTTTGCGAACTAGTCCTAGGTTTTTCGCCCGATCGGAACCAAACCAGTACAGAAATGTTCTCTGGAGTCTGAATATCAATAATTATCGAAAAAAAGTTGAAATTTCGATTCACGGACACTAAGGGGCGCCAAAACGTACGTTGTGGGAGGGGCCTATTTTACTAAAATGGCTATAACTCCAGAAGTAAATGAGGTATCTTCACCAAACTCGGTACACATATGTAAGAGGTCAATCTGAGGTCACAGTAAAAAAATCGCGGCGATTGGCCACATGGTGGCGCTATAACTTGAAAAAAACATAAAACAGGCTTTAACCACCTGACCGTTAGTCCGATTGACTTGAAAATTGGTATGCAGTGTCTTGGCCCAAGGTGTCATGTATGTCTATGAGGAAATTGGTGTATCTCAAAAAACATGGCCGCCATCGGCCAATGAAGTTTGAGCACCTATTAGACAAGGTTAACGGAGGCCGATCGGAACGAAACTCGATGGGCATGTTCAACTCATAGCCCTAGAGGTCTGTAAGAATTTTGAAAGAAATCGGCCACTAGTTGGCGCTTACGAGTTTTACGGCTCTGTAATCACGTGGTGTTACACTTATTGTCACAAAATGCATATCATTTTATAGATCTGCTCATGCTGAACAACTTTGCCTCAAGAACCATTGCTGTCAATCAAATCGTTCATTAATTATTCGCGAATATGTTAAAAACCTACTTTTGCGAACTAGTCCCTGGTTTTTCGCCCGATCGGAACCAGACCAGTCTAGAACAATTCTCTGGACTCTCTTGATCAATAATTATCGAAAAAAGTTGAACTTTTGCATTTTGCGCATGGCTATAATAGGGTCATAAAGAAAAGGGGTGTGGCAAAATGCACTAAAAAGCCTATAAATCATAAATGAAAACTCAGAACTTCACAAAAATTGGTGGGAATATGTGTCATAACATCTTTAACAAGCATGCCAAATTTTATGGAGATCGGACCATAGTTGGTGCTATAATTGTTAAAAAGCTTTAAAACCATATATTTCCTATGGTAAATTGCCTGTATTGGCTGCAAATGGTCTGTTTCATCTATGATCAAATAATTTTCATATCATAATGGTCAAAACTAGTGCAGTACAATTATCTGGACTCTCTAGATCAATAATTATCAGAAAAAGTTGAACTACTTAATTTGGATGACTATAATAGGGTCACTTCAATATGTGGCCTTGACCAAGTGTCCCCGAAAGCTTATATCTTTTAAGATGCTCAGACCTTCTTAAAAACAAGTCAGAACATGTGAAATATCACTCTAAACATGCATGAACATTTTCAGACAGATCGGACAAAATTTGCCTCTATAACAGTTAAAAAGGTGAAAATGATAAGAATATAATGGCATATTGAGCCAATAAGTGGTATTTTACTGCCCCCTGCTGTTTAAAATTGTCATTTTGTCATATTGTTCTATAATTTATATTTAGACTTTATAAAATCACTATTTTAACATTTACAATTACATTTAGTCAAAATCCATCTGTTAAAGTATTAGTATTGACAGTTTGATCACATCATAATATCCAAATGTCTGCATCTACAACAGAATGTGTGTGTGTGTGTGGTCTTAGGTTTCTGAATAAATTCTGAATAATCTGATTAATAGTTTACAAAGACTTTGTGAAATGTTTATAGACCATTCAAATATATTTTAATAATGACATATCCCAATAGCATTGAAAAAACAACATTTGTGTGTGTGTGTGTGTGTGTGTGTGTGTGTAAGCATGCATTATTGAGTTAACATGGAAAAACTTTTTTTCTTTAGTGCAGAAAACTGGTGAAAATCAAGAGGTTTAAAGTGAAAGTGAGGCAATAAGTGGTCTTCTACTGCCCTCTGCTGGCCATTCTACTTATTAATGAAGTCTACTCACATATGCTTTTGCATTCATTACACACTAAAAAATCACTTATATAAAAATAAGACACTAAAAAATCACTTATATAACAATTACTATTGTAGCACAATCATATTTTGTCAGAGTTTATCACTTCATTTGTATTGATACTTCACATAATTGCTAGCAATGTGGTAAATCATGGTAAATCATGCTGAAAACATGGTAAATCATAGTAAATAATACTAGAATGTGGTGTATCAAGGTAAATCATACTAGAATCCTGATACATCATTCTAGAACGTGGTATATCATGGTACATCATGCTAGAACATGGTAAATCATGGTAAACTATGCTAGAACAGGGTAAATCATGGTAAACTATGATAAATCATGGTAAACTATGATAAACTATGGTAAACCATGCTAGAATCACATTAAACAATGGTAAATCATACTAGAATGTAGTATATCATGGTAAATCATGCTAGAATATGGCAATATCTTCTCCAGACTCAGTACACATGTGTATGGGTTCAATTCGGAGATCGGACCATAGTTGGCGCTATAACTGTTAAAAAGCTTTAAAACCATATATTTCCTATGGTACATTGCCTGTATTGGCTGTAAATGGTCTTTTTCATCTATTATGTCAGAGGTTACATGCTTGCTAAATAAAACTTAATAACTTATGATGCTTTTGTGCTTAAAAACCCTTAAAGGCCTTAATAGCTTGAACCCTGATAAATGCTGCTTGCAGCTTTAATTATTATTATTATTATTAGGGGTTCAAGCACGAAGTGCTGAAACCCTATTGTAATTGTGCTGATTTTTAGGGGTTCAAGCACGAAGTGCTGAAACCCTATTGTAATTGTGCTGATTTTTATTAGGGGTTCAAGCACGAAGTGCTGAAACCCTATTGTAATTGTGCTGATTTTTATTATTATTATTATTATTATTATTCTGCCGTAAAACGCATCGTGCAGCCCAAACCGTAAGAGCTGGAACTTTGAAACTTTGACAGATGGTAGTACAAAAATCGAGGAAAGGTTCAGAGATTATGACCCCGATTGGCCCATAGGTGGCGCTATAACAACCAAAAGCGCGAAACTGCTCATAACTCCTAGACCGTATGTCGTAGACTCAAGTGTCTTATATCATTGGAAAGCTGGATGCCTGACGAACAAAACGTATATCTCCGATTTCATTTCCGCCATGATAGATTTTCCGCCATTTTGAATTTTGTCAAAAATCTACTTTTGCGAACTAGTCCCTGGTTTTTTGCCCGATTGGAACCAAACTAGTGCAGAAATGTTCTCTGGAGACTGAATATCAATAATTATCGAAAAAAAGTGGAAATTTCGATTCACGGTCGCTAAGGGGCGCCAAAACGTACGTTGTGGGAGGGGTCTATTTTACTAAAATGGCTATAACTCCCGATGTAAATGAGGTATCTTCACCAAACTTGGTACACATGTGTATGAGCTTACTCTGGGGTCACAGTAAAAAAATCGCGACGATTGGCCTCATGGTGGCGCTATAAAATGAAAAAAACATAAAACAGGCTATAACCACCTGACCGTTAGTCCGATTGACTTGAAAATTGGTATGCAGTGTCTTGGTCCAAGGTGCCATGTATGTGTATGAGGACATTGGCGTATCTCAAAAAACATGGCCGCCATCGGCCAACGAAGTTTGAGCACCTATTAGACAAGGTTAACGGAGGCCGATCGGAACGAAACTCAATGGGCATGTTCGGCTCATGGCCCTAAAGGTCTGTAAGAATTTTGAAAGAAATCGGCCACTAGTTGGCGCTAACGAGTTTTACGGCTCTGTAATCACGTGGTGTTACAAATATCCACACAATATGCATATCATTTGATAGATCTCCTCATCCTGAACAACTTTGCCTCAAGAACCATTGCTGTCAATCAAACTGTTCATTAATTATTCATTAATATGTTAAAAACCTACTTTTGCGAACTAGTCCTAGGTTTTTTGCCCGATCGGAACCAGACCAGTGTAGGACAATTCTCTGGACTCTCTAGATCAATAATTATCAAAAAAAAGTTGAACTTTTGCATTTGGATGGCTGTAATAGGGTCATTTATAAAACGGGCGTGTCAAAATACATTAAAAAGCCTATAAATCCTAAATAAAAACTCAGAACTTCACAAAAATTGGTCAGCATATGTGACATAACATCATTAACAAGCATGAAAAATTCTATGGAGATCGGACGATAGGTGGCGCTATAACTGTTAAAAAGCTTTAAAATCATATATTTCCTATGGTAAACTGCCTGTATTGGCTGTAAATGGTCTTTTCCATCTCTGATCATATAATTTTCATATCATAATGTTCAAAACTAGTGCAATACAATTCTCTGGACTCACTAGATCAATAATTGTCAGAAAAAGTTGAACTACTTCATTTGGATAGCTATAATAGGTTCACTTCAAAATCTGGCCTTTACCAAGTGTCCCCGAAAGCCTATATCTCTTTAATCAATGCTCAGACCTTCTTAAAAACAAGTCAGAACGTGTGAAATATCACCCTGAACAAGCATGAAAATTTTCAGACAGATCGGACAAAATTTGCCTCTATAACAGTTAAAAAGGTGAAAATGATATGAATTAATGGCATGTTAAGCCAATAAGTGGTATTTTACTGCCCCCTGCTGTTTAAAATAGTCATTTTCTCATATTGGTATTGGTATCAGTCATGGTAAATCATGATAAATGATGGTGTGTGTGTGTGTGTGTGTGTGTGTGTGTGTGTGTGTGTGTGTGTGTGTGTGTGTGGTACAAATATAACAAAGGTTTTATTTTCCAACATGAAAACAAACATAACAGAGTGCTAGTGCACAAACAATAACCGACAATGATAATGGATGAGAGGGGAACTTAAATACACAGATCAAGACAAGGACAACAGGTGACGGTTATGATGATGAGGAGCAGGTGATGATGAGGACGGTGATGAGGAGCAGGTGCAGGTGATGACGACAGATGGTGAATGTGATGAAGACAGAAGGTGAATGTGATGAAGGTGAATGTGACACCAATATCACTGAAACATTGTGTGTGTGTGTGTGTGTGTGTGTGTGTGTGTGTGTGTGTGTGTGTGTGTGTGTGTGTGTGTGTGTGTGTGTGTGTGTGTGTAGCATTATTGTGTGTAGCATATGTAGCAAGTATGCATTATTGAGTTAACATGGAAACACTGGTTTGCTTTAGTGCAGAAAACTGGTCAAAATCATGAGGTTTAAAGTGAAAGTGAGCCAATAAGTGGTCTTCTACTGCCCTCTGCTGGCCATTCTACTTAATTAAATTTTTCCACATGTGCTTGCATTTATACTTGAATACACACTAAAAATCACTTATATAGCAATAACTATTATAACATAATCATATTTTGTCAGTGTTAATCACTTTATGTGCACTGACACTTCAAATAATTGCTAGTAATGTGGTAAATCATGGTAAATCATGGTTAACTATGCTGTGTGTGTGTGTGTGTGTGTGTGTGTGTGTGTGTGTGTGTGTGTGTGTGTGTGTGTGTGTGTGTGTGTGTGTGTGTGTGTGTGTGTGTGTGTGTGTGTGTGTGTGTAAGCATGCATTGAGTTAACATGGATAAACTGGTTTGCTTTAGTGCAGAAAACTGGTTTAAAGTGAAAGTGAGCCAATAAGTGGTCTTCTACTGCCCTCTGCTGGCCATTCTACTTATTAATGAAATATTTCAACATGTGCTTGCATTCATACTTGAATACACACTAAAAAAATCACTTATATAGCAATAACTATTATAACAAAATCATATTTTGTCAGTGTTAACCACTTTATTTGCACTGACACTTCAAATAATTGCTAGTAATGTGATAAATCAGGCTAGAAACATGGTAAATCAAAGTAAATAATCCTAGATTGTCGTTTATCTCCTGGTAAATAATACTAGAACGTGGTATATCATGGTAAATCATGGTTAACTATGCTGTGTGTGTATGTGTGTGTGTGTGTGTGTGTGTGTGTGTGTGTGTGTGTGTGTGTGTGTGTGTGTGTGTGTGTGTGTGTGTGTGTGTGTGTGTGTGTGTGTGTGTGTGTGTGTAAGCATGCATTGAGTTAACATGGAAAAACTGGTTTGCTTTAGTGCAGAAAACTGGTTTAAAGTGAAAGTGAGCCAATAAGTGGTCTTCTACTGCCCTCTGCTGGCCATTCTACTTAATAATGAAATATTTTACATGTGCTTTTGCATTCATACTTGGACACACACTAAAAATCACGTATATAACTAACTATTATAACACAATAATATTTTGTCAGTGTTCATCACCTCATTTGCACTGACACTTCACATATTTGCTAGTAATGTGGTTAATCATGCTAGAAACATTGTAAATCATAGTAAATAATACTGAAATGAGGTGTATCAAGGTAAATCATGCTAGAATCCTAATAAATCATTCTGGAACATGGTATATGATAGTAAATCATGCTAGAATCATATTAAATAATTCTAGAATGTGGCAAATCGTTGTGGGAGGAGCCTATTTTACTCAAATGGCTATAACTCAAGAAGTAAATGAGATATCTTCACCAAACTCAGTACACATGTGTATGGGTTCAATTTGAGGTCACAGTAAACAATTCTATGGAGATCGGAGCATAGGTGGCGCTATAACTGTTAAAAAGCTTTAAAACCATATATATCCCATGGCAAATTGCCTGTATTGGCTGTAAATGGTCTTTTCCATCTATTATGTCAGTGGTTACATGCTTGCTAAATAAATCTTAATAACTTTTGATGCTTTTGTGCTTAAATGCCTTAAAGGCCTTAACTGCTTGAACCCCGATAAATGCTGCTTGCAGCTTTAATTATTATTATTATTATTATTATTCTGCCGTAAAACGCATCGTGCAGCCCAAACCGTAAGGGCTAGAGCTTTGAAACTTTGCCATATGGTAGTACAAAAATCGAGGAGAGGTTATCAAATTATGACCCCGATTGGCCCATAGGTGGCGCTATAGCAACCAAAAGCGCGAAACTGCTCATAACTCCTAGACCGTAAGTCATAGACTCAAGTGTCTTATATCATTGGAAAGCTGGACGCCTGACGAACAAAACGTATATCTCCGATTTTATTTCCGCCATGATAGATTTTCCGCCATTTTGAATTTTGTCGAAAATCTACTTTTGCGAACTAGTCCCTGGTTTTTTGCCCGATCGGAACCAAACCAGTGCAGAATTGTTCTCTGGAGTCTGAATATCAATAATTATCAAAAAAAGGTTGAAATTTCGATTCACGGTCGCTAGGGGGTGCAAAATTAACGTTGTGGGAGGAGCCTATTTTACTAAAATGGCTATAACTCCAGAAGTAAAAGAGGTATTTTAACCAAACCTGGTACACATGTGTAAGACGTCAATATGAGGTCACGGTAAAAAAATCGCGGCGATTGGTCACATGGTGGCGCTATAACATGAAAAAAACATAAAACAGGCTATAACCACCTGACCGTTAGTCCGATTGACTTGAAAATTGGTATGCAGTGTCTTGGTCCAAGGTGCCATGTATGTCTATGAGGACATTGGTGTATCTCAAAAAACATGGCCGCCATCGGCCAATGAAGTTTGAGCACCTATTAGACAAGGTTAACGGAGGCCTATCGGAACGAAACTCGGTGGGCATGTTCGACTCATGGCCCTAGAGGTCTGTAAGAATTTTAAAAGAAATCGGCCACTAGTTGGCGCTAACGAGTTTTATGGCTCTGTAATCACGTGGTGTTACACTTATTGTCACAAAATGCATACCATTTGATAGATCTCCTCTTGTTGAACAACTTTGCCTCAAGAACCATTGCTGTCAATCAAACCGTTCATTAAATATTCGTAATTATGTTAAAAACCTACTTTTGCGAACTAGTCCTAGGTTTTTCGCCCGATCAGAACCAAACGAGTCTAGGACAATTCTATGGACTCTCAAGATCAATAATTATCAAAAAAAAGTTGAACTTTTGCATTTTTCGCATGGGTATATTGGGTCATAAAGAAAATGGGCGTGGCAAAATGCACTCAAAAGCCTATAAATCCTAAACAAAAACTCAGAACTTCACGAAAATTGGTGAGCTTATGTGCCATAACATCATTAACAAGCATGCAAAATTTCATGGAGATCGGACTATAGATGGTGCTATAACTGTTAAAAAGCTTTAAAAAACACATATTTCCTATGGTAAATTGCCTGTATTGGCTGTAAATGGACTTTTCCATCTATTATTTCAGTGGTTAAAAGCTTTCTAAATAAATCTTAATGTCTTAAATGCTTATGTGCCTAAAGGCCTTAAATGCTTGAACCCCGATAAATGCTGCTTGCAGCTTTAATTAGGGGTTCAAGCACGAAGTGCTGAAACCCTATTGTAATTGTGCTGATTTTTATTATTAGGGGTTCAAGCACGAAGTGCTGAAACCCTATTGTAATTGTGCTGATTTTTATTATTATTATTATTATTATTATTCTGCCGTAAAACGCATCGTGCAGCCCAAACCGTAAGGGCTAGAGCTTTGAAACTTTGCCATATGGTAGTACAAAAATCGAGGAGAGGTTATCAAATTATGACCCCGATTGGCCCATAGGTGGCGCTATAGCAACCAAAAGCGCGAAACTGCTCATAACTCCTAGACCGTAAGTCATAGACTCAAGTGTCTTATATCATTGGAAAGCTGGACGCCTGACGAACAAAACGTATATCTCCGATTTTATTTCCGCCATGATAGATTTTCCGCCATTTTGAATTTTGTCGAAAATCTACTTTTGCGAACTAGTCCCTGGTTTTTTGCCCGATCGGAACCAAACCAGTGCAGAATTGTTCTCTGGAGTCTGAATATCAATAATTATCAAAAAAAAGTTGAAATTTCGATTCACGGTCGCTAGGGGGTGCAAAATTAACGTTGTGGGAGGAGCCTATTTTACTAAAATGGCTATAACTCCAGAAGTAAAAGAGGTATTTTAACCAAACCTGGTACACATGTGTAAGACGTCAATATGAGGTCACGGTAAAAAAATCGCGGCGATTGGTCACATGGTGGCGCTATAACATGAAAAAAACATAAAACAGGCTATAACCACCTGACCGTTAGTCCGATTGACTTGAAAATTGGTATGCAGTGTCTTGGTCCAAGGTGCCATGTATGTCTATGAGGACATTGGTGTATCTCAAAAAACATGGCCGCCATCGGCCAATGAAGTTTGAGCACCTATTAGACAAGGTTAACGGAGGCCTATCGGAACGAAACTCGGTGGGCATGTTCGACTCATGGCCCTAGAGGTCTGTAAGAATTTTAAAAGAAATCGGCCACTAGTTGGCGCTAACGAGTTTTATGGCTCTGTAATCACGTGGTGTTACACTTATTGTCACAAAATGCATACCATTTGATAGATCTCCTCTTGTTGAACAACTTTGCCTCAAGAACCATTGCTGTCAATCAAACCGTTCATTAAATATTCGTAATTATGTTAAAAACCTACTTTTGCGAACTAGTCCTAGGTTTTTCGCCCGATCAGAACCAAACGAGTCTAGGACAATTCTATGGACTCTCAAGATCAATAATTATCAAAAAAAAGTTGAACTTTTGCATTTTTCGCATGGGTATATTGGGTCATAAAGAAAATGGGCGTGGCAAAATGCACTCAAAAGCCTATAAATCCTAAACAAAAACTCAGAACTTCACGAAAATTGGTGAGCTTATGTGCCATAACATCATTAACAAGCATGCAAAATTTCATGGAGATCGGACTATAGATGGTGCTATAACTGTTAAAAAGCTTTAAAAAACACATATTTCCTATGGTAAATTGCCTGTATTGGCTGTAAATGGACTTTTCCATCTATTATTTCAGTGGTTAAAAGCTTTCTAAATAAATCTTAATGTCTTAAATGCTTATGTGCCTAAAGGCCTTAAATGCTTGAACCCCGATAAATGCTGCTTGCAGCTTTAATTATTATTATTATTATTATTCTGCCGTAAAACGCATCGTGCAGCCCAAACCGTAAGGGCTAGAGCTTTGAAACTTTGCCATATGGTAGTACAAAAATCGAGGAGAGGTTATCAAATTATGACCCCGATTGGCCCATAGGTGGCGCTATAGCAACCAAAAGCGCGAAACTGCTCATAACTCCTAGACCGTAAGTCATAGACTCAAGTGTCTTATATCATTGGAAAGCTGGACGCCTGACGAACAAAACGTATATCTCCGATTTTATTTCCGCCATGATAGATTTTCCGCCATTTTGAATTTTGTCGAAAATCTACTTTTGCGAACTAGTCCCTGGTTTTTTGCCCGATCGGAACCAAACCAGTGCAGAATTGTTCTCTGGAGTCTGAATATCAATAATTATCAAAAAAAAGTTGAAATTTCGATTCACGGTCGCTAGGGGGTGCAAAATTAACGTTGTGGGAGGAGCCTATTTTACTAAAATGGCTATAACTCCAGAAGTAAAAGAGGTATTTTAACCAAACCTGGTACACATGTGTAAGACGTCAATATGAGGTCACGGTAAAAAAATCGCGGCGATTGGTCACATGGTGGCGCTATAACATGAAAAAAACATAAAACAGGCTATAACCACCTGACCGTTAGTCCGATTGACTTGAAAATTGGTATGCAGTGTCTTGGTCCAAGGTGCCATGTATGTCTATGAGGACATTGGTGTATCTCAAAAAACATGGCCGCCATCGGCCAATGAAGTTTGAGCACCTATTAGACAAGGTTAACGGAGGCCTATCGGAACGAAACTCGGTGGGCATGTTCGACTCATGGCCCTAGAGGTCTGTAAGAATTTTAAAAGAAATCGGCCACTAGTTGGCGCTAACGAGTTTTATGGCTCTGTAATCACGTGGTGTTACACTTATTGTCACAAAATGCATACCATTTGATAGATCTCCTCTTGTTGAACAACTTTGCCTCAAGAACCATTGCTGTCAATCAAACCGTTCATTAAATATTCGTAATTATGTTAAAAACCTACTTTTGCGAACTAGTCCTAGGTTTTTCGCCCGATCAGAACCAAACGAGTCTAGGACAATTCTATGGACTCTCAAGATCAATAATTATCAAAAAAAAGTTGAACTTTTGCATTTTTCGCATGGGTATATTGGGTCATAAAGAAAATGGGCGTGGCAAAATGCACTCAAAAGCCTATAAATCCTAAACAAAAACTCAGAACTTCACGAAAATTGGTGAGCTTATGTGCCATAACATCATTAACAAGCATGCAAAATTTCATGGAGATCGGACTATAGATGGTGCTATAACTGTTAAAAAGCTTTAAAAAACACATATTTCCTATGGTAAATTGCCTGTATTGGCTGTAAATGGACTTTTCCATCTATTATTTCAGTGGTTAAAAGCTTTCTAAATAAATCTTAATGTCTTAAATGCTTATGTGCCTAAAGGCCTTAAATGCTTGAACCCCGATAAATGCTGCTTGCAGCTTTAATTAGGGGTTCAAGCACGAAGTGCTGAAACCCTATTGTAATTGCCCTGATTTTTATTATTAGGGGTTCAAGCACGAAGTGCTGAAACCCTATTGTAATTGTACTGATTTTTATTATTATTAGGGGTTCAAGCACGAAGTGCTGAAACCCTATTGTAATTGCCCTGATTTTTATTATTATTATTATTCTTCCCTAAAACGCATCGTGCAGCCAAAACCGTAAGGCCTAGAGATGTGATACTTGGTCAAATGGTAGTAGTATTGCTCGCTACTCAGATACACGGACTTAGCCAAATCGGCCCATAGGTGGCGCTACAGCGACCAAAAGCGCGAAACTGCTCATAACTCCTAGACTTTATGTTGTAGACTCAAGTGTCTTATATCAATGTAATCAAGACCTCATGGCAAACAAAACGTATATCTCCGATTTTATTTCCGGTATGCAAATTTTTCCGCCATTTTGAATTTTGTCAAAAACCTACTTTTGCGAACTAGTCCTAGGTTTTTCGACCGATCGGAACCAAACCAGTGCAGAAATGTTCTCTGGAGTCTGAATATCAATAATTATCGAAAAAAAGTTGAAATTTCGATTCACGGTCGCTAAGGGGCGCCAAATTGTATGTTGTGGGAGGAGCCTATTTCACTAAAACGGCCATAACTCCAGAAGTAAATGAGGTATCTTCACCAAACTCGGTACAATTATTTATGAGGTCAATCTGAGGTCAGAGTAAAAAATTGCGGCGATTGGCCACATGGTGGCGCTATAACATGAAAAAAACATAAAACTGGCTATAACCACCTGACCATTAGTCCAATTGACTTGAAAATTGGTATGCAGTGTCTTGGTCCAAGGTGTCATGTATGTCTATGAGGACATTGGTGTATATCAAAAAACATGGCCGCCATCGGCCAATGAAGTTTGAGCACCTATTAGACAAGGTTAACGGAAGCCGATCGGAACGAAACTCGGTGGGCATGTTCGACTCATGGCCCTAGAGGTCTGTAAGAATTTTGAAAGAAAACGGCCACTAGTTGGCGCTAACGAGTTTTATGACTCTGTAATCACGTGGTTTTACACTTATTGTCACAAAATGCATATCATTTGATAGATCTGCTCATGCTGAACAACTTTGCCTCAAGAACCATTGCTGTCAATCAAACCGTTCATTAAATATTCGTAATTATGTTAAAAACCTACTTTTGCGAACTAGTCCTAGGTTTTTCGCCCGATCGGAACCAAACGAGTCTAGGACAATTCTATGGAATCTCAAAATCAATAATTATCAAAAAAAAGTTGAACTTTTGCATTTTTCGCATGGGTATATTGGGTCATAAAGAAAATGGGCGTGGCAAAATGCACTCAAAAGCCTATAAATCCTAAACGAAAACTCAGAACTTCACGAAAATTGGTGAGCATATGTACCATAACATTCTAAAGAAGCATGCAAAATTTCATGTAGATCGGAAGATAGGTGGCGCTATAACTGTTAAAAAGCTTTGAAAACCCTGTATTTCCTATGGTACATTGCCTGTATTGGCTGAAAATGGTCTTTTCCATCTATTATGTCAGTGGTTAGATGCTTGCTAAATAAAACTTAATAGCTTTTGATGCTTTTGTGCTTTAAGGCCTTAAAGGCCTTAATTGCTTGAACCCCGATAAATGCTGCTTGCAGCTTTAATTATTATTATTATTCTCCCCTAAAACGCATCGTGCAGCCCAAACCGTAAGAGCTGGAACCTTGAAACTTGGCCAAATGGTAGTCCTCAATTTGGGGAGAACCTATCAAAGTATGACCCAGATTGGCCCATAGGTGGCGCTATAGCGACCAAAAGCGCGAAACTGCTCATAACTCCTAGACCGTATGTCGTAGACTCAAGTGTCCTATATCATTGGAAAGCTGGACGCCTGAAGGTCAAAACGTATATCTCCGATTTTATTTCAGGTATGCAAATTTTTCCGCCATTTTGAATTTTGTCAAAAACCTACTTTTGCGAACTAGTCCCTGGTTTTTCGCCCGATCGGAACCAAACCAGTGCAGAAATGTTCTTTGGAGTCTGAAGATCAATAATTATCGAAAAAAAGTCGAAATTTCGATTCCTGGTCGCTAGCGGGTGATAAATTAATGTTGTGGGAGGAGCCTATTTTACTAAAATGGCTATAACTCAAAAAGGAAATGAGATATCTTCACCAAACTTGGTACACATGTGTATGAGTTCAATTTGGGGTCATAGTAAAAAAAATTCGACGATTGATCACATGGTGGCGCTATAACATGAAAAAAACATGAAAAGGGCTATGACCACGTGACCGTTTGTCCGATTGACTTGAAAATTGGTATGCAGTGTCTTGGTCCAAGGTGCCATGTGTGTCTATGAGGACATTGGCGTACCTCGAAAAACATGACAGCCATCGACCAATGAAATTTGAGCACCTATTAGACAAGGTTAACGGAGGCCGATCGGAACGATACTCGATGGGCATGTTCAACTCATGGCCCTAGAGGTCTGTAAGAATTTTGAAAGAAATCGGCCACTAGTTGGCGCTAACGAGTTTTATGGCTCTGTAATCACGTGGTGTTACACTTATTGTCACAAAATGCATATCATTTGATAGATCTGCTCATGCTGAACAACTTTGCCTCAAGAACCATTGCTGTCAATCAAACCGTTCATTAAATATTCGCAATTATGTTAAAAACCTACTTTTGCGAACTAGTCCTAGGTTTTTTGCCCGATCGGAACAAAACCAGTCTAGGGTAATTCTCTGGACTCTCTAGATCAATAATTATCAAAAAAAAGTTCAACTTTAGCATTTTTCGCATGGGTATATTGGGTCATAATGAAAATGGGCGTGGCAAAATGCATTTAAAAGCCTATAAATCCTAAACGAAAACTCAGAACTTCACAAAAATTGGTGAGCATATGTACCATAACAGTCTAAACAAGCATGTAAAATTTCATGAAGATCGTACGATAGGTGGCGCTATAACTGTTAAAAAGCTTTGAAAACCATATATTTCCTATGGTAAATTGCCTGTTTTGGCTGTAAATGGTCTTTTCCATCTATTATTTCAGTGGTTAAAAGCTTTACAAATAAAACTTAATGTCTTAAATGCTTATGTGCTTAAAGGCCTTAAATGCTTGAACCCCGATAAATGCTGCTTGCAGCTTTAATTAGGGGTTCAAGCACGAAGTGCTGAAACCCTATTGTAATTGTGCTGATTTTTATTAGGGGTTCAAGCACGAAGTGCTGAAACCCTATTGTAATTGTGCTGATTTTTATTATTATTATTATTATTATTATTCTGCCGTAAAACGCATCGTGCAGCCCAAACCGTAAGGGCTAGAGCTTTGAAACTTTGCCATATGGTAGTACAAAAATCGAGGAGAGGTTATCAAATTATGACCCCGATTGGCCCATAGGTGGCGCTATAGCAACCAAAAGCGCGAAACTGCTCATAACTCCTAGACCGTAAGTCATAGACTCAAGTGTCTTATATCATTGGAAAGCTGGACGCCTGACGAACAAAACGTATATCTCCGATTTTATTTCCGCCATGATAGATTTTCCGCCATTTTGAATTTTGTCGAAAATCTACTTTTGCGAACTAGTCCCTGGTTTTTTGCCCGATCGGAACCAAACCAGTGCAGAATTGTTCTCTGGAGTCTGAATATCAATAATTATCAAAAAAAAAGTTGAAATTTCGATTCACGGTCGCTAGGGGGTGCAAAATTAACGTTGTGGGAGGAGCCTATTTTACTAAAATGGCTATAACTCCAGAAGTAAAAGAGGTATTTTAACCAAACCTGGTACACATGTGTAAGACGTCAATATGAGGTCACGGTAAAAAAATCGCGACGATTGGCCTCATGGTGGCGCTATAAAATGAAATAAACATAAAACAGGCTATAACCACCTGACCGTTAGTCCGATTGACTTGAAAATTGGTATGCAGTGTCTTGGTCCAAGGTGCCATGTATGTCTATGAGGACATTGGTGTATCTCAAAAAACATGGCCGCCATTGGCCAATGAAGTTGAGCACCTATTAGACAAGGTTAACGGAGGCCGATCGGAACGAAACTCGGTGGGCATGTTCGACTCATGGCCCTAGAGGTCTGTAAGAATTTTGAAAGAAATCGGCCACTAGTTGGCGCTAACGAGTTTTATGGCTCTGTAATCACGTGGTGTTAGATATATTGTCACAAAATGCATATCATTTGATAGATCTGCTCATGCTGAACAACTTTGCCTCTAGAACCATTGCTGTCAATCAAACCGTTCATTAAATATTCATGAATATGTTAAAAACCTACTTTTGCGAACTAGTCCCTGGTTTTTCGCCCGATCGGAACCAGACCAGTCTAGGACAATTCTATGGACTCTCTAGATCAATAATTATCAAAAAAAGTTGAACTTTTGTATTTGTATGGCTGTAATAGGGTCATTTATAAAATGGGTGTGGCAAAATACACTCAAAAGCCTATAAATCCTAAATGAAAACTCAGAACTTCACAAAAATTGGTGAGCATATGTGTCATAACATCACAAACAAGCTTGCAAAATGTGATGGAGATTGGACAATAGTTGGCGCTATAACTGTTAAAAAGCTTTAAAACCATATATTTCCTATGGTAAACTGCCTGTATTGGCTGTAAATGGTCTTTTCCATGTCTGATCATATAATTTTCATATCATAATGTTCAAAACTAGTGCAATACAATTCTCTGGACTCACTAGATCAATAATTGTCAGAAAAAGTTGAACTACTTCATTTGGATAGCTATAATAGGTTCACTTCAAAATCTGGCCTTTACCAAGTGTCCCCGAAAGCCTATATCTCTTTAATCAATGCTCAGACCTTCTTAAAAACAAGTCAGAACGTGTGAAATATCACCCTGAACAAGCATGAAAATTTTCAGACAGATCGGACAAAATTTGCCTCTATAACAGTTAAAAAGGTGAAAATGATATGATTTAATGGCATGTTAAGCCAATAAGTGGTATTTTACTGCCCCCTGCTGTTTAAAATAGTCATTTTCTCATATTGGTATTGGTATCAGCCATGGTAAATCATGATAAATGATGGTGTGTGTGTGTGTGTGTGTGTGTGTGTGTGTGTGTGTGTGTGTGTGTGTGTGTGTGTGTGGTACAAATATAACAAAGGTTTTATTTTCCAACATGAAAACAAACATAACAGAGTGCTAGTGCACAAACAATAACCGACAATGATAATGGATGAGAGGGGAACTTAAATACACAGATCAAGACAAGGACAACAGGTGACGGTTATGATGATGAGGAGCAGGTGATGATGAGGAGGGTGATGAGGAGCAGGTGCAGGTGATGACGACAGATGGTGAATGTGATGAAGACAGAAGGTGAATGTGATGAAGGTGAATGTGACACCAATATCACTGAAACATTTGTGTGTGTGTGTGTGTGTGTGTGTGTGTGTGTGTGTGTGTGTGTAGCATTATTGTGTGTAGCATATGTAGCAAGTATGCATTATTGAGTTAACATGGAAACACTGGTTTGCTTTAGTGCAGAAAACTGGTCAAAATCATGAGGTTTAAAGTGAAAGTGAGCCAATAAGTGGTCTTCTACTGCCCTCTGCTGGCCATTCTATTTAATTAAATTTTTCCACATGTGCTTGCATTTATACTTGAATACACACTAAAAATCACTTATATAGCAATAACTATTATAACATAATCATATTTTGTCAGTGTTAATCACTTTATTTGCACTGACACTTCAAATAATTGCTAGTAATGTGGTAAATCATGGTAAATCATGGTTAACTATGCTGTGTGTGTGTGTGTGTGTGTGTGTGTGTGTGTGTGTGTGTGTGTGTGTGTGTGTGTGTGTGTGTGTGTGTGTGTGTGTGTGTGTGTGTGTGTGTGTGTTTGTGTGTGTGTGTGTGTGTGTGTGTGTGTGTGTAAGCATGCATTGAGTTAACATGGATAAACTGGTTTGCTTTAGTGCAGAAAACTGGTTTAAAGTGAAAGTGAGCCAATAAGTGGTCTTCTACTGCCCTCTGCTGGCCATTCTACTTATTAATGAAATATTTCAACATGTGCTTGCATTCATACTTGAATACACACTAAAAAAATCACTTATATAGCAATAACTATTATAACACAATCATATTTTGTCAGTGTTAACCACTTTATTTGCACTGACACTTCAAATAATTGCTAGTAATGTGATAAATCAGGCTAGAAACATGGTAAATCAAAGTAAATAATCCTAGATTGTCGTTTATCTCCTGGTAAATAATACTAGAACGTGGTATATCATGGTAAATCATGGTTAACTATGCTGTGTGTGTATGTGTGTGTGTGTGTGTGTGTGTGTGTGTGTGTGTGTGTGTGTGTGTGTGTGTTTGTGTGTGTGTGTGTGTGTGTGTGTGTGTGTGTGTGTGTGTGTGTGTGTGTGTGTGTGTAAGCATGCATTGAGTTAACATGGAAAAACTGGTTTGCTTTAGTGCAGAAAACTGGTTTAAAGTGAAAGTGAGCCAATAAGTGGTCTTCTAGTGCCCTCTGCTGGCCATTCTACTTAATAATGAAATATTTTACATGTGCTTTTGCATTCATACTTGGACACACACTAAAAATCACGTATATAACTAACTATTATAACACAATAATATTTTGTCAGTGTTCATCACCTCATTTGCACTGACACTTCACATATTTGCTAGTAATGTGGTTAATCATGCTAGAAACATTGTAAATCATAGTAAATAATACTGAAATGAGGTGTATCAAGGTAAATCATGCTAGAATCCTAATAAATCATTCTGGAACATGGTATATGATAGTAAATCATGCTAGAATCATATTAAATAATTCTAGAATTTGGCAAATCGTTGTGGGAGGAGCCTATTTTACTCAAATGGCTATAACTCAAGAAGTAAATGAGATATCTTCACCAAACTCAGTACACATGTGTATGGGTTCAATTTGAGGTCACAGTAAACAATTCTATGGAGATTGGAGCATAGGTGGCGCTATAACTGTTAAAAAGCTTTAAAACCATATATATCCCATGGCAAATTGCCTGTATTGGCTGTAAATGGTCTTTTCCATCTATTATGTCAGTGGTTACATGCTTGCTAAATAAATCTTAATAACTTTTGATGCTTTTGTGCTTAAATGCCTTAAAGGCCTTAACTGCTTGAACCCCGATAAATGCTGCTTGCAGCTTTAATTAGGGGTTCAAGCACGAAGTGCTGAAACCCTATTGTAATTGTGCTGATTTTTATTATTATTATTATTATTATTATTCCGCCGTAAAACGCATCGTGCAGCCCAAACCGTAAGAGCTGGAACTTTGAAACTTTGACAGATGGTAGTACAAAAATCGAGGAAAGGTTCAGAGATTATGACCCCGATTGGCCCATAGGTGGCGCTATAGCAACCAAAAGCGCGAAACTGTTCATAACTCCTAGACCGTATGTCGTAGACTCAAGTGTCTTATATCATTGGAAAGCTGGATGCCTGACGAACAAAACGTATATCTCCGATTTCATTTCCGCCATGATAGATTTTCCGCCATTTTGAATTTTGTCAAAAACCTACTTTTGCGAACTAGTCCCTGGTTTTTTGCCCGATTGGAACCAAACCAGTGCAGAAATGTTCTCTGGAGTCTGAATATCAATAATTATCGAAAAAAAGTGGAAATTTCGATTCAGGGTCGCTAAGGGGCGCCAAAACGTACGTTGTGGGAGGGGCCTATTTTACTAAAATGGCTATAACTCCCGATGTAAATGAGGTATCTTCACCAAACTTGGTACACATGTGTATGAGTTCAATCTGGGGTCACAGTAAAAAAATCGCGACGATTGGCCTCATGGTGGCGCTATAAAATGAAAAAAACATAAAACAGGCTATAACCACCTGACCGTTAGTCCGATTGACTTGAAAATTGGTATGCAGTGTCTTGGTCCAAGGTGCCATGTATGTGTATGAGGACATTGGCGTATCTCAAAAAACATGGCCGCCATCGGCCAATGAAGTTTGAGCACCTATTAGACAAGGTTAACGGAGGCCGATCGGAACAAAACTCAATGGGCATGTTCGGCTCATGGCCCTAAAGGTCTGTAAGAATTTTGAAAGAAATCGGCCACTAGTTGGCGCTAATGAGTTTTATGGCTCTGTAATCACGTGGTGTTACACTTATCATCACAAAATGCATATCATTTGATAGATCTGCTTATGCTGAACAACTTTGCCTCTAGAACCATTGCTGTCAATCAAACCGTTCATTAAATATTCGCGAACATGTTAAAAACCTACTTTTGCAAACTAGTCCCTGGTTTTTCGCCCGATCGGAACCAAACCAGTCTAGGACAATTCTTTGGACTCTCTAGATCAATAATTATCGAAAAAAAGTTGAACTTTTGTATTTGAATGGCTGTAATAGGGTCATTTATAAAATGGGCGTGGCAAAATACACTAAAAAGTCTATAAATCCTAAATAAAAACTCAGAACTTCACAAAAATTGGTGAGCATATGTGACATAACATCCTTAACAAGCATGCAACATTTCATGGAGATCGGACAATAGGTGGCGCTATAACTGTTAAAACGCTTTAAAATCATATATTATATGGTAAATTGCCCGTACTGGCTGTAAATGGTATTTTCCATCTATAATCATATAATGTTCATATAATAATGTTCAAAACCAGTGCAGTGCAATTCTCTGGACTCTCTAGATCAATAATTATCAGAAAAAGTATAACTTCTTCATTTGGATGGCTATAATAGTGTCACTTCAATATGTAGCCTTGACCAAGTGTCTCCAAAAGCCTATATTTCTTTAATAAAAACAAGTCAGAACATGTGACTCTTAAGAAGTATGAAAAATTTCAGACAGATCGGACAAAATTTGCCTCTATAACAGTTAAAAATGTAAAAAAATATATAACATGGCATATTAAGCCAATAAGTGGTATTGTACTGCCCCCTGCTGTCATTTCATCATACTACTCCCTAATATTGCTATATAATTCATATTTAGACTTTATAAAATCATTATTTTAACATTTACAATCACATTTTGTCAAAACTCATCTATTGAAGTATTACTATTGACAATTGTGTCACATTAATGAATGGAATCCAGAAACGAAAGTAAAAACGGAGGCCGCCATTTAGGCCACGCCCCCCCAGTACAAATTCACTCATAACTCGAAAACGGAAAGTCGCTGCGCGTTCAAATTTTGATGGTAAGGACGTCTCCGGGCTCTTGATCGAAACGTATGGTCGCGGGCCTCGGGAGCGCCCCCCCCCCCCGCGGATCGTTAGTCCGCGGGACCCCGACTTTGAACGCCCGTAACTCCCGACCCAGACCACCCCGAACCTTGTGTGAGAGCTCGTTGGAAAGGGCGCGTCCTTGGCTAGCATCGATTCAAATGTGGTGTAATTTGCCCTGGGCATTCCAGAGATAAAAGCCCCAAAATAATATGCCTCATAACTCCCGGGCCCAATCGCCCAAAAACACTGCGATGGTCTCATTCAACAGGACTCCTCAAGCACTATCTATGCTCTGAGTTTCAGAATTTTTCGCCTTCTGGTTCCCGAGATATAAGTGAAAAACCAAATTCCCATTCATTCATTCAAACACTTCAACTGTAAGATGGAGACTGTAATTCCACTGTTGTCCACTAGAGGGAGCAGCAGGATTACGCATGATCTTTTAATTCGCTTTCAGTATTGGGAAATAAACAAATGCTTTAAGAAGCAATCTTTTTTTATTATGATGTTTTTTTTATTTTATTATGATATTTGTATATATATATATATTTTTTTTTTTTTATTATGATTATGAACGGTTTGATTGACATTAGTAATTCTTGAGTCAAAGTTGTTCAGGATGAGGAGATGAAGATATTTTCACAATATCACATCCTAAAAACATTGAAAACATTTGTCTTTGTGTGTGTGTGTGTGTGGATGTGTTTGTGTCTGTGTGTGTGTCTGTGTGTGTAAGCATGCTTAATGGAAAGAACATGGAGAAACTGCTTTGTTTTACTGGTGGATAAAAAAGTCTTTCAAATGAAAGTGAGTCAATTAGTGGTCTTCTACTGCCCTCTGCAGGACATTCTACTTAATAAAATATTTTCATCTGTGCTTTTGCATTAAGTTTTGGACTATATAAAATTACTTGCATGAAAATCACCTATTATAACACAATCATGTTTTGTCAAAGTTTATCACTTCATTTGTACTGAGCTCTCAGTTTGAACAATTCTGCCTCTCAGTGATTAATTTGAAATCTGAAAATGGTGTTATACAGAGGAGATTTGCAATTATCATTTTGTTACCTATCTTTTATTTTAAATATCTACATCTACAACAAAATGTGTGTGCATGTGTGTGTTCAAGCATGGTTAGTGTATTAAGTATTATTGTTTAAGTATTATTGTTTTCATTTACATTTTAACCACCAGAAGAAGAACACTCATTGGTTCATTCTACCCACTAAAATATTATTTTTCATTTTTTTTCCCATTTGAAATATTGTTTAAACTTAATAAAATCATTAAAATAACATTTCAAATCATATTTTGTCTGTTTACATAAATCCCACAGACTCACATTGGCTGCAATACTAATGTTTTTGTAAAACACAGACCTGATAGTCTAAACTGTGTGTATTGTGCATATATTATTGATATTATTACTATTACAAATCATGTAATTGTAACTCATATCTTAATAGAATATTATTTGTAATTTTAATTCTTTATTTCTTAATTGTTTTTGTTTTTTATGATTACAGATATTATCACCAAAGATATCAACTACACCTTCACTTTTAGTATTGATAAGCTGCACACACAGCACAATCACACACTCACTAATGCATTCAAATAAATGTAATCTTACTGTGCTACTTTATTTGTACATGATTAGAATGAACAGAAATCTAAGAATATTTTTCTTCTTTTGTTAAAGCCATTTCAGACTGCAAGTAAGCATTATATTACTAATCATCTATTTTAAAGGTGCCATACAATTGAAAACTGTATTTATCTTGGCATAGTTGAATGATAAGAGTTCTGGACATGGAACTGACATACCGTGAGCCTCAAACACCATTGTTTTCTCCTTCATGTGTAAATCTCCTGTTTGCAAAAGACCGCTGAAAAATGAGTGAATCCCAGCATAACACTGACTGTGACGTTGGAGTCATATATGTCAGTGGTTAAATGCTTGCTAAATAAAACTTAATAACTTTTGATGCTTTTGTGCTTAAAGGTCTTAAAGGCCTTAACTGCTTGAACCCCGATAAATGCTGCTTGCAGCTTTAATTAGGGGTTCAAGCATGAAATGCTGAAACCCTATTGTAATTGTAAGGATTTTTATTATTATTATTTTTCTTCTCCGCTAAAACGCATCGTGCAGCCCAAACCGTAAGTGCTAGAGACTTGAAACTTGGCCAGAAGGTAGTACAAAAATCGAGGAGAGGTTCAGAGAATATGACCCAGATTGGCCAATAGGTGGCGCTACAGCGCAAAAAACAAAAAAATTGCACATTTTTGCTTAAATGTCATTAACCGTTTGTCACAGACTCAAGTGTCTTATATCATTGGAATCCTTGGGTCAAGCCGAACAAAATTGGCCTCAAGGATTTCATTTCCGGTATGCAAATTTTTCCGCCATTTTGGATTTTGTCCAAAACCTACTTTTGCGAACTAGTCCTAGGTTTTTCGCCCGATCGGAACCAAACCAGTGCAGAAATGTTGTCTGGAGTCTGAATATCAATAATTATTGAAAAAAAGTTGAAATTTCGATTCACGGTCACTAAGGGGCGCCAAAACGTTCGAAGAAGGCGGAGCCTATTTTACTAAAATGGCTATAACTCCAGAAGTAAATCAGGTATCTTCACCAAACTCGGTACACATGTGTAAGAGGTCAATCTGAGGTCACAGTAAAAAAATCGCGGCGATTGGCCACATGGTGGCGCTATAACATGACAAAAACATAAAACAGGCTATAACCACCTGACCGTTAGTCCGATTGACTTGAAAATTGGTATGCAGTGTCTTGGTCCAAGGTGCCATGTATGTGTATGAGGACATTGGCGTATCTTGAAAAACATGGCCGCCATCGGCCAATGAAGTTTGAGCACCTATTAGACAAGGTTAACGGAGGCCAATCGGAACGAAACTCGATGGGCATATTCGACTCATGGCCCTAGAGGTCTGTAAGAATTTTGAAAGAAATCGGCCACTAGTTGGCGCTAACGAGTTTTATGGCTCTGTAATCACGTGGTGTTACACTTATTGTCACAAAATGCATATCATTTGATAGACCTCCTCATCTTGAACAACTTTGCCTCAAGAACTATTGCTGTCAATCAAACAGTTCATTAAATATTCATGAATATGTTAAAAACCTACTTTTGCGAACTAGTCCTAGGTTTTTCGCCCGATCAGAACCAAACCAGTCTAGGACAATTCTCTGGACTCTCTAGATCAATAATTATCAAAAAAAAGTTGAACTTTTACATTTGGGTGGCTGTAACAGGGTCATTTAGAAAATGGGCGTGGCAAAATACACTAAAAAGCCTATAAATCCTAAATGAAAACTCAGAACTTCACAAAAATTGGTGAGCATATGTACAATAACATCATTAACAAGCATGAACAATGTTATGGACATCGGATGATAGGTGGCGCTATAACTGTTAAAAAGCTTTAAAACCATGTATTTCCTATGGTAAAATGCCTGTATTGGCTGTAAATTGACTTTTCCATCTATTATTTCAGTGGTTAAAAGATTTCTAAATAAATTTTAATGTCTTAAATGCTTATGTGCTTAAAGGCCTTAAATGCTTGAACCCCGATAAATGCTGCTTGCAGCTTTAATTAGGGGTTCAAGCATGAAATGCTGAAACCCTATTGTAATTGTAAGGATTTTTATTAGGGGTTCAAGCACGAAGTGCTGAAACCCTATTGTAATTGTACTGATTTTTATTATTATTATTATTCTTCTGCCGTAAAACGCATCGTGCAGCCCAAACCGTAAGTGCTAGAGACTTGAAACTTGGCCAGAAGGTAGTACAAAAATCGAGGAGAGGTTCAGAGAGTATGACCCCGATTGGCCCATAGGTGGCGCTATAGTGCCAAAAACCAAAAAAAATCACGGTTTTGCTTAAATCTCCTTAACCCTTTGTCACAGACTCAAGTGTCTTATATCACTGTAATCCTTGTCTCAAGACGGACAAAATGTATATCTTCAATTTCATTTCCGGTATGCAAATTTTTCCGCCATTTTGAATTTTGTCTAAAACCTACTTTTGCAAACTAGTAGAGGTTTTTTTTGGCCAATCGGAACCAAACCAGTGCAGAAATGTTCTCTGGAGTCTGATTATCAGTAATTATCGAAAAAAAGTTGAAATTTCGATCCACGGTTGCTAAGGGGCGTCAAAACGTTCGCAGGAGGCGGAGCCAGTTTACTAAAATGGTTATAACTCATGAACGAAATTAGATATTTTCACCAAACTCGGAACACATGTGTATGAGTTCAATCTGGGGTCACAGTAAAAAAATCGCGACGATTGAACACTAGGTGGCGTTATAACATGAAAAAAACATGAAAAGGGCTATAACCACCTGACCGTTAGTCCAATTGACTTGAAAATTGGTATGCAGTCTCATGGTCCAGGGTGCCATGTATATCTATGATGACATTGGCGTATCTCGAAAAACATGGCCGCCATCGGCCAATGAAGTTGAGCACCTATTAGACAAGGTTAACGGAGGCCGATCGGAACAAAACTCGATGGGCATGTTCAACTCATGGCCCTAGAGGTATGTAAGATTTTTGAAAGAAATCGGCCACTAGTTGGCGCTAACGAGTTTTATGGCTCTGTAATCACGTGGTGTTAAACTTATTGTCACATTATGCATATCATTTGATAGATCTGCTCATGCTGAACAACTTTGCCTCAAGAACCACTACTGTCAATCAAACTGTTCATTAAATATTCGCAAACATGTTAAAAACCTACTTTTGCGAACTAGTCCCTGGTTTTTTGCCCGATCAGAACCAGACCAGTCTAGGGTAATTCTCTGGACTCTCTAGATCAATAATTATCGAAAAAACGTTGAACTTTTGCATTTGGATGGCTGTAATAGGGTCATTTAGAAAATGGGCGTGGCAAAATACACTAAAAAGCCTATAAATCCTAAATGAAAACTCAGAACTTCACAAAAATTGATGAGCATATGTGACATAACATGCTAAAGAAGCATGGACATTTTTATGGAGATCGGAGCATAGGTGGCGCTATAACTGTTAAAATGCTTTAAAGCCATATATTTCCTATGGTAAATTGCCTGTATTTGCTGTAAATGGTGTCTTCTATCTATTATCGTATAATGTTCATATCATAATGTTCAAAACCAGTGCAGCACAATTCTCTGAACTCTCTAGATCAATAATTATCAGAAAAAAAGTTTAACTTCTTCAAAAGGTGATTTTATATGAATATAATGACATATTAAGCCAATAAGTGGTATTTTACTGCCCCCTGCTGTCATTTCATCATACTACTCCCTAATATTGTTATAAAATTCATATTTAGACTTTATAAAATCATTATTTTAACATTTACAATCACATTTTGTCAAAACTCATCTATTGAGTATTACTATTGACAATTGTGTTACACTGAGATATGGAAATGGGCGAAAGTAAGTGAATGAAATGAAACGAAAGTATAACGGCATTTAAGCCACGCCCCCGAATACAAATTCATTCATAACTCGAAAACGGAAAGTCGTTGCGCGCTCAAATTTTGATGGTGAGGACCTCTCCGGGCTCTTGATCGAAACGTGTCGTCGCGGGCCTCGGGAGCGCGCCCCCCGCGCATCGCCAGCCCGCGGGACCCCCGATTTTGAACGGCCATTACTCCCGACCCAGACCACCCCGAACATTGTGTAAGAGCTCGTTGGAAAGGGCACGTCCTTGGCTAGCTTCGATTCAAATGTGGTGTTATCTGCCCTGGGCATTCCAGAGATAATAGCCCGAACAGATATGCCTTATAACAGTCATAACTCCCAGCCCCAATCGCCCAAAAACACCTTGATGGTCTCATTCAACAGGGCTCCTCAAGCACTATCTATGCTCTGAGTTTCAGAATTTTTCGCCTTTTGGTTCCTGAGATATAAGTAAAAAAACTAATTCCCATTCATTCATTCAAACACCTCAACTGTAAAATGTAAGCTATAATACCACTGTTGTCCACTAGAGGGAGCAGCAGGATTACGCATGATCTTTTAATTCGCTTCAGTATTGGGAAATAAACAAATGCTTTAAGAAGCAATCTTTTTTATTATGATGTTTTTTTTATTATGATATTTGTATATATTTTATTTTTTTATTATGATTATGAACGGTTTGATTGACATTAGTGATTCTTGAGGCAAAGTTGTTCAAGATGAGGAGATGAAGATATTTTCACAATATCACATCCTAAAAACATTGAAAACATATTTGTCTTTGTGTGTGTGTGTGTGTGTGTGTGTGTGTGTGTGTGTGTGTGTGTGGATGTGTTTGTGTTTGTGTGTGTGTCTGTGTGTGTAAGCATGCTTAATGGAAAGAACATGGAGAAACTGCTTTGTTTTACTGGTGGATAAAAAAGTCTTTCAAATGAAAGTGAGTCAATTAGTGGTCTTCTACTGCCCTCTGCAGGACATTCTACTTAATAAAATATTTTCATCTGTGCTTTTGCATTAGTTTTTGGACTATATCAAATTACTTGCATGAAAATCACCTATTATAACACAGTCATGTTTTGTCAAAGTTTATCACTTCATTTGTACTGAGCTCTCAGTTTGAACAATTCTGCCTCTCAGTGATTAATTTGAAATCTGAAAATGGTGTTATACAGAGGAGATTTGCAATTATCATTTTGTTACCTATCTTTTATTTTAAATATCTCCATCTACAACAAAATGTGTGTGCATGTGTGTGTTCAAGCATGGTTAGTGTATTAAGTATTATTGTTTAAGTATTATTGTTTTCATTTACATTTTAACCACCAGATGAAGAACACTCATTGGTTCATTCTGCTCACTAAAATATTATATTTCATTTTTTTTCCATTTGAAATATTATTTAAACTTAATAAAATCATTAAAATAACATTTCAAATCATATTTTGTCTGTTTATAAATCCCACAGACTCACATTGGCTGCAATACTAATGTTTTTGTAAAACACAGACCTGATAGTCTAATCTGTGTGTATTGTGCATATATTATTGATATTATTACTATTGCAAATCATGTTATTGTAACTCATATCTTAATAGAATATTATTTGTAATTTTAATTCTTTATTTCTTAATTGTTTTTTTATGATTACTACAGATATTATCACCAAAGATATCAACTACACCTTCACTTTTAGTATTGACACGCTGCACACACAGCACAATCACACACTCACTAATGCATTCAAATAAATGTAATCTTACTGTGCTACTTTATTTGTACATGATTAGAATGAACAGAAATCTAAGAATATTTTTCTTCTTTTGTTAAAGCCATTTCAGACTCCAAGTAAGCATTATATTACTAATCATCTATTTTAAAGGTGCCATACAATTGAAAACTGTATTTATCTTGGCATAGTTGAATGATAAGAGTTCTGGACATGGAACTGACATACCGTGAGCCTCAAACACCATTGTTTCCTCCTTCATGTGTAAATCTCCTGTTTGCAAAAGACCGCTGAAAAATGAGTGAATCCCACCATAACACCGACTGTGACGTTGGAGTCAGGATCATTAATATTTATACCCCCCAAATTTGCATTTTCCAGTCCATGTTCTAGGCCAGGCAGTGTTAATGTGGACCTGCACAGCTGAATCATCAGAAGATCTGCAGGTATTGTGAAGAAGCAAGCAAGGACAATAGTGAAAATGGCAGATCATGGATATAAATGTTATGTCTGAGGCTGTGCTGTGGATTTGAGAACTTTTCATTCCCTTCCCACAAAACTGTCAACAGGCATGGTTGATTTTTACAACAGGATACCTCACCATTTTAATTCAAAGCTGTTAGTTTGCTCTTAACGGAGGCCGATCAGAACGAAACTCGATGGGCATGTTCGACTCGTGGCCCTAGAGGTCTGTAAGAATTTTGAAAAATCAGCCACTAGTTGATGCTAACAGGTTTTACGGCTATGTAATCATGTGATGCATATCATTTGATAGATCTCCTCATACTGAACAACTTTGCCTCAAGAACTACTGCTGTCAATCAATTTGTTCATTAAATACTTGCGATTATGTTAAAAACCTACTTTTGCGAACTAGTCCTAGGTTTTTCGCCCGATCGGAAATATACCAGTGCAGTACAATTCTCTGGAAGCTCTAGATTATTAATTATATAAAAAACTTTAACTTTATCCATTGGGTAGCCATAACAGGATCATTTAGAAAATGGGTATGGCAAAAAACACTCAAAAGCCTGTAAATCCTAAACAAAAACTCAGACAACTCACTAAACTGCCTTATGTGCTTAAAGACCCTAAATGCTTGAACCCCGCTAAATGCTGCTTGCAGCTTTAATTATTATTATTATTATTATTATTCTGCCGTAAAACGCATCGTGCAGCCCAAACCGTAAGAGCTGGAACTTTGAAACTTTGACAGATGGTAGTACAAAAATCGAGGAAAGGTTCAGAGATTATGACCCCGATTGGCCCATAGGTGGCGCTATAACAACCAAAAGCGCGAAACTGCTCATAACTCCTAGACCGTATGGCGTAGACTCAAGTGTCTTATATCATTGGAAAGCTGGATGCCTGACGAACAAAACGTATATCTCCGATTTTATTTCCGCCATGATAGATTTTCCGCCATTTTGAATTTTGTCAAAAATCTACTTTTGCGAACTAGTCCCTGGTTTTTTGCCCGATTGGAACCAAACTAGTGCAGAAATGTTCTCTGGAGACTGAATATCAATAATTATCGAAAAAAAGTGGAAATTTCGATTCACGGTCGCTAAGGGGCGCCAAAACGTACGTTGTGGGAGGGGCCTATTTTACTAAAATGGCTATAACTCCCGATGTAAATGAGGTATCTTCACCAAACTTGGTACACATGTGTATGAGCTTACTCTGGGGTCACAGTAAAAAAATCGCGACGATTGGCCTCATGGTGGCGCTATAAAATGAAAAAAACATAAAACAGGCTATAACCACCTGACCGTTAGTCCGATTGACTTGAAAATTGGTATGCAGTGTCTTGGTCCAAGGTGCCATGTATGTGTATGAGGACATTGGCGTATCTCAAAAAACATGGCCGCCATCGGCCAACGAAGTTTGAGCACCTATTAGACAAGGTTAACGGAGGCCGATCGGAACGAAACTCAATGGGCATGTTCGGCTCATGGCCCTAAAGGTCTGTAAGAATTTTGAAAGAAATCGGCCACTAGTTGGCGCTAACGAGTTTTACGGCTCTGTAATCACGTGGTGTTACAAATATCCACACAATATGCATATCATTTGATAGATCTCCTCATCCTGAACAACTTTGCCTCAAGAACCATTGCTGTCAATCAAACTGTTCATTAATTATTCATTAATATGTTAAAAACCTACTTTTGCGAACTAGTCCTAGGTTTTTTGCCCGATCGGAACCAGACCAGTGTAGGACAATTCTCTGGACTCTCTAGATCAATAATTATCAAAAAAAAGTTGAACTTTTGCATTTGGATGGCTGTAATAGGGTCATTTATAAAACGGGCGTGTCAAAATACATTAAAAAGCCTATAAATCCTAAATAAAAACTCAGAACTTCACAAAAATTGGTCAGCATATGTGACATAACATCATTAACAAGCATGAAAAATTCTATGGAGATCGGACGATAGTTGGCGCTATAACTGTTAAAACGCTTTAAAACCATATATTTCCTATGGTAAATTGCCTGTATTTGCTGTAAATGATGTCTTCTATCTTTTATCATATAATGTTCATATCATAATGTTCAAAACCAGTGCAGCACAATTCTCTGAACTCTCTAGATCAATAATTATCAGAAAAAAAGTTTAACTTCTTCAAAAGGTGATTTTATATGAATATAATGACATATTAAGCCAATAAGTGGTATTTTACTGCCCCCTGCTGTCATTTCATCATACTACTCCCTAATATTGTTATAAAATTCATATTTAGACTTTTTAAAATCATTATTTTAACATTTACAATCACATTTTGTCAAAACTCATCTATTGAGTATTACTATTGACAATTGTGTTACACTGAGATATGGAAATGGACGAAAGTAAATGAATGAAATGAAACGAAAGTATAACGGCATTTAAGCCACGCCCCCGAATACAAATCCATTCATAACTCGAAAACGGAAAGTCGTTGCGCGCTCAAATTTTGATGGTGAGGACCTCTCCGGGCTCTTGATCGAAACGTGTCGTCGCGGGCCTCGGGAGCGCGCCCCCCGCGCATCGCGAATCCGCGGGACCCCCGATTTTGAACGGCCATTACTCCCGACCCAGACCACCCCGAACATTGTGTGAGAGCTCGTTGGAAAGGGCGCGTCCTTGGCTAGCTTCGATTCAAATGTGGTGTTATTTGCCCTGGGCATTCCAGAGATAATAGCCCGAACAGATATGCCTTATAACAGTCATAACTCCCAGCCCCAATCGCCCAAAAACACATTGATGGTCTCATTCAACAGGGCTCCTCAAGCACTATCTATGCTCTGAGTTTCAGAATTTTTCGCCTTTTGGTTCCTGAGATATAAGTAAAAAAACAAATTCCCATTCATTCAAACACTTCAACTGTAAAATGTAAGCTATAATACCACTGTTGTCCACTAGAGGGAGCAGCAGGATTACGCATGATCTTTTAATTCGCTTCAGTATTGGAAATAAACAAATGCTTTAAGAAGCAATCTTTTTTATTATGATGTTTTTTTTATTATTATGATATTTGTATATATTTTTTTTTTTTTATTATGATTATGAACGGTTTGATTGACATTAGTGATTCTTGAGGCAAAGTTGTTCAAGATGAGGAGATGAAGATATTTTCACAATATCACATCCTAAAAACATTGAAAACATATTTGTCTTTGTGTGTGTGTGTGTGTGTGTGTGTGTGTGTGTGTGTGTGTGTGTGTGTGTGTGTGTGTGTGTGTGTGTGTGGGTTTGTGTGTGTGTCTGTGTGTGTGTAAGCATGCTTAATGGAAAGAACATGAAGAAACTGCTTTGTTTTACTGGTGGATAAAAAAGTATTTCAAATGAAAGTGAGTCAATTAGTGGTCTTCTACTGCCCTCTGCAGGACATTCTACTTAATAAAATATTTTCATCTGTGCTTTTGCATTAGTTTTTGGACTATATCAAATTACTTGCATGAAAATCACCTATTATAACACAGTCATGTTTTGTCAAAGTTTATCACTTCATTTTTACTGAGCTCTCAGTTTGAACAATTCTGCCTCTCAGTGATTAATTTGAAATCTGAAAATGGTGTTATACAGAGGAGATTTGCAATTATCATTTTGTTACCTATCTTTTATTTTAAATATCTCCATCTACAACAAAATGTGTGTGCATGTGTGTGTTCAAGCATGGTTAGTGTATTAAGTATTATTGTTTAAGTATTATTGTTTTCATTTACATTTTAACCACCAGAAGAAGAACACTCATTGGTTCATTCTGCTCACTAAAATATTATTTTTAATTTTTTTTTCCATTTGAAATATTGTTTAAACTTAATAAAATCATTAAAATAACATTTCAAATCATATTTTGTCTGTTTATAAATCCCACAGACTCACATTGGCTGCAATACTAATGTTTTTGTAAAACACAGACCTGATAGTCTAATCTGTGTGTATTGTGCATATATTATTGATATTATTACTATTGCAAATCATGTTATTGTAACTCATATCTTAATAGAATATTATTTGTAATTTTAATTCTTTATTTCTTAAGTGTTTTTTTTTATGATTACTACAGATATTATCACCAAAGATATCAACTACACCTTCACTTTTAGTATTGACACGCTGCACACACAGCACAATCACACACTCACTAATGCATTCAAATAAATGTAATCTTACTGTGCTACTTTATTTGTACATGATTAGAATGAACAGAAATCTAAGACTATTTTTCTTCTTTTGTTAAAGCCATTTCAGACTCCAAGTAAGCATTATATTACTAATCATCTATTTTACAGGTGCCATACAATTGAAAACTGTATTTATCTTGGCATAGTTGAATGATAAGAGTTCTGGACATGGAACTGACATACCGTGAGCCTCAAACACCATTGTTTCCTCCTTCTTGTGTAAATCTCCTGTTTGCAAAAGACCGCTGAAAAATGAGTGAATCCCACCATAACACCGACTGTGACGTTGGAGTCAGGATCATTAATATTTATACCCCCCAAATTTGCATTTTCCAGTCCATGTTCTAGGCCAGGCAGTGTTAATGTGGACCTGCACAGCCGAATCATCAGAAGATCTGCAGGTATTGTGAAGAAGCAAGCAAGGACAATAGTGAAAATGGCAGATCATGGATATAAATGTTATGTCTGAGGCTGTGCTGTGGATTTGAGAACTTTTCATTCCCTTCCCACAAAACTGTCAACAGGCATGGTTGATGTTTACAACAGGATACCTCACCATTTTAATTCAAAGCTGTTAGTTTGCTCTTAACGGAGGCCGATCAGAACGAAACTCGATGGGCATGTTCGACTCGTGGCCCTAGAGGTCTGTAAGAATTTTGAAAAATCAGCCACTAGTTGACGCTAACAGGTTTTACGGCTATGTAATCACGTGATGCATATCATTTGATAGATCTCCTCATACTGAACAACTTTGCCTCAAGAACTACTGCTGTCAATCAATTTGTTCATTAAATACTTGCTATTATGTTAAAAACCTACTTTTGCGAACTAGTCCTAGGTTTTTCGCCCGATCGGAAATATACCAGTGCAGTACAATTCTCTGGAAGCTCTAGATTATTAATTATATAAAAAACTTTAACTTTACCCATTGGGTAGCCATAACAGGATCATTTAGAAAATGGGTATGGCAAAAAACACTCAAAAGCCTGTAAATCCTAAACAAAAACTCAGACAACTCACTAGACTGCCTTATGTGCTTAAAGACCCTAAATGCTTGAACCCCGCTAAATGCTGCTTGCAGCTTTAATTATTATTATTATTATTATTCTTCTCCGCTAAAACGCATCGTGCAGCCCAAACCGTAAGTGCTGGAGACTTGAAACTTTGTCAGATGGTAGTACAAAAATCGAGGAAAGGTTCAGAGAGTATGACCCCGATTGGCCTATAGGTGGCGCTATAGCAACCAAAAGCGCGAAACTGCTCATAACTCCTAGACCGTATGTCGTAGACTCAAGTGTCTTATATCATTGGAAAGCTGGACGCCTGACGAACAAAACGTATATCTCCGATTTCATTTCCGTCATGATAGATTTTCCGCCATTTTGAATTTTGTCGAAAATCTACTTTTGCGAACTAGTCCCTGGATTTTTGCCCGATCGGAACCAAACCAGTGCAGAAATGTTCTCTGGAGTCTGAAGATCAATAATTATCGAAAAAAAGTTGAAATTTCGATTCATGGTCGCTAGGGGGCGCAAAATAATCGTTGTGGGAGGAGCCTATTTTACTAAAATGGCTATAACTTAAAAAGCAAATAAGATAGCTTCACCAAACTCGGTACACATATGTATGGGTTCTGTCTGGGGTCACAGTAAAAAAATCGCGACGATTGAACGCTAGGTGGCGCTATAACATGAAAAAAACATAAAACAGGCTATAACCACCTGACTGTTTGTCCGATTGACTTGAAAATTGGTATGCCGTGTCTTGGTCCAAGGTGCCATGTATGTCTATGAGGACATTGGCGTATCTCAAAAAACATGGCCGCCATTGGCCAATGAAGTCGAGCACCTATTAGACAAGGTTAACGGAGGCCGATCGGAACGAAACTCGATGGGCATGTTCGACTCATGGCCCTAGAGGTCTGTAAGAATTTTGAAAGAAATCGGCCACTAGTTGGCGCTAACGAGTTTAATGGCTCTGTAATCACGTGGTGTTACACTCATCCACACAATATGCATATCATTTGATAGATCTGCTTATGTTGAACAACTTTGCCTCAAGAACCATTGCTGTCAATCAAACCGTTCATTAATTATTTGCGAATATGTTAAAAACCTACTTTTGCGAACTAGTCCTAGGTTTTTCGCCCGATCGGAACCAGACCAGTCTAGGACAATTCTCTGGACTCTCTATATCAATAATTATCGAAAAAAAGTTGAACTTTTGCATTTGGATGGCTGTAATAGGGTCATTTATAAAATGGGCGTGGCAAAATACACTAAAAACCCTATAAATCCTAAATGAAAACTCAGAACTTCACAGAAATTGGTGAGCATATGTGAAATAACATCTTTAACAAGCATGCAAAATTTTATGGAGATCGGACCAAAGGTGGCGCTATAACTGTTAAAAGGCTTTAAAACCATATATTTCCTATGGTAAACTGCCTGTATTGGCTGTAAATGGTCTTTTCCATCTCTGATCATATAATTTTCATATCATAATGTTCAAAACTAGTGCAATACAATTCTCTGGACTCACTAGGTCAATAATTGTCAGAAAAAGTTGAACTACTTCATTTGGATAGTTATAATAGGTTAGCAAGTATCCCTGAAAGCCTATATCTCTTTAATGAATGACTCAGACCTTCTTAAAAAGCCAGTGAAATATCACTCTGAACATGCATGAACATTTTCAGACTGATCGGACAAAATTTGCCTCTATAACAGTTAAAAAGGTGAAAATTATATCAATATAATGGCATATTAAGCCAATAAGTTGTATTTTACTGCCCCCTGCTGTTTAAAATAGTCATTTTGTCATATTGTTCTATAATTTATATTTAGACTGTATAAAATCACTATTTTAACATTTACAATTACATTTAGTCAAAATCCATCTGTTAAAGTATTTGTATTGACAGTTTGATTACATCATATAGTTCAAATGTCTGTATCTACAACATATGTGTGTGTAGTCTTAGGTTTCTGAATAAATTCTGAATCTTCTGATTAATAGCTTACAAAGACTTTGTGAAATGTTTATAGATCATTCAAATATATTTTCATTATGACATATCCCAATAGCATTGAAAAAACAACAACAACATTTGTCTTTGTGTGTGTGTGTGTGTGTGTGTGTGTGTGTGTGTGTGTGTGTGTGTGTGTGTGTAAGCATGCATTATTGAGTTAACATGGAAAAACTGGTTTGCTTTAGTGCAGAAAACTGGTAAAAATAATTAAATTTAAAGTGAAACTGAGCCAATAAGTGGTCTTCTAGTGCCCTCTGCTGGCCATTCTACTTATGAAGTCTTTTCACATGTGCTTTGTGCAAATCACTTATATAACAATAACTATTATAACACAATCATATTTTGTCAGTGTTTATCACTTCATTTGCACTGACACTTCACATAATTGATAAATTCATGGTAAACTATGCTAGAACAGGGTAAATAATGGTAAACCGTGGTAAATCAAGATAAACTATGGTAAATCATGCTAGAATGTGGTATATCATGGTAGATCATGCTAGAACATGGTAAATCAAGGTAAACTAAGATAAATTCATGGTAAACTATGCTAGAACAGGGTAAATCATGGAAAACCATGGTAAATCATGCTAGAATGTGGTATATCATGGTAAATCATGCTAGAACATGGTACATCAAGGTAAACTAAGATAAATTCATGGTAAACTATGCTAGAACAGGGCAAATCATGGAAAACCATGGTAAATCATGCTAGAATGTGGTATATCATGGTTAATCATGCTAGAACATGGTAAATCAAGGTAATCTAAGATAAATTCATGGTAAACTATGCTAGAAAAGGGTAAATCATGGTAAACCATGGTAAATCAAGATAAACTATGGTAAATCATGCTAGAAAAAGGTATATCATGGTAAATCATGCTAGAACATGGTAAATCAAGGTAAACTAAGACAAATGAGTGGTAAACTATGCTTGAACAGGGTAAAAGATGGTAAACTATGGTAAATCAAGTTAAACTATGATAAATCATGCTAGAATGTGGTATTTCATGGTAAATCATGCTAGAACATGGTAAATCAAGGTAAACTAAGATAAAGTCATGGTAAACTATGCTAGAACAGGGTAAATCATGGTAAATCATGATAAACTATGGTAAATCATGCTAGAATGTGGTATATCATGGTAAATCATGCTAGAACATGGTAAATCAAGGTAAACTAAGATAAATTAATGGTAAACTATGCTAGAACAGGGTAAATCATGGTAAATCATGGTAAACCATGGTAAATCATGCTAGAATGTGTTATAACATGATAAATCATGCTAAAACATGGTATTTTCCATCTATGATGTCAGTGGTTACATGCTTGCTACATAAAACTTAATAACTTTTGATGCTTTTGTGCTTAAAACCTTAAAAGCCTTAATAGCTTGAACCCCGATAAATGCTGCTTGCAGCTTTAATTAGGGGTTCAAGCACGAAGTGCTGAAACCCTATTGTAATTGTGCTGATTTTTATTATTATTATTATTATTCTGCCGTAAAACGCATCGTGCAGCCCAAACCGTAAGGGCTAGAGCTTTGAAACTTTGCCATATGGTAGTACAAAAATCGAGGAGAGGTTATCAAATTATGACCCCGATTGGCCCATAGGTGGCGCTATAGCAACCAAAAGCGCGAAACTGCTCATAACTCCTAGACCGTAAGTCATAGACTCAAGTGTCTTATATCATTGGAAAGCTGGACGCCTGACGAACAAAACGTATATCTCCGATTTTATTTCCGCCATGATAGATTTTCCGCCATTTTGAATTTTGTCGAAAATCTACTTTTGCGAACTAGTCCCTGGTTTTTTGCCCGATCGGAACCAAACCAGTGCAGAATTGTTCTCTGGAGTCTGAATATCAATAATTATCAAAAAAAAGTTGAAATTTCGATTCACGGTCGCTAGGGGGTGCAAAATTAACGTTGTGGGAGGAGCCTATTTTACTAAAATGGCTATAACTCCAGAAGTAAAAGAGGTATTTTAACCAAACCTGGTACACATGTGTAAGACGTCAATATGAGGTCACGGTAAAAAAATCGCGGCGATTGGTCACATGGTGGCGCTATAACATGAAAAAAACATAAAACAGGCTATAACCACCTGACCGTTAGTCCGATTGACTTGAAAATTGGTATGCAGTGTCTTGGTCCAAGGTGCCATGTATGTCTATGAGGACATTGGTGTATCTCAAAAAACATGGCCGCCATCGGCCAATGAAGTTTGAGCACCTATTAGACAAGGTTAACGGAGGCCTATCGGAACGAAACTCGGTGGGCATGTTCGACTCATGGCCCTAGAGGTCTGTAAGAATTTTAAAAGAAATCGGCCACTAGTTGGCGCTAACGAGTTTTATGGCTCTGTAATCACGTGGTGTTACACTTATTGTCACAAAATGCATACCATTTGATAGATCTCCTCTTGTTGAACAACTTTGCCTCAAGAACCATTGCTGTCAATCAAACCGTTCATTAAATATTCGTAATTATGTTAAAAACCTACTTTTGCGAACTAGTCCTAGGTTTTTCGCCCGATCAGAACCAAACGAGTCTAGGACAATTCTATGGACTCTCAAGATCAATAATTATCAAAAAAAAGTTGAACTTTTGCATTTTTCGCATGGGTATATTGGGTCATAAAGAAAATGGGCGTGGCAAAATGCACTCAAAAGCCTATAAATCCTAAACGAAAACTCAGAACTTCACGAAAATTGGTGAGCTTATGTGCCATAACATCATTAACAAGCATGCAAAATTTCATGGAGATCGGACTATAGATGGTGCTATAACTGTTAAAAAGCTTTAAAAAACACATATTTCCTATGGTAAATTGCCTGTATTGGCTGTAAATGGACTTTTCCATCTATTATTTCAGTGGTTAAAAGCTTTCTAAATAAATCTTAATGTCTTAAATGCTTATGTGCCTAAAGGCCTTAAATGCTTGAACCCCGATAAATGCTGCTTGCAGCTTTAATTATTATTATTATTATTATTATTCTGCCGTAAAACGCATCGTGCAGCCCAAACCGTAAGGGCTAGAGCTTTGAAACTTTGCCATATGGTAGTACAAAAATCGAGGAGAGGTTATCAAATTATGACCCCGATTGGCCCATAGGTGGCGCTATAGCAACCAAAAGCGCGAAACTGCTCATAACTCCTAGACCGTAAGTCATAGACTCAAGTGTCTTATATCATTGGAAAGCTGGACGCCTGACGAACAAAACGTATATCTCCGATTTTATTTCCGTCATGATAGATTTTCCGCCATTTTGAATTTTGTCGAAAACCTACTTTTGCGAACTAGTCCCTGGTTTTTTGCTCGATCGGAACCAAACCAGTGCAGAATTGTTCTCTGGAGACTGAAGATCAATAATTATCGAAAAAAAGTTGAAATTTCGATTCAGGGTCGCTAGGGGGCGCAAAATTAACGTTGTGGGCGGAGCCTATTTTACTAAAATGGCTATAACTCCAGAAGTAAATGAGGTATTTTCACCAAACTTGGTAAACGTATGTAAGAGGTCAATCTGAGGACACGGTAAAAAAATCGCGGCGATTGGCCACATGGTGGCGCTATAACATGAAAAAAAAATAAAACAGGCTATAACCACCTGACCGTTAGTCCGATTGACTTGAAAATTGGTATGCAGTGTCTTGGTCCAAGGTGCCATGTATGTCTATGAGGACATTGGTGTATCTCAAAAAACATGGCCGCCATTGGCCAATGAAGTTGAGCACCTATTAGACAAGGTTAACGGAGGCCGATCGGAACGAAACTCGGTGGGCATGTTCGACTCATGGCCCTAGAGGTCTGTAAGAATTTTGAAAGAAATCGGCCACTAGTTGGCGCTAACGAGTTTTATGGCTCTGTAATCACGTGGTGTTAGATATATTGTCACAAAATGCATATCATTTGATAGATCTGCTCATGCTGAACAACTTTGCCTCTAGAACCATTGCTGTCAATCAAACCGTTCATTAAATATTCATGAATATGTTAAAAACCTACTTTTGCGAACTAGTCCCTGGTTTTTCGCCCGATCGGAACCAGACCAGTCTAGGACAATTCTATGGACTCTCTAGATCAATAATTATCAAAAAAAGTTGAACTTTTGTATTTGTATGGCTGTAATAGGGTCATTTATAAAATGGGTGTGGCAAAATACACTCAAAAGCCTATAAATCCTAAATGAAAACTCAGAACTTCACAAAAATTGGTGAGCATATGTGTCATAACATCACTAACAAGCTTGCAAAATTTTATGGAGATTGGACAATAGTTGGCGCTATAACTGTTAAAAAGCTTTAAAACCATATATTTCCTATGGTAAACTGCCTGTATTGGCTGTAAATGGTCTTTTCCATGTCTGATCATATAATTTTCATATCATAATGTTCAAAACTAGTGCAATACAATTCTCTGGACTCACTAGATCAATAATTGTCAGAAAAAGTTGAACTACTTCATTTGGATAGCTATAATAGGTTCACTTCAAAATCTGGCCTTTACCAAGTGTCCCCGAAAGCCTATATCTCTTTAATCAATGCTCAGACCTTCTTAAAAACAAGTCAGAATGTGTGAAATATCACCCTGAACAAGCATGAAAATTTTCAGACAGATCGGACAAAATTTGCCTCTATAACAGTTAAAAAGGTGAAAATGATATGATTTAATGGCATGTTAAGCCAATAAGTGGTATTTTACTGCCCCCTGCTGTTTAAAATAGTCATTTTCTCATATTGGTATTGGTATCAGCCATGGTAAATCATGATAAATGATGGTGTGTGTGTGTGTGTGTGTGTGTGTGTGTGTGTGTGTGTGTGTGTGTGTGTGTGTGTGTGTGTGTGTGTGTGTGTGTGTGGTACAAATATAACAAAGGTTTTATTTTCCAACATGAAAACAAACATAACAGAGTGCTAGTGCACAAACAATAACCGACAATGATAATGGATGAGAGGGGAACTTAAATACACAGATCAAGACAAGGACAACAGGTGACGGTTATGATGATGAGGTGCAGGTGATGATGAGGAGGGTGATGAGGAGCAGGTGCAGGTGATGACGACAGATGGTGAATGTGATGAAGACAGAAGGTGAATGTGATGAAGGTGAATGTGACACCAATATCACTGAAACATTTGTGTGTGTGTGTGTGTGTGTGTGTGTGTGTGTGTGTGTGTGTGTAAGCATGCATTGAGTTAACATGGAAAAACTGGTTTGCTTTAGTGCAGAAAACTGGTTTAAAGTGAAAGTGAGCCAATAAGTGGTCTTCTAGTGCCCTCTGCTGGCCATTCTACTTAATAATGAAATATTTTACATGTGCTTTTGCATTCATACTTGGACACACACTAAAAATCACGTATATAACTAACTATTATAACACAATAATATTTTGTCAGTGTTCATCACCTCATTTGCACTGACACTTCACATAATTGCTAGTAATGTGGTTAATCATGCTAGAAACATTGTAAATCATAGTAAATAATACTGAAATGAGGTGTATCAAGGTAAATCATGCTAGAATCCTAATAAATCATTCTGGAACATGGTATATGATAGTAAATCATGCTAGAATCATATTAAATAATTCTAGAATGTGGCAAATCGTCGTGGGAGGAGCCTATTTTACTCAAATGGCTATAACTCAAGAAGTAAATGAGATATCTTCACCAAACTCAGTACACATGTGTATGGGTTCAATTTGAGGTCACAGTAAACAATTTTATGGAGATCGGACCATAGGTGGCGCTATAACTGTTAAAAAGCTTTAAAACCATATATATCCCATGGCAAATTGCCTGTATTGGCTGTAAATGGTCTTTTCCATCTATTATGTCAGTGGTTACATGCTTGCTAAATAAATCTTAATAACTTTTGATGCTTTTGTGCTTAAATGCCTTAAAGGCCTTAACTGCTTGAACCCCGATAAATGCTGCTTGCAGCTTTAATTATTATTATTATTATTATTCTGCCGTAAAACGCATCGTGCAGCCCAAACCGTAAGGGCTAGAGCTTTGAAACTTTGCCATATGGTAGTACAAAAATCGAGGAGAGGTTATCAAATTATGACCCCGATTGGCCCATAGGTGGCGCTATAGCAACCAAAAGCGCGAAACTGCTCATAACTCCTAGACCGTAAGTCATAGACTCAAGTGTCTTATATCATTGGAAAGCTGGACGCCTGACGAACAAAACGTATATCTCCGATTTTATTTCCGCCATGATAGATTTTCCGCCATTTTGAATTTTGTCGAAAATCTACTTTTGCGAACTAGTCCCTGGTTTTTTGCCCGATCGGAACCAAACCAGTGCAGAATTGTTCTCTGGAGTCTGAATATCAATAATTATCAAAAAAAGTTGAAATTTCGATTCACGGTCGCTAGGGGGTGCAAAATTAACGTTGTGGGAGGAGCCTATTTTACTAAAATGGCTATAACTCCAGAAGTAAAAGAGGTATTTTAACCAAACCTGGTACACATGTGTAAGACGTCAATATGAGGTCACGGTAAAAAAATCGCGGCGATTGGTCACATGGTGGCGCTATAACATGAAAAAAACATAAAACAGGCTATAACCACCTGACCGTTAGTCCGATTGACTTGAAAATTGGTATGCAGTGTCTTGGTCCAAGGTGCCATGTATGTCTATGAGGACATTGGTGTATCTCAAAAAACATGGCCGCCATCGGCCAATGAAGTTTGAGCACCTATTAGACAAGGTTAACGGAGGCCTATCGGAACGAAACTCGGTGGGCATGTTCGACTCATGGCCCTAGAGGTCTGTAAGAATATTAAAAGAAATCGGCCACTAGTTGGCGCTAACGAGTTTTATGGCTCTGTAATCACGTGGTGTTATACTTATTGTCACAAAATGCATACCATTTGATAGATCTTCTCTTGTTGAACAACTTTGCCTCAAGAACCATTGCTGTCAATCAAACCGTTCATTAAATATTCGTAATTATGTTAAAAACCTACTTTTGCGAACTAGTCCTAGGTTTTTCGCCCGATCAGAACCAAACGAGTCTAGGACAATTCTATGGACTCTCAAGATCAATAATTATCAAAAAAAAGTTGAACTTTTGCATTTTTCGCATGGGTATATTGGGTCATAAAGAAAATGGGCGTGGCAAAATGCACTCAAAAGCCTATAAATCCTAAACAAAAACTCAGAACTTCACGAAAATTGGTGAGCTTATGTGCCATAACATCATTAACAAGCATGCAAAATTTCATGGAGATCGGACTATAGATGGTGCTATAACTGTTAAAAAGCTTTAAAAAACACATATTTCCTATGGTAAATTGCCTGTATTGGCTGTAAATGGACTTTTCCATCTATTATTTCAGTGGTTAAAAGCTTTCTAAATAAATCTTAATGTCTTAAATGCTTATGTGCCTAAAGGCCTTAAATGCTTGAACCCCGATAAATGCTGCTTGCAGCTTTAATTATTATTATTATTCTGCCGTAAAACGCATCGTGCAGCCCAAACCGTAAGGGCTAGAGCTTTGAAACTTTGCCATATGGTAGTACAAAAATCGAGGAGAGGTTATCAAATTATGACCCCGATTGGCCCATAGGTGGCGCTATAGCAACCAAAAGCGCGAAACTGCTCATAACTCCTAGACCGTAAGTCATAGACTCAAGTGTCTTATATCATTGGAAAGCTGGACGCCTGACGAACAAAACGTATATCTCCGATTTTATTTCCGCCATGATAGATTTTCCGCCATTTTGAATTTTGTCGAAAATCTACTTTTGCGAACTAGTCCCTGGTTTTTTGCCCGATCGGAACCAAACCAGTGCAGAATTGTTCTCTGGAGTCTGAATATCAATAATTATCAAAAAAAAGTTGAAATTTCGATTCACGGTCGCTAGGGGGTGCAAAATTAACGTTGTGGGAGGAGCCTATTTTACTAAAATGGCTATAACTCCAGAAGTAAAAGAGGTATTTTAACCAAACCTGGTACACATGTGTAAGACGTCAATATGAGGTCACGGTAAAAAAATCGCGGCGATTGGTCACATGGTGGCGCTATAACATGAAAAAAACATAAAACAGGCTATAACCACCTGACCGTTAGTCCGATTGACTTGAAAATTGGTATGCAGTGTCTTGGTCCAAGGTGCCATGTATGTCTATGAGGACATTGGTGTATCTCAAAAAACATGGCCGCCATCGGCCAATGAAGTTTGAGCACCTATTAGACAAGGTTAACGGAGGCCTATCGGAACGAAACTCGGTGGGCATGTTCGACTCATGGCCCTAGAGGTCTGTAAGAATTTTAAAAGAAATCGGCCACTAGTTGGCGCTAACGAGTTTTATGGCTCTGTAATCACGTGGTGTTACACTTATTGTCACAAAATGCATACCATTTGATAGATCTCCTCTTGTTGAACAACTTTGCCTCAAGAACCATTGCTGTCAATCAAACCGTTCATTAAATATTCGTAATTATGTTAAAAACCTACTTTTGCGAACTAGTCCTAGGTTTTTCGCCCGATCAGAACCAAACGAGTCTAGGACAATTCTATGGACTCTCAAGATCAATAATTATCAAAAAAAAGTTGAACTTTTGCATTTTTCGCATGGGTATATTGGGTCATAAAGAAAATGGGCGTGGCAAAATGCACTCAAAAGCCTATAAATCCTAAACAAAAACTCAGAACTTCACGAAAATTGGTGAGCTTATGTGCCATAACATCATTAACAAGCATGCAAAATTTCATGGAGATCGGACTATAGATGGTGCTATAACTGTTAAAAAGCTTTAAAAAACACATATTTCCTATGGTAAATTGCCTGTATTGGCTGTAAATGGACTTTTCCATCTATTATTTCAGTGGTTAAAAGCTTTCTAAATAAATCTTAATGTCTTAAATGCTTATGTGCCTAAAGGCCTTAAATGCTTGAACCCCGATAAATGCTGCTTGCAGCTTTAATTATTATTATTATTATTATTATTCCGCCGTAAAACGCATCGTGCAGCCCAAACCGTAAGGGCTAGAGCTTTGAAACTTTGCCAGATGGTAGTACAAAAATCGAGGAAAGGTTCAGAGATTATGACCCCGATTGGCCCATAGGTGGCGCTATAACAACCAAAAGCGCGAAACTGCTCATAACTCCTAGACCGTATGTCGTAGACTCAAGTGTCTTATATCATTGGAAAGCTGGACGCCTGACAAACAAAACGTATATCTCCGATTTCATTTCCGCCATGATAGATTTTCCGCCATTTTGAATTTTGTCAAAAACCTACTTTTGCGAACTAGTCCCTGGTTTTTTACCCGATTGGAACCAAACCAGTGCAGAAATGTTCTCTGGAGACTGAATATCAATAATTATCGAAAAAAAGTTGAAATTTCGATTCACGGTCGCTAAGGGGCGCCAAAACGTACGTTGTGGGAGGGGCCTATTTTACTAAAATGGCTATAACTCCCGAAGTAAATGAGGTATCTTCACCAAACTTGGTACACATGTGTATGAGTGCAATCTGGGGTCACAGTAAAAAAATCGCGACGATTGGCCTCATGGTGGCGCTATAACATGAAAAAAACATAAATCAGGCTATAACCACCTGACCGTTAGTCCGATTGACTTGAAAATTGGTATGCAGTGTCTTGGTCCAAGGTGCCATGTATGTGTATGAGGACATTGGCGTATCTCAAAAAACATGGCCGCCATCGGCCAATGAAGTTTGAGCACCTATTAGACAAGGTTAACGGAGGCCGATCGAAATGAAACTCAATGGGCATGTTCGGCTCATGGCCCTAGAGGTCTGTAAGAATTTTAAAAGAAATCGGCCACTAGTTGGCGCTAACGAGTTTTACGGCTCTGTAATCACGTGGTGTTACAAATATCCACACAATATGCATATCATTTGATAGATCTCCTCATCCTGATCAACTTTGCCTCAAGAACCATTGCTGTCAATCAAACTGTTCATTAATTATTTACGAATATGTTAAAAACCTACTTTTGCGAACTAGTCCTAGGATTTTTGCCCGATCGGAACCAGACCAGTCTAGGACAATTCTCTGGACTCTCTAGATCAATAATTATCAAAAAAAAGTTGAACTTTTGCATTTGGATGGCTGTAATAGGGTAATTTATAAAATGGGCGTGGCAAAATACACTCAAAAGCCTATAAATCATAAATGAAAACTCAGAACTTCACAAAAGTTGGTGAGCATATGTGACATACCATCATTAACAAGCATGCACAATTTTATGGAGATCGGACCAAAGGTGGCGCTATAACAGTTAAAAGGCTTTTAAACCATATGTTTCCTATGGTAAACTGCCTGTATTGGCTGTAAATGGTCTTTTCCATCTCTGATCATATAATTTTCATATCATAATGTTCAAAACTAGTGCAATACAATTCTCTGGACTCACTAGATCAATAATTGTCAGAAAAAGTTGAACTACTTCATTTGGATAGCTATAATAGGTTTACTTCAAAATGTGGCCTTTACCAAGTGTCCCCGAAAGCCTATATCTCTTTAATCAATGCTCAGACCTTCTTAAAAACAAGTCAGAACGTGTGAAATATCACCCTGAACAAGGATGAAAAATTTCAGACAGATCGGACAAAATTTGCCTCTATAACAGTTAAAAAGGTGAAAATGATATGAATTAATGGCATGTTAAGCCAATAAGTGGTATTTTACTGCCCCCTGCTGTTTAAAATAGTCATTTTGTCATATTGGTATTGGTATTAGCCATAGTAAATCATGATAAACTATGGTAAATCATGCTACAATGTGTTATATCATGTTAAATCATGCTAGAACATGGTCTTTCCCATCTATGATGTCAATGATTGAAAAAACAACAACAACAACATTTGCCTGTGTGTGTGTGTGTGTGTGTGTGTGTGTGTGTGTGTGTGTGTGTGTGTGTGTGTGTGTGTGTGTGTGTGTGTGTGTGGTACAAATATAACAGATTTTATTTTCCAACATGAAAACAAACATAACAGAGTGCTAGTGCACAAACAATAACCTACAATGATAATGGGTGAGAGGGGAACTTAAATACACAGATCAAGACAAGGACAACAGGTGACGGTTATGATGATGAGGAGCAGGTGATGATGATGATGAGGGTGATGAGGAGCAGGTGCAGGTGATGACGACAGATGGTGAATGTGATGAAGACAGAAGGTGAATATGATGAAGGTGAATGTGACACTAATATCACTGAAACATTTGTGTGTGTGTGTGTGTGTGTGTGTGTGTGTGTGTGTGTGTGTGTGTGTGTGTGTGTGTGTGTGTGTGTGTAAAATGCATTATGGAGTTAAAATGGAAAAACTGGTTTGTTTTAGTGCAGAAAATGGTGAAAATCAAGAAGTTTAAAGTGAAAGTGTGCCAATATGTGGTCTTCTACTGCTCTCTGCTGGCCATTCTACTTATTAATGAAGTCTACTCACATATGCTTTTACATTCTTTAGACACTAAAAATCACTTATATAACAATAAGACACTAAAAAATCACTTATATAACAATTACTATTGTAGCACAATCATGCTAGAATCATAATAAATAATACTAGAATGTGGTAAATTGTTGTGGGAGGAGCCTATTTTACTAAAATGGCTATAAGTCAAGAAGTAAATGAGATAGCTTCACCAAACTCAGTACACATGTGTATGGGTTCAATTTGAGGTCACAGTAAACAATTTTATGGAGATCGGACCATAGGTGGCGCTATAACTGTTAAAAAGCTTTAAAACCATATATTTAATATGGTACATTGCCTGTATTGGCTGTAAATGGTCTTTTTCATCTATTATGTCAGTGGTTAGATGCTTGCTAAATAAAACTAATAACTTTTGATGCTTTTGTGCTTAAAGGCCTTAACTGCTTGAACCCCGATAAATGCTGCTTGCAGCTTTAATTATTATTATTATTATTATTTTCCGCTAAAACGCATCGTGCAGACCAAACCGTAAGAGCTGGAACCTTGAAACTTGGCCAAATGGTAGTCCTCAATTTGGGGAGAACCTATCAAAGTATGACCCCGATTGGCCCATAGGTGGCGCTATAGCAACCAAAAGCGCAAAACTGCTCATAACTCCTAGACCCTATGTCGTAGACTCAAGTGTCTTATATCATTGGAAAGATGGACGCCTGAAGGTCAAAACGTATATCTCCGATTTCATTTACGGTATGTAAATTTTTCCGCCATTTTGAATTATGTCAAAAACCTACTTTTGCGAACTAGTCCCTGGTTTTGTGTCCGATCGGAACCAAACCAGTGCAGAAATGTTCTCTGGAGTCTGAATATCAATAATTATCAAAAAAAAGTTGAAATTTCGATTCATGGTTTCTAGGGGGCGCTAATTGATCGTTGTGGAAAGAGCCTATTTTACTAAAATGGCTATAACTCGAGAAGTAAATTAGATATCTTCACCAAACTTGGTACATATGTGTATGAGTTCAATTTGGGGTCACGGTAACAAAGTCACGACGATTGAACACTAGGTGGCGCTATAACATGAAAAAAACATGAAAAGGGCTATAACTACCTGACCGTTAGTCCGATTGACTTGAAAATTGGTATGCAGTGTCTTGGTCCAAGGTGCCATGTATGTTTATGAGGACATTGGCGTATCTCAAAAAACATGGCTGCCGTCAGCCAATGAAGTTTGAGCACCTATTAGACAAGGTTAACGGAGGCCGATCGGAACGAAACTCGATGGGCATGTTCGACTCATGGCCCTAGAGGTCTGTAAGAATTTTGAAAGAAATCGGCCACTAGTTGGCGCTAACAAGTTTTATGGCTCTGTAATCACGTGGTGTTACACTTATTGTCATAAAATGCATATCATTTGATAGGTCTCCTCATTCTGAACAACTTTGCCTCAAGAACAATTGCTGTCAATCAAACAGTTCATTAAATATTCACGAATATGTTAAAAACCTACTTTTGCGAACTAGTCCCTGGATTTGTGTCCGATTGTAACCAAACCAGTACAGAAATGTTCCCTGGAGTCTGAATGTCAATAATTATCAAAAAAAAGTTGAAATTTCGGTTCCTGGTCACTAGAGGTTGCTAAATTCATGTTGTGGGAGGAGCCTATTTTACTAAAATAGCTATAACTCGAGAAGTAAATGAGATATCTTCACCAAACTTGGTACACATGTGTATAAGTTCAGTCTGGGGTCACAGTAAAGACATCGCGATGATTGAACACTAGGTGGCGCTATAACATGAAAAAAACTTGAAAAGGGCTATGACTACCTGACCGTTAGATATTAACGTATCTCATGTATCTCAAAAAAACATGGCCGCCATCGACCAATGAAATTTGAGCACCTATTAGACAAGGTTAATGGAGGCCGATCGGAACAAAACTCGATGGGCATGTTCAACTCATGGCCGTAGAGGTCTGTAAGAGTTTTGAAAGAAGTCGGCCACTAGTTGGCGCTAACGAGTTTTACGGCTCTGTAATCACGTGGTGTTACACTTATCGTAACAAAATGCATAACTGCTTGAACCCCGATAAATGCTGCTTGCAGCTTTAATTATTATTATTATTATTATTCCGCCGTAAAACGCATCATGCAGCCCAAACCGTAAGGGCTAGAGCTTTGAAACTTTGCCATATGGTAGTACAAAAATCGAGGAGAGGTTATCAAATTATGACCCCGATTGGCCCATAGGTGGCGCTATAGCAACCAAAAGAGCGAAACTGCTCATAACTCCTAGACCGTAAGTCATAGACTCAAGTGTCTTATATCATTGGAAAGCTGGTCGCCTGACGAACAAAACGTATATCTCCGATTTTATTTCCGCCACGACAGATTTTCCGCCATTTTGAATTTTGTCGAAAATCTACTTTTGCGAACTAGTCCCTGGTTTTTCGCCCGATCGGAACCAAACCAGTGCAGAATTGTTCTCTGGAGTCTGAAGATCAATAATTATCGAAAAAAAGTTGAAATTTCGATTCACGGTCGCTAGGGGGTGCAAAATTAACGTTGTGGGAGGGGCCTATTTTACTAAAATGGCTATAACTCCCGAAGTAAATGAGGTATCTTCACCACCTTCAACTTCACCCCCGACTTTGAGCGGCCGTAACTCCCGACCCAGAGCACCCCGAACCCTTTGTGAGAGCTCGTTGGAAAGGGCCCGTCCTTGGCTAGCTTCGATTCAAATGTGGTGTAATTTGCCCTAAGCATTCCAGAGATAAAAGCCCCAAAAGATATGCCTTTGAATGGTCATAACTCCCGGACCCAATCGCCCAATGGTCTCATTCAACAGGGCTCCTCAAGCACTATCTATGCTCTGAGTTTCAGAATTTTTCGCCTTCTGGTTCCCGAGATATAAGTGAAAATCCAAATTTCCATTCATTCATTCATTCATTCATTCAAACAAACACTTCAACTATAAGATGAAAGCTGTAATTCCACTGTTGTCCACTAGAGGGAGCAGCAAGATTACACATGATCTTTTTATTTGCTTTCAGTATTGGAAAACAAACAAATGCTTTAAAAAGCAATATTTTTTATTATTATGTACTGGTATAGGGCTGTAGCTATCGATTATTTTAGTAATCCAGTATTCTGTTCAAGTAATCGGATAAAAAAAATTGTGGTAAAAAACAGATTCAAGTTAACAACAGCCTTTAAAATGACTTAAAATACAAATATATAATAACAAGCAATAATAATTGGTTCAAGTAAAGTATCAAAGTAAGTAATTATATGGGTTTTATTGAACAACACTGTTAAAATATACCCATGTAAAATAAATGATATAAACTAATATAAACATAACTTATGTACATAAATAACACATGCCTGCAGAGGACGCCAGCGGCCTGGTTGTTGTTACACTAAGGCATTATCAAATCCTTGTTTAATATTGGCCAAACAACATTTAATTCAAATGTTAACTTAACCTTTAATATTTGGCCACTTCTGTATGATAGAATGCAGCCACTGTAATTTCTTGAACAAGAACATGTGCACATCAAAACATGCAAACTCAGAGCGAGAGTTTAAACTTTTATTTTGAAATTGCGATGTTTAAACTTTTATTTTGAAATCGCGATGTTTAAACTTTTATTTTGAAATCTCGGTGAACAGCAATTCGAGAAACCAAGAAGCAGTTTGAGAAACCCGAGACGCGCTCCACAAATATAAATGATAACAGTGCAACTATGAAACACAAACTGCGTCCGACTTGCGTTCCCAAATGCACGTTATTGGAAACCTAAACAAACAGCACTTCAGAGACTGAGTTTGCTTGGAACAGCGTTTACTGTGGACGGAGCTGAGGTAATTTTAACATGTAATCTACACTCATGTAATTAAAGCGTCTTCTCTGTGAAAAAAAAAAAAACAAACAAAAAAACAAAGGATATATTTATGTAACTGAATCACAGCCTTTGTGATTTCACAATAGCACTGTAACGGGGTTCAGATGTTATGGGAAGAAGGAGGGGGGAACCGGCGAACGTTCAACAATATTTAATAATAAAATACAAAAATACAAAAATGAAAGTAAAAGCCAGCAGCCCCTCACGGACGACTGCTGGCAACACCAACAAAAACAAAACATCAACTAAAACACAGGCCTGTCCTCTCTCGCTCTTCACTGTCGTCGCTCCTCCTTTATGCTTCCGCTCCTCCGTGAGAGATGCGAGACCGGTGCGTCGCGCAGGTGTCGCTCATTTGCAATCACGCCACCGGCCTCGTGCCGTTCTCCCACGGCCCTCGACCTCGTCCTGCTCGCCACAAGCACTATGCTATATTATGACTGTAAATGGTTTTAAATATATCGCGTTGTCTTTGAATACTGTGCAATTCTGCGGTTGATGGATTCTCTTCTGTGGAATGCACCACTTCCGGTATTTTGCCGATAACTCGACGGGTAAATTGCAATCGAGGATTTTTTTAAATCGAGTACTTGACTTTAATCGAGGAATCGTTACAGCCCTATACTGGTAATATTGTTTTATATTATTAGATCACAAAGAAATGCCTATAGACAATTAAATATATTTTCTCAATAACATATCCCAAAAACATATTTGTATTTGTGTGTGTATGTTTGTGTGTGTGTGTGTGTGTGTGTGTGTGTGTGTGTGTGTGTGTGTGTGTGTGTGTGTGTGTGTAAGCATGCATTATTGAGTTAACATGGAAAAACTGGTTTGCTTTAGTGCAGAAAATTGGTGAAAATCATGAAGTTTAAAGTGAAAGTGAGCCAATAAGTGGTCTTCCACTGCCCTCTGCTGGCCATTCTACTTATTAATGAAGTCTTTTCACATGTGCTTTTGCATCATTCATATTTAGACATTAAAAAAACAACTTATATAACAATAACTATTATAACACAATCATATTTTGTCAGTGTTTATCACTTCATTTGCACTGACACTTCACATAATTGCTAGTAATGTGGTAAATCATGGTAAATCACGTTAGAAACATGGTAAATCATAGTAAATATTACTAGAATGTGGTGTATCAAGGTAAATCATGCTAGAATCCTGGTAAATCATTCTAGAACGTGGTATATCATGGTAAATCATGCTAGAACATAGTAAATCATGGTAAACTATTCTAGAACAGGGTAAATCATGGTAAACCATGATAAACTATCGTTAATCATGTTAGAATGTGGTATATCATGGTAAATCATGCTAAAACATGCTAAAACATGGTAAATCTAGATAAACTAAGATAAAATCATGGTAAACTATGCTAAAACAGGGTAAATCATGGTAAATCATGATAAATCATGATAAACTATGGTTAATCATGTTAGAATGTGGTATATCATGGTAAATCATGCTAGAACATGGTAAATCTAGGTAAACTAAGATAAAATCATGGTAAACTATGCTAGAACAGGGTAAATCATGGTAAACCATAGTAAATCATGATAAACTATGGTAAAACATGCTAGAATGTGGTATATCATGGTAAATCATGCTAGAACATGGTCTTTTCCATCTATGATGTCAGTGGTTACATGCTTGCTAAATACAACTTAATAACTTTTGATGCTTTTGTGCGTAAAGGCCTTAAAGGCCTTAACTGCTTGAACCCTGATAAATGCTGCTTGCAGCTTTAATTATTATTATTATTATTATTATTATTAGGGAAGTCCTAGGCTACTTTTATTATTAAAGTGATAGGCTATTATAATTAAATTTGCCACGCAACAATTTCATAGCGCATCACCGCATAACCAATGCGCTGTGAGGATAATAAAATATTACAAAGAAGCTTACTTCTCCTCATTAAAAATTGCCTAAAACATTTAGGTCGATTACAATGAATTATATACATATAATTAATTATTAACAGTCTATAATATGTCCGAACACTGCAATAATTCATCAATGAAAATTAAAAACAGCTTTATTTCAAAAACATTTTTTAACAATAAAAGAGGCAAAGTGTACATCGCAGGTGGCTTGGAAGAAGTGGGTAATGGTTAATCCATTTTGCAACACGAACTGGAGGTAAGCAACAGTAATTTGTAGCTTTGAACTACAGAACTTAAAGATCTCCCTCTTTTCGTTTTTTTTTTTTTTTTGCTGCAGATGAAACTGTTTTCGCACAGGCGCAGTGAGGGAAAAAACACTGAGTTTAGGGCAATCGGTTCGTAGCTCTGCTTCAACTGTGCGATATAGTCACGAGGAGCGACCAAAATTTCTAACATGCCAGAAATTCATCCGACCATCCGATTGCCGGTTGTGAGAGGTTAATCGCCTCTCGTTTCCCCCTGTACACTGCACGAATACTGCACGACAAACGACGCACGACAAAGCTGAAAATCTGCCCGACCCGAAAAAGAGTCGCACGAGTCAGAATTCGGCTCAAAATCAGACGAAAATCGCACAGTGTATGCCCGCCTTTAGCGCCTAAACTCTGGAACAGTCTTCCCCCGTCTCCATACCGGTGTGACTCCAATCTTCAACCAGATGGAACTGGATAATATTCTGATTGTTCCAAACCAATCTGACTTCTGACCTATAATGCTGCATGAATCATAATCATACACTGTTCGTTCATTGGCCAGAGGAGAACTGGCCCCCTGACTGAGCCTAGTTTCTCCCAAGGTTTTTTTCTCCATTCTGTCACCTGATGGAGGTTTTGTTCCTTGCCACTGTCGCCTTTGTCGCCTTTTCACCCTTGTTGCCATTGGCTTGGCTTGCTTAGTTGGGGACATTAAATTTAACATTTCATTTAATATTCAACAATAATATTGATCTGCCTGCATTGACACCATTATACAAGAACTGAACTGAGCTGGACGATGACATCACAGTTTTCTCCAGAGCGGCTATATATACATAAATTAACTAAATTAATAACTTTTTTAAAACAAAAATGAAACATCACTGAACTTACTTAAGCTGGACTGTGAAGCTATTTTCTTCTGGAAACAAACTTTTTTTGCATTATTTTCCTGTTACCTTTGTAAAGCTGCTTTGAAACAATCTGTATTGTAAAAAGCGCTATATAAATAAATGTTAATTGACAGATGAGGAAGACGGATAATATCCAACATGAAGGTTTATTAATATGAGATCCAACAACAAAGCAAACAAAGAACAACACACACTTAACATTGACAACAGCGGACACTGAACTCAAACAGAACTGAACATATTTACATTAATGATGGTGACTGATGAGTGCAGCTGAATGTAATTAGTGTCCGTGACAACAAATGAGTGACAAAGGCAGTTGATGACAAAACATAACGAGTCCAAACTAACGTGAATGTGACACTACCTGGTTAACACTACCATGATAATATATTTTCTAAATCCCATAGCACATAGCTCACAACATTAATAAAACTGCAAGTGTGGCAACAGCAACTATACTTCAAAAACGGATTTCTTGAATAAGCACTACCTTGCAAGCTGGAAGGACACTGTTCTGTAGAATTTCATTTCAAATCCTAATCAAACCTGCCTGTCCGTAATTTTCTAGTTATCCTTAAGATCTTGATTAGCTACTTCAGGAGTGTCGGATTTGGGTTGGAGTCAAACTATGCAGAACAGTGGCCCTCCAGGAGCAGGACTTAAGAACTTTGATTTGCAGCATTAATAAGAAACTTTTCTGGCAGTTACAATTAGCAGAGCTGACAAGTACAGATAACAAATTAATATTACATATTATAATCAGCAATGGAGCCTGTTCAAAATGACATGAAAGAATTGCGTATGATTAAATTGACGTAACATCACCACACTGACATGTAAACATGAGGCTAGGATTCTTTACGAATGCATCACCATCATATTATTATTATTTTTTTTTTATTATTATTTTGATACTTGTTATAATTTACATAAATGCATAAGTGTATTTATTACTGAAATTTAAAATTACTTTTGTAAATTTCATGCATCAGAAACATTTTTCTTTAAATAATAATAAAGGACACTGTTAATATACACTTTATTTAATCTCAAAAGGATTTAGGTGGATTCTTTCCCATCAGATGTTGCTTTGTGTTTTGTTCAGGCTTAAACAGGATGATATAACATTTAGGTCCAAATATGCAAAACAGTAAACCAAAGCTTGAGGCTAAAATAGCAAATATCTCCACAGCTACAGTAAATTTTCCAGGAGAACTGACATAAGCTGGAATGAATGTGATCCAAACAGCACAGAATATGAGCATACTGAATGTGATGAATTTGGCTTCATTAAAGTTATCAGGTAGTGTGCGAGCCAGAAAGGCCAGCAAGAAGCACAAGACAGCCAGTAGACCAATATAACCAAGCACAGCAGAGAAACCTATAGTGGAACCCAGACTGCACTCAAGAATGATCTTTTCATGATAATATTTCATGTTTTTGTAGGAAACAGGAGGAGATATTGTTATCCAAAGCACACAGATAATAACCTGTATAAGTGTAAAAGCAAGAACACTGAGTTGTTGTTGTGCAGGCCCAAACCATTTAATGATATTTCTTCCTGGAAGTGTAGCCTTAAAGGCCATTAACACCACTATTGTTTTTCCCAGAACACAGGAGATACAGAGGACAAAAGTGATCCCAAACGCTGTGTGACGCAACATACAGGACCACTCAGTGGGGCGACCAATGAAAGTAAGTGAACAGAGGAAACACAGTGTCAATGAGAAGAGCAGCAGGAAGCTCAGCTCGGAGTTGTTGGCTTTTACTATGGGGGTGTCCTTCTTGCTGTAAAACAGGATGGCCACCAGCACAGTTAATCCCACTCCAAACAGTGAGAAAAAGACTAGCACTACACCCATAACTTCAGAGAATGACAGAAACTCTATAGCCTTTAAAACACATTTATCTTTTTCAGCATTAGACCAGTATTCCCCTGGACACTGCTTGCAGTTATTTGAATCTGGAAAGGAAGTTGTGTTTACTATAGTTAGAGACAAAGGAAAAATTACTTCATTGATAAAGTCTCTTGATAAGAACCTGCATCCTTAACAGTATAAGGAAAATACAAAAAAAACAGCTAACCAATTTTCTTTGAAGCTTTGAGATGGGCTGAAGATTACCTGTCTCATTACTGATTTCTCCTTCTGCACATGGAATACAGTCATAACAGCAGACAGGTCTTCCTGTCTGTGCAGCCTTCCTAGTGCCTGGATGACAGCTCACACTGCACACAGACCTTGGCTTCTACAAAGTAAAATAAAATTAGACATGGTATTACATGGTCTATGTGATATGATGACGATAAATCTATCAGTATTATAGAGAACAGAATATTGTATCTTTGATGTGTAAAATCACGCAAAAATGGAATGACAGCTATTGCATTGAGAAACCACTGGAAAAACTAAGAACTGTTTTTTTTTGCTCTTGACATTATGTTAGCTTCTAACCAGTTCTAAATCAACTAGAGGTTATACCGTTTATAAATGCAAATGGTATTAATATAAAATGTTTTATTATAAAATATAAAAAAGGTTTTATTTCCTGAATTTTCTGAGAGGCAGAGATTTGAGGAGTACATAAAGTATAATATAAAATTATTATATTCTAATGATTAATACAACACAACCTATTTACCTTCAGCTTTCCTCCAGCCCAGATTATGTTTTCAGTGTTGAGCACAAAGCGCTGATCAGGGGGCAGTGAGGCATCATAGTATCCCACTGTTTTAAATTGGACTGATCCATCCAAGTCTTGCTGCCAGTTCACGACTTCATACTGTGCTACAACTGCTCCAGTTCTGTCAAACCACACACTATCTCCTGTTTTTATGGTGGAATTGATCTTTTTCAGAGCCTCAACTACCTATTGAAAAAAAAGACAATTCAGAGACATTTTGATGTTACCAAAGAGATAAATATTTTACCTGCCAGCTCTGCTTTCATCACAGTTTTTTTACCTGCTGTGGTTGTATTGTCAGACCTTTTTCACAATCTCCTTGTTTCGTGCACTGTAGCAGACTGTGTAATGAGTAGGCCACGGCATAAACTGCTTTGTATACATTGCTTGAATATCTTTGTTCAGTCACATCTTCATTGTAATTTTTCAATGCAATCAGATCCTGATATCCGCTACAATTTAATGCATATTGAGAAGAATTCCCCTCAGTCTGTGAGCATGGGAATGCTGTGTTCCAGAATTTTTTTAAAACATAATCTGCAAACCCTTCAATATCAATTTGTCTCACTGCAAACCCCAGTGACCCTCCCAGAACTTGAAAACTGTTTGGAGTCATCAAACTTTTTGCAGTTATCCAAGCCTCCACTCCAATCAATTGGAAGTCTGTAATGTTCTCAATACTTAGCTGATCAAACAGATTGCCCATCTCAACTTGAGAAAGAAATGCCACAATTACTTTTGCAGTGCTTTTTTTTATTATCTGTACCACCTTTTGGAGTTTTTCAGGCTCTGTTCGATAGAATTTCACAGAGTACTCCACAAAAATCCCCTCCTCCTGGGCTGTTTTCAGAAATATGGCTATTCCATTGTTTCCATAGTCATTGTCACTGTTCACAGCTCCCACCCAAGACCAGCCAAAGTGCTTGACTATGTATGCAAGTGCTGTGCTCTGGTGGTAATCACTAGCAATAGTCCTGAAGAATGATGGGTAATTATTCCTATTACTAAGGCATTCACATGTGGCTGAAGGACTTATCTGAAAAGAAAGCACAGGAAACAAATAAACAGTTCATAATCAGTATAGTTTCACTATGGTCAGACTTGTACTATTATTGCTTCTTACCACTGGAATTTTAAAAGGTCCTGTAGTTCTGGACATAATCACTGTGGCTGAAGACTCTGTTTCACCTATGATAGCATGTATAGGAGACTGTCCATTGCATATGTCCTCTTCTGAAAACTCCGGACCATTCATCAATGCCATAGTTGCACTCATTGAAGACAGTCTTGAACCACAGGTATCATATATTCTGTAGCCAATAGAAACATTTGGGAGCAAATTTTCACTTGTGTTAATCTCCTCTATGGCAAAGATCATTGTTTGAGCCATCCGAAAATCTATTAGATTCACACTGTGAAAACATTTAAGTTTTGCATGAGTAAACAAAGTTAAATACATATATTTATATATGCTACAAATTAATTTAGATAACAAATATATTTTTATCAAATGCATTATCTTCCCAATGTAACAAACCTAGAGCAAAGCAGACGTTGAGGTTTTTGTGTAAAGTCAAATGACGGTAATGTTTCTTTACTGTGGATTGCAAAAAGTGTTCCAATAGTTACATCTCCATCTTTAGACAGCAGCGGGTATTTTGAGTCTCCCATCATATGACAAATGTTCTTTTTTGCCTTTGTATGAAGGCAATAATAAAATAGGTGTACGCAAAAAAAGATGAGAATCCTACTGATTGATCTCAGATGCATCTTCCAAATGCCAATGACCTGATACACCATTTGAACTTTTGTATCACATCAGTAGTATGCGTCATTTAGGAAAAATGATCCCACAGGACATGCGCTATAAAAGAATAGGTGAAAAAAGATTGCAGTCTTTGAAAAATAATTTGTTGTCCGTTCTACAGATACAGGAATATACAAGAAATTTAACACTAGAACGGCCATGGCGGTCATTTTGACCGTTTTGAATTTTATATCTGCAATAACTTTGTTGAAAAAATAAATACAATGCTGCTGGTACCTGACTTTTCCTAAAAGTGTCTGTATTTTCATTTAAAATGTTTTTCATATAAATTACACATAAGGCAAAAAAATAAATGAACATATTTACCTATTTCGGCCATAGACGGTCATATTGACCGCACGGAATTTCGCGGTATTATTATAGGCTAAACCAATATACACAACAATAAAATGTGGTTAAAAATACACTAAACATATTCAACAACAAATCATTTAAATGTAATGATATTCAGAACAGAACAAGAATGAAAAAAATAACTATAAACAAGCCAAAATGAAATGCGTTATAAGCGAAAGTGAAAGTAAGCGGCGTTATAGGCTCACGTAACTCTCTAATTAGAATCAAAATGTTTCAACATTTGCGATGTATTTGGATTGTAAACTATTTCTTTATTATAGGCTTTGTACTTCACTCACGATCCAATATCGACGGAAAAAATCATCCTCTTCACATGCGCAAAATGGTACGAATTGTAGGTATAGCCTACTATAGGCTACAAACAGAGCAGTGGAATTTTTATATGTTAGGTTGACTATTTCATTATTATATTTTATTGTGGCTATAATGAACAGGCTGCAATGTCAAGATGCAATAGGCTACTGGAATATGGTTGGTGTGTGTGTGTGTGTGTGTGTGTGTGTGTGTGTGTGTGTGTGTGTGTGTGTGTGTGTGTGTGTGTGTGTGTGTGTGTCGGCGGGTGCGGACGCGGACGCGATCGAACTGTGTAAACAAATATGGGCTACTCCGTCATTTTGTTCAGGACATCTACGGATATTATTTATTTATAAATGTATAATTAAACTTGTTTAAATGTACAGTTTGGTGTTGTTTTGTTTTTTAAAGACATATTAACACAATAAATGCATTAATCTCTCAATTGGGTATTTATCATTAAAGATATAGAGTTTGGAATATAGCGGTCAAAATGACTGCTTGCGGCAGTTCTAGTAGTTATGGAATTCTGGCACTTCTAGTGTTAAATCTCTTTCATGCCATTATAAGCCCTTCAAAAAATAATTGAAACTGGTATCTAAAATATCTATTTATGAGTGAAGTTAAAAAATATACAGTAGAAATTCTGGGAAAATTCGTAGAAATTGAGGACCATTTCTATCACAGTTATAGAATACATGTAAGATATTACTAAAAAAGCTGTGCGATATGGAAGTGACCCCTGTTACAGTGAAAACAGTGTTTTAAATAATTACTTTTGTTGGTTACATGGTATAGTACAGCGATTTTCAAATGGTTCAGGACCCTGGCTTGGTTTCCGATCGGACCGTGGGACATAATTACGTCATTTTATCGTTTCTACAGATTAAAGTGAGCAATGCGTCAAAGCAAGCGTTCAGGGTCATTTTTGTCAGGACCACCATCGTCGAATACAATTGACAAATATAGCTGCAAGCAGCAATCAGGGGCCAAGCCCTTGAAGGCACCGCAAGCAGAACAAGTACAGCAAGTTACAAGTACAGCAAGTAAAGCTAGCAGAGCAGCACATCAAGTACAGCAGCACAGCAAGTCCTGTAAGCACAGCAGTGCATCAAGCATTTAAGCACCAAAAGCAGTGCACAGCCGGAAGAGAAAAAACAACAGAAATAGAATGTACATGAAGAACAGATGGGTTCAGAAGTACAGAGAGGATGAAATCAAAATGAACAGAAGTTCTGATGAGAACGAATACAGAATGTAGAAATAAATACACTTATTTCTGATCCCAGTGTAAGAAACATTAGTACAGCTCTTAACCTATATAATAAATGAATTTAAATGACAACTTTATACCCAATTTTAAAGTTGTCCCACATAGGACAAACCCGAACCCACGACCGGAATGGTTCAGGATTCATGATACGTGGTTTAGCAACTTACGCCACTCAGAGGACGTAAATAACAAAGCTGCAGAGGAGAGGCTTCAGTGTAAGAATAAGCACACAAAATCATATTAACGAGAATAGCATGCTAAGCTAGCTTAATGCTAATGTAGCTTATGGTTATCCTGATAGCTGAAGAGCCACATTAGATAGAATGGCATCTGGTTAGCATGCTAACCAATTATTTTGCTAAGCTAACTAGCATAAGGCAAAAAATGCAGGCTAGGTCAACTTTGAAGATGACTATCTCGGGAACGGTAGCGAAAATCAAAAATCTGTTCACTCACTTCTGTGCGGCTTGGTCCGAAGAACATCTGATCAAAATTTAGGCAAAATTGAGCAAGATTTGAAAGAGGAGTAGCGAAAAAACTGTTTTTCATTTGTTCCAATATGGCGGACAGTCACATTTTTGGAAAATGACAAATGAGATGTCGGCGGAATCGGCATAAGCCAACGAACGTAGTGACGTAAAGAAATTAAAATTTGAACAATGTTTTCAAGAGTTATAAGCGTTTTTGCAAAAGACCTTATATCTCTGGAACACTAGGTGACGCTGTGCTCAATCTTCTCAGGCACCTTCAGGACATTGTGTCGATGATCCATACTAAATTTTGTGAAGATATGTCAAATAGTTTAAAAATTATTGAAAATTATGACAAAATTCTAAATGGCGGACACGTGGTTCATCTGATCTTGGATAATTTGGTATCCACGGATTCGGCATGATGCAAGGAATCCATAGATACCACATTTATGATTTTCTGACAAACTGATCAAAAGTTATTGGCCAAAATAGCAATTTTCCAGATCTCATGACCCGTAGGTGGCGCTGTTCCCAACTTTGGCATGGAACCTAAGATCATGCTTCTGATGAAGTGTACCAATTTTCGTTTCGATTGATCAAAGTTTGGCCGAGATACAGCCTCTTAGCTGATTTTGGGTGGACCTTGTTAAGTTTGCGACATCATAACTTTTGAACAGAAATGAATAAAAAAATCTGTTCACTCACTTATGTGCGGCTCAGTCCAATGATCATTTGAGCAAATTTTGGAGAAAATTGGACAAATTTTGAAGGAGGAGTAGCGAAAAAACTGAATACTGTACTTTTCAAAATGGCCACTAGTGTAATGGGCGGAGTCTTAATGTAAGGTATTGGTTGGGATCACGATGATGAGAGGAATCTGATGTATTAAGTTTCATGTCTCTAGATCAAAGGGTTCAGAAGTTATAACCATTTAAATGTTGAAATTTTGAACTGGTGGTGGCGCTATAGAGTTGGTCCTAGAGGCTCAAAAATTGGTCCAATTACTATTCATTAGCATCACTAGAAGTGTACCAAATTTCATCATTTTCCTATGTACGGTTCATAGGGCTGCCATAGACTTCTATTGGCGGAAGAAGAAGAATAATAATAAGAAAACTAACAGATACAATAGGGGCTATCCCCTTCGGGGCTTGGCCCCTAAATATAGCTGCAAGCAGCAATACGGGGCCAAGCCGCTGTAGCACAGTAGGGCTGTAGCGCAATGCGGAGCCAGAAGAGCAAAAACAGCAGAAATAGAATGTACATGAAGAACAGATGGGTTCAGAGGTACAGATAAGATGAAATCAAAATGAACAGAAGTTCTGATGAGAACGAACACAGAATGTAGAAAAAAAAATACACTTATTTCTAATCCCAGTGTTAGAAACATTAGTACAGCTCTTACCCAGATAATAAATGAGTTCAAACGACAATTTTATACACAATTTCAGAGTCGCCCCACACTGGTCTCGAACCCACGACCAGAATGGTTCGGGATTCATGACGCATGGTTGAACAGATTGCGCCACCCACAGGACATGGTTTACAAAGCTGCAGAGCAGAGGTTTCAGTGTAAGAATAAGCAGACAAAATACATGTTAACAAGATTAGCATGCTAAGCTGGCTTAATGCTAATGTAGCTTATGGTTATCTTGATAGCTGAAGAGCCACATTAGAAAGAATGGCATCTGGTTAGCATGTTAACCAATTATTATGCTAAGCTAACTAGCATAAGACGAATATCTCGGGAACGGTAGCGAATATCAAAAATCTAAAAAAGTTTTTAGCAAATTATGACAAAATTCAAAATGGCGGACACGTGGTACATCTAATCTCAGATAATTCGGTATCCACGGATTTGGCATGACCCAAGGAATCCATAGATACCACATTTATGGTTTTCTGACAAACTGTTCAAAAGTTATTGACCAAAGTAGCAATTTTTCATATCTCATGACCCGTAGGTGGCGCTGTTCCCAACTTTGGCATGGACCCTCAGAACATGCTTCCAATGAATTGTACCAATTTTCGTTTCGATTGATCAAACTTTGGCCGAGATACAGCCTCTTAGCCAATTTTGGGTCGACCTTGTTAAGTTTGCAACACCATAACTTTTGAACAAAGATGAATAAAAAAAATCTGTTCAGTCATTTCTGTGCGGCTCAGTCCGAAGATCATTTGAGCACATGTTTGGACAAAATTGGACAAAATTTGAAGGAGGAGTAGCGAAAAAACTGAATACTGTACTTTTCAAAATGGCCACTACTGTAATGGGCGGAGTCTTAATGTAAGGAATTGGTTGTGATCAGCATGATGAGAGCAATCAGGTGTACTATGTCTCATTTCTGTGGATCAAAGGGTTCAAAAGTTATAACCATTTCAATGTTGAATTTTTGAACTGGTGGTGGCGCTATAGAGTAGGTCCTAGAGACACAAAAATTGCTACATTTACTATTCATGGTCATCAATACAAGTGTGCCAAATTTCATCATTTTCCTATGTACGGTTCATAGGGCTGCCATAGACTTCCATTTACGGAATAATAATAAGAAGAAGAAAACTAACAGATACAATAGGGGCTATCCCCTTCGGGGCTTGGCCCCTTATAATAAAAAAAATAACAGATACAATAGGTGCCTCAGCCCCTTTGGGGCTTGGCCCCTAATAATAATAATAATAAGAAAACTAACAGATACAATAGGTGCCTTGCCCCTTCGGGGCTTGCCCCCTAATTAAAGCTGCAAGCAGCCTTTCCGGGGCCAAGTCCTTCTGGTTGTTTGGCTTGTTTGGATACATTATTTTTTACTAGGAATCTTTTGAACATTGCACAATTCACATGGTTTAACATTTGCTACACATTGGAAATGATTTAACAATCTTCAAAGTTAAAGCCTTTTGCTTTACTTAGTATTTGGTTTACACTCATACACTGTGGTTTGCTTAATAATTTTACAGAGACTTAAGATGTTGAAGGTAGAATCGCTGTAGCACAATGCAGAGCCAGAAGAGCAAAACATCAGAAATGTAATGTACATCAAGCACTGTGAGCACATCAATTACAGCAGCACAGCTAGCATTTGAGCACCAACAGCAGTGCAGAGCCGGAAGGAATTTAAATGACTATTTTATACACAATTTCAAAGTCGCCCCACACTGGTCTCGAACCCACGACCAGAATGGTTCGGGATTCATGACACATGGTTGAACCACTTGCGCCACCCAGAGGACATGTTTTACAAAGCTGCAGAGGAGAGGATTCAGTGTATAAATGAGCACACAAAATCATGTTAACGATATTAGCATGCTAAGCTAGCTTAATGCTAATGTAGCTTATGGTTATCCTGATAGCTGAAGAGCCACATTAGAAAGAATGGCATCTGGTTACCTATGGGTCATTCGGGGTCATACTCTGATAGGTTGTCCCCAAATTGAGGCCTACCATCTGGCCAGGTTTCACGTCTCTAGGCCTTACGGTTTGGCCTGCACGATGCGTTTTACGAATCCTTACAATTACAATAGCATTGTAATTCAGCATTTCATGCTTGAACCCCTAATAAGAATGAAGGCTTTTTGCCAGTTATAGCGCCACCTATGGTCCGATCTCCATGAAACTCTGCATGCTTCCTCGCCATGTTCTGACACATATGCTCATCAATTTTGGTGAAGTTCTGAGTTTTCATTTGGGATTTATAGGCTTTTTAGTGTATTTTGCCACGCCCCTTTTCTAAATGACCCTGTTACAGCCACCCAAATGCAAAAGTTCAACTTTTTTTCGATAATTATTGATCTAGAGAGTCCAGAGAAATGTCCTAGACTGGTTTGGTTCCGATCGGGCGAAAAACCAGGGACTAGTTCGCAAAAGTAGGTTTTGGACAAAATTCGACATAACAGAAAATTTTCCCTGCCTAAATCAAAATCGGAGATAGCCATTTTGTCCGCCTTGAGCCAAGAATTCCAACGATATGGGGCACTTGATCCTGGGACAAACGGTCTAAGAGTTATGAGCAATTTTGAACTTTTGGCTGCTGTAGCGCCACCTATGGGCCATTCGGGGTCATACTCTGATAGGTTGTCCCCAAATTGAGGCCTACCATCTGGCCAGGTTTCACGTCTCTAGGCCTTACGGTTTGGCCTGCACGATGCGTTTTACGAATCCTTACAATTACAATAGGGTTTCAGCATTTCATGCTTGAACCCCTAATAAGAATGAAGGCTTTTTGCCAGATATAGCGCCACCTATGGTCCGATCTACATGAAACTCTGCATGCTTCCTCGCCATGTTCTGACACATATGCTCATCAATTTTGGTGAAGTTCTGAGTTTTCATTTGGGATTTATAGGCTTTTTAGTGTATTTTGCCACGCCCATTTTTTTATGACCCAATATACCCATGCGAAAAATGCAAAAGTTCAACTTTTTTTTGATAATTATTGATCTAGAGAGTCCATAAAATTGTCCTAGACTCGTTTGGTTCTGATCGGGCGAAAAACCTAGGACTAGTTTGCAAAAGTAGGTTTTTAACATAATTACAAATATTTAATGAACGGTTTGATTGACAGCAATGGTTCTTGAGGCAAAGTTGTTCAACAAGAGGAGATCTATCAAATGTTATGCATTTTGTGACAATAAGTGTAACACCACGTGATTACAGAGCCATAAAACTCGTTAGCGCCAACTAGTGGCCGATTTCTTTTAAAATTCTTACAGACCTCTAGGGCCATGAGTCGAACATGCCCACCGAGTTTCTTTCCGATCGGCCTCCGTTAACCTTGTCTAATAGGTGCTCAAAATTCATTGGCCGATGGCGGCCATGTTTTTTGAGATATGCCAATGTCCTCATAGACATACATGACACCTTGGACCAAGACACTGCATACCAATTTTCAAGTCAATCGGACTAACGGTCAGGTGGTTATAGCCTGTTTTATGTTTTTTTCATATTATAGCGCCACCATGTGGCCAATCGCCGCGATTTTTTTACTGTTACCTCATATTGAGCTCATACATATGTGTACCGAGATTGGTGAAGATACCTCATTTACTTCTGGAGTTATAACCATTTTAGTAAAATAGGCCCCTCCCACAACGTACGTTTTGGCGCCCCTTAGCGTCCGTGAATCGAAATTTCGACTTTTTTCGATAATTATTGATATTAAGTCTCCAGAGAACATTTCTGCACTGGTTTGGTTCCGATCGGGCGAAAAACCTAGGACTAGTTCGCAAAAGTAGGTTTTTGACAAAATTCTAAATGGCGGAAAATCTATCATGGCGGAAATGAAATCGGAGATATACGTTTTGTTCGTCAGGCGTCCAGCTGTCCAATGATATAAGACACTTGAGTCTACGACATACGGTCTAGGAGTTCTGAGCAGTTTCGTGCTTTTGGTTGCTATAGCGCCACCTATTGGCCAATCGGGGTCATAATTTGATAACCTCTCCTCGATTTTTGTACTACCATCTGGTAAAGTTTCAACGTTCCAGCTCTTACGGTTTGGGCTGCACGATGCGTTTTACGGCAGAAGAAAAATAATAATTAAAGCTGCAAGCAGCATTTATCGGGGTTCAAGCAATTAAGGCCTTTAAGGCCTTGAAGCACAAAAGCATCAAAAGCTATTAAGTTTTATTTAGCAAGCATGTAACCACTGACATAATAGATGGAAAAGACCATTTACAGCCAATTTAGGCAATGTACCATAGGAAATATATGGTTTTAAAGCTTTTTAACAATTTTTGTGAAGTTCTGAGTTTGCATTTATATGTAGTATATCATATACTACCATTGTTTACTGTGATTCTAGCATGGTTTACCATATTTTACCATGATTTATCATAGTTTACCATGATTTACCCTGTTCTAGCATAGTTTACTATGATTTACCATGTTCTAGCATGATTTACAATGATATACCATATTCTAACATGATTTACCATAGTTTATCATGATTTATCATGGTTTACCATGATTTACCCTGTTCTAGCATAGTTTACCATGATTTACCATGTTCTAGCATGATGTACCATGATATACCACATTCTAGAATGATGTATCAGGATTCTAGTATGATTTACCTTGATACACCACATTCTAGTATTATTTACTATGATTTAGCATGTTTTTTAGCGTGATTTACCATGATTTACCACATTGCTAGCAATTATGTGAAGTATCAATACAAATGAAGTGATAAACTCTGACAAAATATGATTGTGCTACAATAGTAATTGTTATATAAGTGTTTTTTTAGTGTCTTATTTTTATATAAGTGATTTTTTAGTGTCTAATGAATGCAAAAACATGTGAGTAGACTTCATTAATAAGTAGAATGGCCAGCAGAGGGCAGTAGAAGACCACTTATTGCCTCACTTTCACTTTAAACCTTTTGATTTTCACCAGTTTTCTGCACTAAAGAAAACCAGTTTTTCCATGTTAACTCAATAATGCATGCTTACACACACAGACACACACACACACACACACACACACACACACAAATGTTGTTTTTACAATGCTATTGGGATATGTCATTATTAAAATATTTTTGAATGGTATATAAACATTTCACAAAGTCTTTGTAAACTATTAATCAGATTATTCAGAATGTATTCTGAAACCTAAGACTACACACACACACATTCTGTTGTAGATGCAGACATTTGGACATTATGATGTGATCAAACTGTCAATACTAATACTTTAACAGATGGATTTTGACTAAATGTAATTGTAAATGTTAAAATAGTGATTTTATAAAGTCTAAATATAAGTTATAGAGCAATATGACAAAATGACAATTTTAAACAGCAGGGGGCAGTAAAATACCACTTATTGGCTTAATATGAACATTATATTCTTATCATTTTCACCTTTTTAACTGTTATAGAGGCAAATTTTGTCCGATCTGTCTGAAAATGTTCATGCATGTTCAGAGTGATATTTCACATGTTCTGACTTGTTTTTAAGAAGGTCTGAGTTATTCATTAAAGAGATATAGGCTTTCGGGGACCTTGGACTAGTTCGCAAAAGTAGGTTTTAGACATATTCGCAAATAATTAATGAACGGTTTGATTGACAGCAATGGTTCTTGAGGCAAAGTTGTTCAGCATAAGCAGATCTATCAAATGATATGCATATTGTGTGGATGAGTGTAACACCACGTGATTACAGAGCCATTAAACTCGTTAGCGCCAACTAGTGGCCGATTTCTTTCAAAATTCTTACAGACCTCTAGGGCCATGAGTCGAACATGCCCATCGAGTTTCGTTCCGATCGGCCTCCGTTAACCTTGTCTAATAGGTGCTCAACTTCATTGGCCAATGGCGGCCATGGTTTTTGAGATACGCCAATGTCCTCATAGACATACATGGCACCTTGGACCAAGACACTGCATACCAATTTTCAAGTCAATCGGACAAACAGTCAGGTGGTTATAGCCTGTTTTATGTTTTTTTCATGTTATAGCGCCACCTAGTGTTCAATCGTCGCCATTTTTTTACTGTGACCCCAGACTGAACCCATACATATGTGTACCGAGTTTGGTGAAGCTATCTTATTTACTTTTTAAGTTATAGCCATTTTAGTAAAATAGGCTCCTCCCACAACGATTATTTTGCGCCCCCTAGCGACCAGGAATCGAAATTTCAACTTTTTTTCGATAATTATTGATCTTCAGACTCCAGAGAACATTTCTGCACTGGTTTGGTTCCGATCGGACGAAAAACCACGGACTAGTTCGCAAAAGTAGATTTTTGACAAAATTCAAAATGGCGGAAAATCTATCATGACGGAAATGATATCGGAGATATACGTTTTGTTCGTCAGGCGTCCAGCTTTCCAATGATATAAGACACTTGAGTCTACGACATAAGGTCTAGGAGTTATGAGCAGTTTCGCGCTTTTGGTTGCTATAGCGCCACCTATAGGCCAATCGGGGTCATACTCTCTGAACCTTTCCTCGATTTTTGTACTACCATCTGACAAAGTTTCAAGTCTCCAGCACTTACGGTTTGGGCTGCACGATGCGTTTTAGCGGAGAATAATAATAATAATTAAAGCTGCAAGCAGCATTTATCGGGGTTCAAGCAGTTAAGGCCTTTAAGGCATTTAAGCACAAAAGCATCAAAAGTTATTAAGATTTATTTAGCAAGCATGTAACCACTGACATAATAGATGGAAAAGACCATTTACAGCCAATACAGGCAATTTGCCATGGGATATATATGGTTTTAAAGCTTTTTAACAGTTATAGCGCCACCTATGGCACTAGAAGACCACTTATTGGCTCACTTTCACTTTAAACCAGTTTTCTGCACTAAAGCAAACCAGTTTTTCCATGTTAACTCAATGCATGCTTACACACACACACACACACACACACACACACACACACACACACACACACACACACACACACACACACACACACATACACACACACACACACACATACACACACAGCATAGTTAACCATGATTTACCATGATATACCACGTTGTAGTATTATTTACCAGGAGATAAACGACAATCTAGTATTATTTACTTTGATTTACCATGTTTCTAGCCTGATTTATCACATTACTAGCAATTATTTGAAGTGTCAGTGCAAATAAAGTGATTAACACTGACAAAATATGATTGTGTTATAATAGTTATTGCTATATAAGTGATTTTTTTAGTGTGTATTCAAGTATGAATGCAAGCACATGTTGAAATATTTCATTAATAAGTAGAATGGCCAGCAGAGGGCAGTAGAAGACCACTTATTGGCTCACTTTCACTTTAAACCAGTTTTCTGCACTAAAGCAAACCAGTTTATCCATGTTAACTCAATGCATGCTTACACACACACACACACACACACACACACACACACACACACACACACACACACACACACACACACACACACACACACACACACACACACACAGCATAGTTAACCATGATTTACCATGATTTACCACATTACTAGCAATTATTTGAAGTGTCAGTGCAAATAAAGTGATTAACACTGACAAAATATGATTGTGTTATAATAGTTATTGCTATATAAGTGATTTTTAGTGTGTATTCAAGTATAAATGCAAGCACATGTGGAAAAATTTAATTAATAAGTAGAATGGCCAGCAGAGGGCAGTAGAAGACCACTTATTGGCTCACTTTCACTTTAAACCTCATGATTTTGACCAGTTTTCTGCACTAAAGCAAACCAGTGTTTCCATGTTAACTCAATAATGCATACTTGCTACATATGCTACACACAATAATGCTACACACACACACACACACACACACACACACACACACACACACACACACACACACACAAATGTTTCAGTGATATTGGTGTCACATTCACCTTCATCACATTCACCTTCTGTCTTCATCACATTCACCATCTGTCGTCATCACCTGCACCTGCTCCTCATCACCCTCCTCATCATCACCTGCTCCTCATCATCATAACCGTCACCTGTTGTCCTTGTCTTGATCTGTGTATTTAAGTTCCCCTCTCATCCATTATCATTGTCGGTTATTGTTTGTGCACTAGCACTCTGTTATGTTTGTTTTCATGTTGGAAAATAAAACCTTTGTTATATTTGTACCACACACACACACACACACACACACACACACACACACACACACACACACACACACACACACACACAAATGTTTCAGTGATATTGGTGTCACATTCACTTTCATCACATTCACCTTCTGTCTTCATCACATTCACCATCTGTCGTCATCACCTGCACCTGCTCCTCATCACCCTCCTCATCATCACCTGCACCTCATCATCATAACCGTCACCTGTTGTCCTTGTCTTGATCTGTGTATTTAAGTTCCCCTCTCATCCATTATCATTGTCGGTTATTGTTTGTGCACTAGCACTCTGTTATGTTTGTTTTCATGTTGGAAAATAAAACCTTTGTTATATTTGTACCACACACACACACACACACACACACACACACACACACACACACACACACACACACACCATCATTTATCATGATTTACCATGGCTGATACCAATACCAATATGAGAAAATGACTATTTTAAACAGCAGGGGGCAGTAAAATACCACTTATTGGCTTAACATGCCATTAAATCATATCATTTTCACCTTTTTAACTGTTATAGAGGCAAATTTTGTCCGATCTGTCTGAAAATGTTCATGCTTGTTCAGGGTGATATTTCACACGTTCTGACTTGTTTTTAAGAAGGTCTGAGCATTGATTAAAGAGATATAGGCTTTCGGGGACACTTGGTAAAGGCCAGATTTTGAAGTGAACCTATTATAGCTATCCAAATGAAGTAGTTCAACTTTTTCTGACAATTATTGATCTAGTGAGTCCAGAGAATTCTATTGCACTAGTTTTGAACATTATGATATGAAAATTATATGATCAGACATGGAAAAGACCATTTACAGCCAATACAGGCAGTTTACCATAGGAAATATATGGTTTTAAAGCTTTTTAACAGTTATAGCGCCAACTATTGTCCAATCTCCATAAAATTTTGCAAGCTTGTTTGTGATGTTATGACACATATGCTCACCAATTTTTGTGAAGTTCTGAGTTTTCATTTAGGATTTATAGGCTTTTGAGTGTATTTTGCCACACCCATTTTATAAATGACCCTATTACAGCCAGACAAATACAAAAGTTCAACTTTTTTTTGATAATTATTGATCTAGAGAGTCCATAGAATTGTCCTAGACTGGTCTGGTTCCGATCGGGCAAAAAACCAGGGACTAGTTCGCAAAAGTAGGTTTTTAACATAATTACGAATATTTAATGAACGGTTTGATTGACAGCAATGGTTCTAGAGGCAAAGTTGTTCAGCATGAGCAGATCTATCAGATGATATGCATTTTGTGACGATAAGTGTAACACCACGTGATTACAGAGCCATAAAACTCGTTAGCGCCAACTAGTGGCCGATTTCTTTCAAAACTCTTAGAGACCTCTAGGGCCATGAGTCGAACATGCCCATCGAGTTTCGTTCCGATCGGCCTCCGTTAACCTTGTCTAATAGGTGCTCAAATTTCATTGGTCGATGGCGGCCATGTTTTTCGAGATACGCCAATGTCCTCATAGACATACATGGTACCTTGGACCAAGACACTGCATACCAATTTTCAAGTCAATCGGACTAACGGTCACGTGGTCATAGCCGTTTTCATGTTTTTTTCATGTTATAGCGCCACCTAGTAATCAATCGTCGCGATTTTTTTACTGTGACCCCAGATTGAACTCATACACATGTGCACCAAGTTTGGTGAAGATATCTAATTTCATTCTCGAGTTATAGCCATTTTAGTAAAATAGGCTCCTCCCACAACATTAATTTATCACCCCCCGGCGATCAGGAATCGAAATTTCGACTTTTTTTCGATAATTATTGATATTCAGACTCCAGAGAACATTTCTGCACTGTTTTGGATCCAATTGGACAAAAAACCTAGGACTAGTTCGCAAAAGTAGGTTTTTAACTAAATTCAAAATGGCGGACAATTTGCATACAGGAAATGAAATCGGAGATATACGTTTTGACCTTCAGGTTTCCAGCTTTCCAGTGATATAAGACACTTGAGTCTACGTCATACGGTCTAGGAGTTATGAGCAGTTTCGCGCTTTTGGTTGCTATAGCGCCACCTATGGGCCAATTGGGGTCATATTCTCTGAACCTCTCCTCGATTTTTGTACTACCATCTGGCAAAGTTTCAAAGCTCCAGCTCTTACGGTTTGGGCTGCACGATGAGTTTTACGGCAGAAGAAAAATAATAATAATAATAATAATAATAATAATAATAATAATAAAAATCAGTACAATTACAATAGGGTTTCAGCACTTCGTGCTTGAACCCCTAATTAAAGCTGCAAGCAGCATTTATCGGGGTTCAAGCAGTTAAGGCCTTTAAGGCATTTAAGCACAAAAGCATCAAAAGTTATTAAGATTTATTTAGGAAGCATGTAACCACTGACATAATAGATGGAAAAGACCATTTACAGCCAATACAGGCAATTTGCCATGGGATATATATGGTTTTAAAGCTTTTTAACAGTTATAGCGCCACCTATGGTCCGATCTCCATAAAATTGTTTACTGTGACCTCAAATTGAACCCATACACATGTGTACTGAGTTTGGTGAAGATATCTCATTTACTTCTTGAGTTATAGCCATTTGAGTAAAATAGGCTCCTCCCACAACGATTTGCCACATTCTAGAATTATTTAATATGATTCTAGCATGATTTACTATCATATACCATGTTCCAGAATGATTTATTAGGATTCTAGCATGATTTACCTTGATACACCTCATTTCAGTATTATTTACTATGATTTACAATGTTTCTAGCATGATTAACCACATTACTAGCAATTATGTGAAGTGTCAGTGCAAATGAGGTGATGAACACTGACAAAATATTATTGTGTTATAATAGTTAGTTATATACGTGATTTTTGTGTGTGTGTCCAAGTATGAATGCAAAAGCACATGTAAAATATTTCATTATTAAGTAGAATGGCCAGCAGAGGGCACTAGAAGACCACTTATTGGCTCACTTTCACTTTAAACCAGTTTTCTGCACTAAAGCAAACCAGTTTTTCCATGTTAACTCAATGCATGCTTACACACACACACACACACACACACACACACACACACACACACACACACACACACACACACACAGCATAGTTAACCATGATTTACCATGATATACCACGTTCTAGTATTATTTACGAGGAGATAAACGACAATCTAGTATTATTTACTTTGATTTACCATGTTTCTAGCCTGATTTATCACATTACTAGCAATTATTTGAAGTGTCAGTGCAAATAAAGTGATTAACACTGACAAAATATGATTGTGTTATAATGGTTATTGCTATATAAGTGATTTTTTTAGTGTGTATTCAAGTATGAATGCAAGCACATGTTGAAATATTTCATTAATAAGTAGAATGGCCTGCAGAGGGCAGTAGAAGACCACTTATTGGCTCACTTTCACTTTAAACCAGTTTTCTGCACTAAAGCAAACCAGTTTATCCATGTTAACTCAATGCATGCTTACACACACACACACACACACACACACACACACACACACACACAGCATAGTTAACCATGATTTACCACATTACTAGCAATTATTTGAAGTGTCAGTGCAAATAAAGTGATTAACACTGACAAAATATGATTGTGTTATAATAGTTATTGCTATATAAGTGATTTTTAGTGTGTATTCAAGTATAAATGCAAGCACATGTGGAAAAATTTAATTAATAAGTAGAATGGCCAGCAGAGGGCAGTAGAAGACCACTTATTGGCTCACTTTCACTTTAAACCTCATGATTTTGACCAGTTTTCTGCACTAAAGCAAACCAGTGTTTCCATGTTAACTCAATAATGCATACTTGCTACATATGCTACACACAATAATGCTACACACACACACACACACACACACACACACACACACACACACACACACACACACACACAAATGTTTCAGTGATATTGGTGTCACATTCACCTTCATCACATTCACCTTCTGTCTTCATCACATTCACCATCTGTCGTCATCACCTGCACCTGCTCCTCATCACCCTCCTCATCATCACCTGCTCCTCATCATCATAACCGTCACCTGTTGTCCTTGTCTTGATCTGTGTATTTAAGTTCCCCTCTCATCCATTATCATTGTCGGTTATTGTTTGTGCACTAGCACTCTGTTATGTTTGTTTTCATGTTGGAAAATAAAACCTTTGTTATATTTGTACCACACACACACACACACACACACACACACACACACACACACACACACACACACACACACACACACACACACACACACACACCATCATTTATCATGATTTACCATGGCTGATACCAATACCAATATGAGAAAATGACTATTTTAAACAGCAGGGGGCAGTAAAATACCACTTATTGGCTTAACATGCCATTAATTCATATCATTTTCACCTTTTTAACTGTTATAGAGGCAAATTTTGTCCGATCTGTCTGAAAATTTTCATGCTTGTTCAGGGTGATATTTCACACGTTCTGACTTGTTTTTAAGAAGGTCTGAGCATTGATTAAAGAGATATAGGCTTTCGGGGACACTTGGTAAAGGCCAGATTTTGAAGTGAACCTATTATAGCTATCCAAATGAAGTAGTTCAACTTTCTGACAATTATTGATCTAGTGAGTCCAGAGAATTGTATTGCACTAGTTTTTTAACATTATGATATGAAAATTATATGATCAGAGATGGAAAAGACCATTTACAGCCAATACAGGCAGTTTACCATAGGAAATATATGATTTTAAAGCTTTTTAACAGTTATAGCGCCACCTATCGTCCGATCTCCATAGAATTTTTTATGCTTGTTAATGATGTTATGTCACATATGCTGACCAATTTTTGTGAAGTTCTGAGTTTTTATTTAGGATTTATAGGCTTTTTAATGTATTTTGACACGCCCATTTTATAAATTACCCTATTACAGCCATCCAAATGCAAAAGTTCAACTTTTTTTTGATAATTATTGATCTAGATAGTCCAGAGAATTGTCCTAGACTGGTCTGGTTCCGATCGGGCAAAAAACCTAGGACTAGTTCGCAAAAGTGGGTTTTTAACATATTCATGAATATTTAATGAACTGTTTGATTGACAGCAATGGTTCTAGAGGCAAAGTTGTTCAGCATGAGCAGATCTATCATATGATATGCATTTTGTGACGATAAGTGTAACACCACGTGATTACAGAGCCATAAAACTCGTTAGCGCCAACTAGTGGCCGATTTCTTTCAAAATTCTTACAGACCTCTAGGGGCTTGAGCCGAACATGCCCACTGAGTTTTGTTCCGATCGGCCTCCGTTAACCTTGTCTAATAGGTGCTCAAACTTCATTGGCCGATAGCGGCCATGTTTTTTGAGATAAACCAATGTCCTCATAGACATACATGGCACCTTGGACCAAGACACTGCATACCAATTTTCAAGTCAATCGGACTAACGGTCAGGTGGTTATAGCCTGTTTTATGTTTTTTTCATATTATAGCGCCACCATGAGGCCAATCACCGCGATTTTTTTACTGTGACCTCAACTTGAGCTCATACATATGTGTACCGAGTTTGGTGAAAATATCTCATTTCGTTCACGAGTTATAGCCATTTTTGTATAATTAGCTCCGCCTCCTGCGAACGTTTTGATGCCCCTTAGCAACCGTGGATCGAAATTTTAACTTTTTTTCGATAATTATTGATATTCAGACTCCTGTGAATATTTCTGCACTGGTTTGGTTCCGATCGGGCGAAAAACCAGGGACTAGTTCGCAAAAGTAGGTTTTGGACAAAATCCAAAATGGCGGAAAAATTTGCATACCGGAAATGAAATCCTTGAGGCCTTTTTTGTTCGGCTTGACCCAAGGATTCCAAAGATATAAGACACTTGAGTCTGTGACAAAGGGTTGATGAGATTTAAGCAAAAATATGCAATTTTTTTGTTTTTTGCACTGTAGCGCCACCTATTGGCCAATCTAGCTCATATTCTCTGAACCTCTCCTCGATTTTTGTACTACCTTCTGGCCAAGTTTCAAGTCTCTAGCACTTACGGTTTAGACTGCACGATGCGTTTTACGGCGGAATAATAATAATAATAATAAAAATCAGCACAATTACAATAGGGTTTCAGCATTTCATGCTTGAACCCCTAATTAAAGCTGCAAGCAGCATTTATCGGGGTTCAAGCAGTTAAAGCCTTTTAAGCATTTAAGCACAAAAGCATCAAAAGTTAAGATTTATTTAGCAAGCATGTAACCACGGACATAATAGATGGAAAAGACCATTTACAGCCAATACAGGCAGTTTACCATGGGATATATATGGTTTTAAAGCTTTTTAACAGTTATAGCGCCACCTATGGTCCGATCTCCATAGAATTGTTTACTGTGACCTCAAATTGAACCCATACACATGTGTACTGAGTTTGGTGAAGATATCTCATTTACTTCTTGAGTTATAGCCATTTAAGTAAAATAGGCTCCTCCCACAACAATTTAGCACATTCTAGTATTATTTACTATGATTCTAGCATGATTTGCCATATTCTAGCATAATTTACCATGATATACTACATTCTAGTATGATTTACCATTGTTTACTGTGATTCTAGCATGGATTACCATAGTTTATCATGATTTATCATAGTTTACCATGATTTACCCTGTTCTAGCATAGTTTACCATGATTTACCATGTTCTAGCATGATTTACCATGATATACCACATTCTAACATGATTTACCATAGTTTATTATGATTTATCATGGCTTACCATGATTTACCCTGTTCTAGCATAGTTTACCATGATTTACCATGTTCTAGCATGATGTACCATGATATACTATGTTCTAGAATGATGTACCAGGATTGTAGTATGATTTACCTTGATACACCACATTCTAGTATCATTTATTGATTTACCATGTTTTTAGTGTGATTTAACCATGATTTACCACATTGCTAGCAATTATGTGAAGTATCAGTAAAAATGAAGTGATAAACTCTGACAAAATATGATTGTGCTACAATAGTAATTGTTATATAAGTGATTTTTTAGTGTTTTATTGTTATATAAGTGATTTTTAGTGTCTAATGAATGCAAAAGCATATGTGGGTAGACATTAATAAGTAGAATGGCCAACAGAGGGCAGTAGAAGACCACATATTGGCTCACTTTCACTTTAAACTTCTTGATTTTCACCATTTTTCTGCACTAAAGCAAACCAGTTTTTCCATTTTAAATCCATAATGCATGTTAACACACACACACACACACACACACACACACACACACACACACACACACACACACACACACACACAAGACAAATGTTGTTTTTTCAATGCTATTGGGATATGTCATTATGAAAATATATTTGAATGGTCTATAAACATTTCACAAAGTCTTTGTAAGCTATTAATCAGATCATTCAGAATTTATTCAGAAACCTAAGACTACACACACACATTATATTGTAGATACAGACATTTGAAATATATGATGTGATCAAACTGTCAATACTAATAATTTAACAGATGGATTTTTGACTAAATGTAATTGTAAATGTTAAAATAGTGATTTTATAAAGTCTAAATATAAATTATAGAACAATATGACAACATGACTATTTTAAACAGCAGGGGGCAGTAAAATACCACTTCTTGGCTTAATATGTCATTATATTCATATCATTTTCACCTTTTTAACTGTTATAGAGGCAAATTTTGTCAGATCTGTCTGAAAATTTTCATGCATGTTCAGAGTGATATTTCACATGTTCTGACTTGTTTTTAAGAAGGTTTGAACATTCATTAAAGAGATATAGGCTTTCGGGGACACTTGGTAAAGGCCACATTTTGAAGTGAACCTATTATAGCTATCCAAATGAAGTAGTTCAACTTTTTCTGACAATTATTGTTCTAGTGAGTCCAGAGAATTGTATTGCACTAGTTTTTAACATTATGATATGAAAATTATATATTCAGAGATGGAAAAGACCATTTACAGTCAATACAGGCAGTTTACCATAGGAAATATATGGTTTTAAAGATTTTTAACAGTTATAGCGCCACCTATCGTCCGATCTCCATGAAATTTTGCATGCTTGTTAATGATGTTATGTCACATAAGTTCACCAATTTTTGTGAAGTTCTGGGTTTTTATTTAGGATTTATAGGCTTTTTAATGTATTTTTCCATGCCCATTTTATAAATGATCCTATTACAGCCATCCAAATGCAAAAGTTCAACTTTTTTTTGATAATTATTGATCTAGAGAGTCCAGAGAATTGTCCTAGACTGGTCTGGTTCCGATCGGGCAAAAAACCTAGGACTAGTTCGCAAAAGTAGGTTTTAGACATATTCATGAATATTTAATGAACGGTTTGATTGACAGAAATGGTTCTTGAGGCAAAGTTGTTCAGCATGAGCAGATATATCAAATGATATGCTTTTTGTGACGATAAGTGTAACACCACGTGATTACAGAGCCAAAAAACTCGTTAGCGCCAACTAGTGGCCGATTTCTTTCAAAATTCTTACAGACCTCTAGGGCCATGAGTCGAACATGCCCATCGAGTTTCGTTCCGATCGGCCTCCGTTAACCTTGTCTAACAGGTGCTCAACTTCATTGGCCAATGGCGGCCATGTTTTTTGAGATACGCCAATGTCCTCATAGACATACATGGCACCTTGGACCAAGACACTGCATACCAATTTTCAAGTCAATCGGACTAACGGTCAGGTGGTTATAGCCCTTTTCATGTTTTTTTCATGTTATAGCGCCACCTAGTGTTCAATCGTCGCGATTTTTTTACTGTGACCCCAGAATGAACCCATACACATGTGTACCGAGTTTGGTGAAGCTATCTTATTTACTTTTTAAGTTATAGCCATTTTAGTAAAATAGGCTCCTCCCACAACGATTATTTTGCGCCCCCTAGCGTCCATGAATCGAAATTTCAACATTTTTTCGATAATTATTGATCTTCAGACTCCAGAGAACATTTCTGCACTGGTTTGGCTCCGATCGGGCAAAAAACCAGGGACTAGTTTGCAAAAGTAGATTTTCGACAAAATTCAAAATGGCGGAAAATCTATCATGACGGAAATGAAATCGGAGATATACGTTTTGTTCGTCAGGCGTCCAGCTTTCCAATGATATAAGACACTTGAGTCTGCGACATACGGTCTAGGAGTTATGAGCAGTTTCGCGCTTTTGGTTGCTATAGCGCCACCTATGGGCCAATCGGGGTCATAATCTCTGAACCTCTCCTTGATTTTTGTACTACCATCTGGCAAAGTTTCAATGCTCTAGCCCTTACGGTTTGGGCTGCACGATGCGTTTTACGGCAGAAGAATAATAATAATAATTAAAGCTGCAAGCAGCATTTATCGGGGTTCAAGCATTTAAGGCCTTTAGGCACATAAGCATTTAAGACATTAAGATTTATTTAGAAAGCTTTTAACCACTGAAATAATAGATGGAAAAGTCCATTTACAGCCAATACAGGCAATTTACCATAGGAAATATGTGTTTTTTAAAGCTTTTTAACAGTTATAGCACCATCTATAGTCCGATCTCCATGAAATTTTGCATGCTTGTTAATGATGTTATGGCACATAAGCTCACCAATTTTCGTGAAGTTCTGAGTTTTTGTTTAGGATTTATAGGCTTTTGAGTGCATTTTGCCACGCCCATTTTCTTTATGACCCAATATACCCATGCGAAAAATGCAAAAGTTCAACTTTTTTTTGATAATTATTGATCTTGAGAGTCCATAGAATTGTCCTAGACTCGTTTGGTTCTGATCGGGCGAAAAACCTAGGACTAGTTCGCAAAAGTAGGTTTTTAACATAATTACGAATATTTAATGAACGGTTTGATTGACAGCAATGGTTCTTGAGGCAAAGTTGTTCAACAAGAGGAGATCTATCAAATGGTATGCATTTTGTGACAATAAGTGTAACACCACGTGATTACAGAGCCATAAAACTCGTTAGCGCCAACTAGTGGCCGATTTCTTTTAAAATTCTTACAGACCTCTAGGGCCATGAGTCGAACATGCCCACCGAGTTTCGTTCCGATAGGCCTCCGTTAACCTTGTCTAATAGGTGCTCAAACTTCATTGGCCGATGGCGGCCATGTTTTTTGAGATACACCAATGTCCTCATAGACATACATGGCACCTTGGACCAAGACACTGCATACCAATTTTCAAGTCAATCGGACTAACGGTCAGGTGGTTATAGCCTGTTTTATGTTTTTTTCATGTTATAGCGCCACCATGTGACCAATCGCCGCGATTTTTTTACCGTGACCTCATATTGACGTCTTACACATGTGTACCAGGTTTGGTTAAAATACCTCTTTTACTTCTGGAGTTATAGCCATTTTAGTAAAATAGGCTCCTCCCACAACGTTAATTTTGCACCCCCTAGCGACCGTGAATCGAAATTTCAACTTTTTTTTGATAATTATTGATATTCAGACTCCAGAGAACAATTCTGCACTGGTTTGGTTCCGATCGGGCAAAAAACCAGGGACTAGTTCGCAAAAGTAGATTTTCGACAAAATTCAAAATGGCGGAAAATCTATCATGGCGGAAATAAAATCGGAGATATACGTTTTGTTCGTCAGGCGTCCAGCTTTCCAATGATATAAGACACTTGAGTCTATGACTTACGGTCTAGGAGTTATGAGCAGTTTCGCGCTTTTGGTTGCTATAGCGCCACCTATGGGCCAATCGGGGTCATAATTTGATAACCTCTCCTCGATTTTTGTACTACCATATGGCAAAGTTTCAAAGCTCTAGCCCTTACGGTTTGGGCTGCACGATGCGTTTTACGGCAGAATAATAATAATAATAATAATAATAAAAATCAGCACAATTACAATAGGGTTTCAGCACTTCGTGCTTGAACCCCTAATTAAAGCTGCAAGCAGCATTTATCGGGGTTCAAGCAGTTAAGGCCTTTAAGGCCTTTAAGCACAAAAGCATCAAAAGTTATTAGTTTTATTTAGCAAGCATCTAACCACTGACATAATAGATGAAAAAGACTATTTACAGCCAATACAGGCAATGTACCATAGGAAATATATGGTTTTAAAGCTTTTTTAACAGTTATAGCGCCACCTATGGTCCGATCTCCATAAAATTGCTTACTGTGACCTCAAATTGAACCCATACACATGTGTACTGAGTTTGGTGAAGATATCTCATTTACTTCTTGACTTATAGCCATTTTAGTAAAATAGGCTCCTCCCACAACAATTTACCACATTCTAGTATTATTTACTATGATTCTAGCATGATTGTGCTATAATAGTAATTGTTATATAAGTGATTTTTTAGTGTCTTATTGTTATACAAGTGATTTTTAGTGTATAATGAATGCAAAAGCATATGTGAGTAGACTTCATTAATAAGTAGAAAGACCAGCAGAGGGCAGTAGAAGACCAGTTATTGGCTCACTTTCACTTTAAACTTCATGATTTTCACCATTTTTCTGTACTAAAGCAAACCAGTTTTTCCATTTTAACTCCATAATGCATGTTTACACACACACACACACACACACACACACACACACACACACACACACACACACACACACACACACACACACAAAGACAAATGTTGTTGTTTTTTCAATGCTATTGGGATATGTCATTATGAAAATATATTTCAATGGTCTATAAACATTTCACAAAGTCTTTGTAAGCTATTAATCAGATTATTCAGAATTTATTTAGAAACCTAAGACTACACACACACATTATGTTGTAGATACAGATATTTGAAATATATGATGTGATCAAACTGTCAATACTAATACTTTAACACAGGGAACGGCAACTGGCGGCCCGCGGGCCAAAACTGGCCCGTCAGCAATATTTTCTGGCCCGCCGGATTATTTTGGCAGTCCTAAATGCTGTACAAAACTCTTCCACTACTTGAGAAAAGCCGTAGTCGCGCGGCGATTTCACCGCCGCATACTGTGTGAAACGCCCATAGGGAATAATGCGGCGCGGGATTACGTTTTAAAGTATAACTGTGCGTTCACAACGGACGTGAATAGCGCGTCAAATTCGCGCCTGCCGCGTCTAGTTATACGCTTGACCACTTTGTGTCCATTCGCGCGTCAAAAGACGGTAGCGGTCAGAACTCTGGTGTACTTTGGACGGAGCGTGCGGTCTGACTGACAATAGCCAACTCCCGACATCTTTTGACAGCGTATCCGCACTTAATTCTGACCGCCTGTACACCTAGCTCTGAGGAGCTGTTTGGTACTGAAACCATTGTCAGTCAACAACATTCTTTTTTTGCAAGGATGTTTGAAATAGTTCGACAGAAAATAGCCTACTTCATTTCGTCAGTAGGGCAATATGATTTTCGTTTATGTTGCTTAGAAACTTGAGTGATAGGCTTTGTCCTATTTAATTCATGTTATTTATATTTCATATTTTTTTTCTGTGACATTTTTTTTCTCTGCTGACAGTACAATGTTAAAATAGCCTAATATTTATACTGACACGAACACAATTTTTGTATAGCATTTATAATTATTATAGGCTACTCCAATCTCCTTCTTTCCATTAGAGACATTTGAATGTGAGATTATGGAAACGAGATCTAAATTTTGTGGACCCGTCAGGTCGGGAAATAAAGCGGGTGAACACCGAGTGTATTTTAAGCGGTTGCTGAATAGAACCTTGTGGGAGCGGGACGAAAAAAAACAGTCCCACGCAGACCTCCTTAAACCTTAGGTGTGTATGTGTGTGTCCCCGAATAAATAATAATAATAAAAAAGGAATAAAGTTCAAAAGTCGGACTGTACGGAATGAGGCATGATTGCTATTCACACCTTTATTAAAATGGCTGTAATATGTTACCACAATAGTAGCCTACTTGATCTGTTTAAAATGGTTTCCTTGATATATGCATAAGGTGTTAAATTAAAACTTAAAAATCAAAATTTAAATTTGTCTAATCCAGTAATTCATTTTTTCTATTTTTGATCTGAGCACAATCAGAAAATCAGAAAACCCGTCCTTATTTTTTTTTTTTTCATTTCAGTTTAGGAAATAAATAATGGAAAAACAAGTCGTTTTTCATCTTTTTATTTTTGGTTTTAATTTGAAAAAAAAAAAAAACGATTGAATGAATGATCCACGGACGGTGACGGACCCATCATATTCCGCAATTATAGGCCTATATAAGAGTATTTAATTTGTATCCATAGGCCTACTCTGTGTAGCTGGCCCGCCATCTACTGGCTAAAAAAAATATTGGCCCGCGGCCAAAGTTACTTGCCGACCCCTGCTTTAACAGATGGATTTTGAGTAAATGTAATTGTAAATGTTAAAATAGGGATTTTATAAAGTCTAAATATAAATTATAGAACAATATGACAAAATGACTATTTTAAACAGCAGGGGGCAGTAAAATACCACTTATTGGCTTAATATGCCATTAATTCATATCATTTTCACCTTTTTAACTGTTACAGAGGCAAATTTTGTCCGATCTGTCTGAAATTTTTCTTCCTTGTTCAGGGTGATATTTCACACGTTCTGACTTGTTTTTAAGAAGGTCTGATCATTGATTAAAGAGATATAGGCTTTCGGGGACACTTGGTAAAGGCCACATTTTGAAGTGAACCTATTATAGCTATCCAAATGAAGAAGTTCAACTTTTTCTGACAACTATTGTTCTAGTGAGTCCAGAGAATGGTTATGCGATAGTTTTTAACATTATGATATGAAAATTATATGATCAGACATGGAAAAGACCATTTACAGCCAATACAGGCAGTTTGCCATAGGAAATATATGGTTTAAAAGCCTTTTAACTGTTATAGCGCCACCTTTGGACCGATCTCCATAAAATGTTGCATGCTTGTTAATGATGTTATGTCACATATGCTCACCAACTTTTGTGAAGTTATGAGTTTTCATTTAGGATTTATAGGGTTTTTAGTGTATTTTGCCACGCCCATTTTATAAATGACCCTATTACAGCCATCCAAATGCAAAATTTCAACTTTTTTTTGATAATTATTGATCTAGAGAGTCCAGAGAATTGTCCTAGACTGGTCTGGTTCCGATCGGGCAAAAAACCTAGGACTAGTTCGCAAAAGTAGGTTTTTAACATATTCATGAATAATTAATGAACAGTTTGATTGACAGCAATGGTTCTTGAGGCAAAGTTGTTCAGGATGAGGAGATCTATCAAATGATATGCATATTGTGTGGATATTTGTAACACCACGTGATTACAGAGCCGTAAAACTCGTTAGCACCAACTAGTGGCCAATTTCTTTTAAAATTCTTACAGACCTCTAGGGCCATGAGCCGAACATGCCCATTGAGTTTCGTTTCGATCGGCCTCCGTTAACCTTGTCTAATAGGTGCTCAAACTTCATTGGCCGATGGCGGCCATGTTTTTTGAGATACGCCAATGTCCTCATACACATACATCGCACCTTGGACCAAGACACTGCATACCAATTTTCAAGTCAATCGGACTAACGGTCAGGTGGTTATAGCCTGTTTTATGTTTTTTTCATGTTATAGCGCCACCATGAGGCCAATCGTCGCGATTTTTTTACTGTGACCCCAGATTGAACTCATACACATGTGTACCAAGTTTGGTGAAGATAACTCATTTACTTCGGGAGTTATAGCCATTTTAATAAAATAGGCCCCTCCCACAACGTACGTTTTGGCGCCCCTTAGCGACCGTGAATCGAAATTTCAACTTTTTTTCGATAATTATTGATAATCAGTCTCCAGAGAACATTTCTGCACTGGTTTGGTTCCAATCGGGTAAAAAACCAGGGACTAGTTCGCAAAAGTAGGTTTTTGACAAAATTCAAAATGGCGGAAAATCTATCATGGCGGAAATGAAATCGGAGATATACGTTTTGTTCGTCAGGCGTGCAGCTTTCCAATGATATAAGACACTTGAGTCTACGACCTACGGTCTAGGAGTTATGAGCAGTTTCGCGCTTTTGGTTGTTATAGCGCCACCTATGGGCCAATCGGGGTCATAATCTCTGAACCTTTCCTCGATTTTTGTACTACCATCTGGCAAAGTTTCAAAGTTCCAGCTCTTACGGTTTGGGCTGCACGATGCGTTTTACGGCAGAATAATAATAATAATTAAAGCTGCAAGCAGCATTTATCGGGGTTCAAGCAGTTAAGGCCTTTAAGCACAAAAGCATCAAAAGTGATTAAGTTTTATTTAGCAAGCATGTAACTACTGACATAATAGATGGAAAAGACCATTTACAGGAAATACCATAGGAAATATATGGTTTTAAAGCTTTTTAGCAGTTATAGCGCCACCTATGGTCCGATCTCCATAAAAATTGGCATGCTTGTTAATGATGTTATGTCACATATGCTCACCAATTTTTGTGAAGTTCTGAGTTTTCATTTAGGATTTATAGGCTTTTTAGTGTTTTTTTGCCATGCCCCTTTTCTAAATGACCCTATTACAGCCATCTACATGCAAAAGTTCAACTTTTTTTTGATAATTATTGATCTAGAGTGTCCAGAGAATTGTCCTAGACTGGTCTGGTTTCGATCGGGCGAAAAACCTAGGACTAGTTTGCAAAAGTAGGTTTTTAACATAATTACGAATATTTAATAAACGGTTTAATTGACAGCATTAGTTCTTGAGGCAAAGTTGTTCAGCATGAGCAGATCTATCAGATGATATGCATTTTGTGACGATAAGTGTAACACCACGTGATTACAGAGCCATAAAACTCGTTAGCGCCAACTAGTGGCCGATTTCTTTCAAAACTCTTAGAGACCTCTAGGGCCATGAGTCGAACATGCCCATCGAGTTTCGTTCCGATCGGCCTCCGTTAACCTTGTCTAATAGGTGCTCAAATTTCATTGGTCGATGGCGGCCATGTTTTTCGAGATACGCCAATGTCCTCATAGACATACATGGTACCTTGGACCAAGACACTGCATACCAATTTTCAAGTCAATCGGACTAACGGTCACGTGGTCATAGCCGTTTTCATGTTTTTTTCATGTTATAGCGCCACCTAGTAATCAATCGTCGCGATTTTTTTACTGTGACCCCAGATTGAACTCATACACATGTGCACCAAGTTTGGTGAAGATATCTAATTTCATTCTCGAGTTATAGCCATTTTAGTAAAATAGGCTCCTCCCACAACATTAATTTATCACCCCCCGGCGATCAGGAATCGAAATTTCGACTTTTTTTCGATAATTATTGATATTCAGACTCCAGAGAACATTTCTGCACTGTTTTGGATCCAATTGGACAAAAAACCTAGGACTAGTTCGCAAAAGTAGGTTTTTAACTAAATTCAAAATGGCGGACAATTTGCATACAGGAAATGAAATCGGAGATATACGTTTTGACCTTCAGGTTTCCAGCTTTCCAGTGATATAAGACACTTGAGTCTACGTCATACGGTCTAGGAGTTATGAGCAGTTTCGCGCTTTTGGTTGCTATAGCGCCACCTATGGGCCAATTGGGGTCATATTCTCTGAACCTCTCCTCGATTTTTGTACTACCATCTGGCAAAGTTTCAAAGCTCCAGCTCTTACGGTTTGGGCTGCACGATGAGTTTTACGGCAGAAGAAAAATAATAATAATAATAATAATAATAATAATAATAATAATAAAAATCAGTACAATTACAATAGGGTTTCAGCACTTCGTGCTTGAACCCCTAATTAAAGCTGCAAGCAGCATTTATCGGGGTTCAAGCTATTAAGGCTTTTAAGGTTTTAAGCACAAAAGCATCAAAAGTTATTAAGTTTTATGTAGCAAGCATGTAACCACTGACATCATAGATGGAAAATACCATGTTTTAGCATGATTTATCATGTTATAACACATTCTAGCATGATTTACCATGATTTACCCTGTTCTAGCATAGTTTACCATGAATTTATCTTAGTTTACCTTGATTTACCATGTTCTAGCATGATTTACCATGATATACCACATTCTAGCATGATTTACCATAGTTTATCATGATTTACCATGATTTACCCTGTTCTAGCATAGTTTACCATGACTTTATCTTAGTTTACCTTGATTTACCATGTTCTAGCATGATTTACCATGAAATACCACATTCTAGCATGATTTATCATAGTTTAACTTGATTTACCATAGTTTACCATCTTTTACCCTGTTCAAGCATAGTTTACCACTCATTTGTCTTAGTTTACCTTGATTTACCATGTTCTAGCATGATTTACCATGATATACCTTTTTCTAGCATGATTTACCATAGTTTATCTTGATTTACCATGGTTTACCATGATTTACCCTTTTCTAGCATAGTTTACCATGAATTTATCTTAGATTACCTTGATTTACCATGTTCTAGCATGATTAACCATGATATACCACATTCTAGCATGATTTACCATGGTTTTCCATGATTTGCCCTGTTCTAGCATAGTTTACCATGAATTTATCTTAGTTTACCTTGATTTACCATGTTCTAGCATGATTTACCATGATATACCACATTCTAGCATGATTTACCATGGTTTTCCATGATTTACCCTGTTCTAGCATAGTTTACCATGAATTTATCTTAGTTTACCTTGATTTACCATGTTCTAGCATGATCTACCATGATATACCACATTCTAGCATGATTTACCATAGTTTATCTTGATTTACCACGGTTTACCATTATTTACCCTGTTCTAGCATAGTTTACCATGAATTTATCAATTATGTGAAGTGTCAGTGCAAATGAAGTGATAAACACTGACAAAATATGATTGTGTTATAATAGTTATTGTTATATAAGTGATTTGCACAAAGCACATGTGAAAAGACTTCATAAGTAGAATGGCCAGCAGAGGGCACTAGAAGACCACTTATTGGCTCAGTTTCACTTTAAATTTAATTATTTTTACCAGTTTTCTGCACTAAAGCAAACCAGTTTTTCCATGTTAACTCAATAATGCATGCTTACACACACACACACACACACACACACACACACACACACACACACAAAGACAAATGTTGTTGTTGTTTTTTCAATGCTATTGGGATATGTCATAATGAAAATATATTTGAATGATCTATAAACATTTCACAAAGTCTTTGTAAGCTATTAATCAGAAGATTCAGAATTTATTCAGAAACCTAAGACTACACACACATATGTTGTAGATACAGACATTTGAACTATATGATGTAATCAAACTGTCAATACTAATACTTTAACAGATGGATTTTGACTAAATGTAATTGTAAATGTTAAAATAGTGATTTTATACAGTCTAAATATAAATTATAGAACAATATGACAAAATGACTATTTTAACCCCTTAGCTGTCACCCCCCTTTTTGAGAATTTACATTAAAATGCACTATTCAAGCTTAAATGGTTGTAATTCAAGAATGCTTTGGAGTATAGACCTAAGTTTGGTCTTGTTTTAAAGGTAAAAAATAGCAGATTATTGTTGAAGTGAAAGCACTTCAAAAAATTAAAGTATGAAAAAGTTATGGAAGTTTAAATTTACATTAAATCAAATATAATTTATTTAATATTTTTATTTTATATAAAATATATATTTTACAAAATATGTTTTACAAAAAAATTACTATAAAATCAAAACCAAATATCTAACCAAGTTGTGTTCCAAATTTGAAGTTGATATCACAAAAAATGAAGTTCCCATGAGATTTTGTTTAGGCGTATTACCAAAAATAGCCACCGGGTGTCATTGAATTCCATTGAATTTTACTGTATGCATTCTACCATAACAAATTAATAAATTTCTGTCCAAATATCACTTCTGTCATAAAATATGGAACCTTGAGACTCAGACCTTTCTGACAATATGTGTTTTGTCAAGATCAGAAAATATTTTGATCATAAATTATGAAACATAAGGATGCCCAAAAGGGGAGGAGCCTGATAAAATAATTTAGAGTACCGTTTCTATGGTAACACAATGTCCAATTTCAAAACAGTTTTCACAGGATGAATTCTGAGATCATAACTAATAAAATATGTAATGTAATAAAAAAAAGCGATAAAAAAATATAATACAATATTTTAGAGGATAATATATATATTATACTTTTTAGAAGATAATATTATTTTATTATTTTTTATTGACAAATACTAGATTATATATTTTCTAATGAAATTTTAGCATAAAAACCAACATATCAATTATTAAAAGTGGGTGCGTCAACTTTTTGTGACGAAGGTCAGAACTCCTGTTATTACGTAGATTTTTTGAGGTGCACTCTTGTCATAAATTCATCTATTTCTGTTCCTACATAATTTATAACAAAAAAACAGTCCTAAATATCTATTTAGGAGTCTTAGAACTTTCCAATGATATATAGTTTGTCATAATTAGATTAGGATTAAATAGTAATATAGGGAAGTAAAGTTAGGCGTCCCGTATACGGGACGGTGACAGTTAAGGGGTTAAACAGCAGGGGGCAGTAAAATACAACTTATTGGCTTAATATGCCATTATATTGATATAATTTTCACCTTTTTAACTGTTATAGAGGCAAATTTTGTCCGATCAGTCTGAAAATGTTCATGCATGTTCAGAGTGATATTTCACTGGCTTTTTAAGAAGGTCTGAGTCATTCATTAAAGAGATATAGGCTTTCAGGGATACTTGCTAACCTATTATAACTATCCAAATGAAGTAGTTCAACTTTTTCTGACAATTATTGACCTAGTGAGTCCAGAGAATTGTATTGCACTAGTTTTGAACATTATGATATGAAAATTATATGATCAGAGATGGAAAAGACCATTTACAGCCAATACAGGCAGTTTACCATAGGAAATATATGGTTTTAAAGCCTTTTAACAGTTATAGCGCCACCTTTGGTCCGATCTCCATAAAATTTTGCATGCTTGTTAAAGATGTTATTTCACATATGCTCACCAATTTCTGTGAAGTTCTGAGTTTTCATTTAGGATTTATAGGGTTTTTAGTGTATTTTGCCACGCCCATTTTATAAATGACCCTATTACAGCCATCCAAATGCAAAAGTTCAACTTTTTTTCGATAATTATTGATATAGAGAGTCCAGAGAATTGTCCTAGACTGGTCTGGTTCCGATCGGGCGAAAAACCTAGGACTAGTTCGCAAAAGTAGGTTTATAACATATTCGCAAATAATTAATGAACGGTTTGATTGACAGCAATGGTTCTTGAGGCAAAGTTGTTCAGCATAAGCAGATCTATCAAATGATATGCATATTGTGTGGATGAGTGTAACACCACGTGATTACAGAGCCATTAAACTCGTTAGCGCCAACTAGTGGCCGATTTCTTTCAAAATTCTTACAGACCTCTAGGGCCATGAGTCGAACATGCCCATCGAGTTTCGTTCCGATCGGCCTCCGTTAACCTTGTCTAATAGGTGCTCGACTTCATTGGCCAATGGCGGCCATGTTTTTTGAGATACGCCAATGTCCTCATAGACATACATGGCACCTTGGACCAAGACACGGCATACCAATTTTCAAGTCAATCGGACAAACAGTCAGGTGGTTATAGCCTGTTTTATGTTTTTTTCATGTTATAGCGCCACCTAGAGTTCAATCGTCGCGATTTTTTTACTGTGACCCCAGACAGAACCCATACATATGTGTACCGAGTTTGGTGAAGCTATCTTATTTGCTTTTTAAGTTATAGCCATTTTAGTAAAATAGGCTCCTCCCACAACGATTATTTTGCGCCCCCTAGCGACCATGAATCGAAATTTCAACTTTTTTCGATAATTATTGATCTTCAGACTCCAGAGAACATTTCTGCACTGGTTTGGTTCCGATCGGGCAAAAATCCAGGGACTAGTTCGCAAAAGTAGATTTTCGACAAAATTCAAAATGGCGGAAAATCTATCATGACGGAAATGAAATCGGAGATATACGTTTTGTTCGTCAGGCGTCCAGCTTTCCAATGATATAAGACACTTGAGTCTACGACATACGGTCTAGGAGTTATGAGCAGTTTCGCGCTTTTGGTTGCTATAGCGCCACCTATAGGCCAATCGGGGTCATACTCTCTGAACCTTTCCTCGATTTTTGTACTACCATCTGACAAAGTTTCAAGTCTCCAGCACTTACGGTTTGGGCTGCACGATGCGTTTTAGCGGAGAAGAATAATAATAATAATAATAATTAAAGCTGCAAGCAGCATTTATCGGGGTTCAAGCAGTTAAGGCCTTTAAGGCATTTAAGCACAAAAGCATCAAAAGTTATTAAGATTTATTTAGCAAGCATGTAACCACTGACATAATAGATGGAAAAGACCATTTACAGCCAATACAGGCAATTTGCCATGGGATATATATGGTTTTAAAGCTTTTTAACAGTTATAGCGCCACCTATGCTCCGATCTCCATAGAATTGTTTACTGTGACCTCAAATTGAACCCATACACATGTGTACTGAGTTTGGTGAAGATATCTCATTTACTTCTTGAGTTATAGCCATTTGAGTAAAATAGGCTCCTCCCACAACGATTTGCCACATTCTAGAATTATTTAATATGATTCTAGCATGATTTACTATCATATACCATGTTCCAGAATGATTTATTAGGATTCTAGCATGATTTACCTTGATACACCTCATTTCAGTATTATTTACTATGATTTACAATGTTTCTAGCATGATTAACCACATTACTAGCAAATATGTGAAGTGTCAGTGCAAATGAGGTGATGAACACTGACAAAATATTATTGTGTTATAATAGTTAGTTATATACGTGATTTTTAGTGTGTGTCCAAGTATGAATGCAAAAGCACATGTAAAATATTTCATTATTAAGTAGAATGGCCAGCAGAGGGCAGTAGAAGACCACTTATTGGCTCACTTTCACTTTAAACCAGTTTTCTGCACTAAAGCAAACCAGTTTTTCCATGTTAACTCAATGCATGCTTACACACACACACACACACACACACACACACACACACACACACACACACACACACACACACATACACACACACACACACATACACACACAGCATAGTTAACCATGATTTACCATGATATACCACGTTCTAGTATTATTTACCAGGAGATAAACGACAATCTAGTATTATTTACTTTGATTTACCATGTTTCTAGCCTGATTTATCACATTACTAGCAATTATTTGAAGTGTCAGTGCAAATAAAGTGATTAACACTGACAAAATATGATTGTGTTATAATAGTTATTGCTATATAAGTGATTTTTTTAGTGTGTATTCAAGTATGAATGCAAGCACATGTTAAAATTTTTCATTAATAAGTAGAATGGCCAGCAGAGGGCAGTAGAAGACCACTTATTGGCTCACTTTCACTTTAAACCAGTTTTCTGCACTAAAGCAAACCAGTTTATCCATGTTAACTCAATGCATGCTTACACACACACACACACACACACACACACACACACACACACACACACACACACACACACACACAGCATAGTTAACCATGATTTACCATGATTTACCACATTACTAGCAATTATTTGAAGTGTCAGTGCAAATAAAGTGATTAACACTGACAAAATATGATTGTGTTATAATAGTTATTGCTATATAAGTGATTTTTAGTGTGTATTCAAGTATAAATGCAAGCACATGTGGAAAAATTTAATTAATAAGTAGAATGGCCAGCAGAGGGCAGTAGAAGACCACTTATTGGCTCACTTTCACTTTAAACCTCATGATTTTGACCAGTTTTCTGCACTAAAGCAAACCAGTGTTTCCATGTTAACTCAATAATGCATACTTGCTACATATGCTACACACAATAATGCTACACACACACACACACACACACACACACACACACACACACACACACACACACAAATGTTTCAGTGATATTGGTGTCACATTCACCTTCATCACATTCACCTTCTGTCTTCATCACATTCACCATCTGTCGTCATCACCTGCACCTGCTCCTCATCACCCTCCTCATCATCACCTGCTCCTCATCATCATAACCGTCACCTGTTGTCCTTGTCTTGATCTGTGTATTTAAGTTCCCCTCTCATCCATTATCATTGTCGGTTATTGTTTGTGCACTAGCACTCTGTTATGTTTGTTTTCATGTTGGAAAATAAAACCTTTGTTATATTTGTACCACACACACACACACACACACACACACACACACACACACACACACACACACACACACACACACACACACACACACACCATCATTTATCATGATTTACCATGGCTGATACCAATACCAATATGAGAAAATGACTATTTTAAACAGCAGGGGGCAGTAAAATACCACTTATTGGCTTAACATGCCATTAATTCATATCATTTTCACCTTTTTAACTGTTATAGAGGCAAATTTTGTCCGATCTGTCTGAAAATTTTCATGCTTGTTCAGGGTGATATTTCACACGTTCTGACTTGTTTTTAAGAAGGTCTGAGCATTGATTAAAGAGATATAGGCTTTCGGGGACACTTGGTAAAGGCCAGATTTTGAAGTGAACCTATTATAGCTATCCAAATGAAGTAGTTCAACTTTTTCTGACAATTATTGATCAAGTGAGTCCAGAGAATTGTATTGCACTAGTTTTGAACATTATGATATGAAAATTATATGATCAGACATGGAAAAGACCATTTACAGCCAATACAGGCAGTTTACCATAGGAAATATATGATTTTAAAGCTTTTTAACAGTTATAGCGCCAACTATTGTCCAATCTCCATAAAATTTTGCAAGCTTGTTTGTGATGTTATGACACATATGCTCACCAATTTTTGTGAAGTTCTGAGTTTTCATTTAGGATTTATAGGCTTTTGAGTGTATTTTGCCACACCCATTTTATAAATGACCCTATTACAGCCATACAAATACAAAAGTTCAACTTTTTTTTGATAATTATTGATCTAGAGAGTCCATAGAATTGTCCTAGACTGGTCTGGTTCCGATCGGGCAAAAAACCAGGGACTAGTTCGCAAAAGTAGGTTTTCAACATATTCATGAATATTTAATGAACGGTTTGATTGACAGCAATGGTTCTAGAGGCAAAGTTGTTCAGCATGAGCAGATCTATCAAATGATATGCATTTTGTGACAATATATCTAACACCACGTGATTACAGAGCCATAAAACTCGTTAGCGCCAACTAGTGGCCAATTTCTTTCAAAATTGTTACAGACCTCTAGGGCCATGAGTCGAACATGCCCACCGAGTTTCGTTCCGATCGGCCTCCGTTAACCTTGTCTAATAGGTGCTCAACTTCATTGGCCAATGGCGGCCATGTTTTTTGAGATACACCAATGTCCTCATAGACATACATGGCACCTTGGACCAAGACACTGCATACCAATTTTCAAGTCAATCGGACTAACGGTCAGGTGGTTATAGCCTGTTTTATGTTTTTTTCATGTTATAGCGCCACCATGTGGCCAATCGCCGCGATTTTTTTACCGTGTCCTCAGATTGACCTCTTACATATGTGTACCAAGTTTGGTGAAAATACCTCATTTACTTCTGGAGTTATAGCCATTTTAGTAAAATAGGCTCCGCCCACAACGTTAATTTTGCGCCCCCTAGCGACCCTGAATCGAAATTTCAACTTTTTTTCGATAATTATTGATCTTCAGTCTCCAGAGAACAATTCTGCACTGGTTTGGTTCCGATCGAGCAAAAAACCAGGGACTAGTTCGCAAAAGTAGGTTTTCGACAAAATTCAAAATGGCGTAAAATCTATCATGACGGAAATGAAATCGGAGATATACGTTTTGTTCGTCAGACGACCAGCTTTCCAATGATATAAGACACTTGTGTCTACGACATACGGTCCAGGAGTTATGACCACTTTCGCGCTTTTGGTTGTTATAGCGCCACCTATGGGCCAATCGAGGTCATAATTTGATAACCTCTCCTCGATTTTTGTACTACCATCTGGCAAAGTTTCAAAGCTCTAGCCCTTACGGTTTGGGCTGCACGATGCGTTTTACGGCAGAATAATAATAATAATTAAAGCTGCAAGCAGCATTTATCGGGGTTCAAGCATTTAAGGCCTTTAGGCACATAAGCATTTAAGACATTAAGATTTATTTAGAAAGCTTTTAACCACTGAAATAATAGATGGAAAAGTCCATTTACAGCCAATACAGGCAATTTACCATAGGAAATATGTGTTTTTTAAAGCTTTTTAACAGTTATAGCACCATCTATAGTCCGATCTCCATGAAATTTTGCATGCTTGTTAATGATGTTATGGCACATAAGCTCACCAATTTTCGTGAAGTTCTGAGTTTTTGTTTAGGATTTATAGGCTTTTGAGTGCATTTTGCCACGCCCATTTTCTTTATGACCCAATATACCCATGCGAAAAATGCAAAAGTTCAACTTTTTTTTGATAATTATTGATCTTGAGAGTCCATAGAATTGTCCTAGACTCGTTTGGTTCTGATCGGGCGAAAAACCTAGGACTAGTTCGCAAAAGTAGGTTTTTAACATAATTACGAATATTTAATGAACGGTTTGATTGACAGCAATGGTTCTTGAGGCAAAGTTGTTCAACAAGAGGAGATCTATCAAATGGTATGCATTTTGTGACAATAAGTGTAACACCACGTGATTACAGAGCCATAAAACTCGTTAGCGCCAACTAGTGGCCGATTTCTTTTAAAATTCTTACAGACCTCTAGGGCCATGAGTCGAACATGCCCACCGAGTTTCGTTCCGATAGGCCTCCGTTAACCTTGTCTAATAGGTGCTCAAACTTCATTGGCCGATGGCGGCCATGTTTTTTGAGATACACCAATGTCCTCATAGACATACATGGCACCTTGGACCAAGACACTGCATACCAATTTTCAAGTCAATCGGACTAACGGTCAGGTGGTTATAGCCTGTTTTATGTTTTTTTCATGTTATAGCGCCACCATGTGACCAATCGCCGCGATTTTTTTACCGTGACCTCATATTGACGTCTTACACATGTGTACCAGGTTTGGTTAAAATACCTCTTTTACTTCTGGAGTTATAGCCATTTTAGTAAAATAGGCTCCTCCCACAACGTTAATTTTGCACCCCCTAGCGACCGTGAATCGAAATTTCAACTTTTTTTTGATAATTATTGATATTCAGACTCCAGAGAACAATTCTGCACTGGTTTGGTTCCGATCGGGCAAAAAACCAGGGACTAGTTCGCAAAAGTAGATTTTCGACAAAATTCAAAATGGCGGAAAATCTATCATGGCGGAAATAAAATCGGAGATATACGTTTTGTTCGTCAGGCGTCCAGCTTTCCAATGATATAAGACACTTGAGTCTATGACTTACGGTCTAGGAGTTATGAGCAGTTTCGCGCTTTTGGTTGCTATAGCGCCACCTATGGGCCAATCGGGGTCATAATTTGATAACCTCTCCTCGATTTTTGTACTACCATATGGCAAAGTTTCAAAGCTCTAGCCCTTACGGTTTGGGCTGCACGATGCGTTTTACGGCAGAATAATAATAATAATAATAATAATAAAAATCAGCACAATTACAATAGGGTTTCAGCACTTCGTGCTTGAACCCCTAATAATTAAAGCTGCAAGCAGCATTTATCGGGGTTCAAGCATTTAAGGCCTTTAGGCACATAAGCATTTAAGACATTAAGATTTATTTAGAAAGCTTTTAACCACTGAAATAATAGATGGAAAAGTCCATTTACAGCCAATACAGGCAATTTACCATAGGAAATATGTGTTTTTTAAAGCTTTTTAACAGTTATAGCACCATCTATAGTCCGATCTCCATGAAATTTTGCATGCTTGTTAATGATGTTATGGCACATAAGCTCACCAATTTTCGTGAAGTTCTGAGTTTTTGTTTAGGATTTATAGGCTTTTGAGTGCATTTTGCCACGCCCATTTTCTTTATGACCCAATATACCCATGCGAAAAATGCAAAAGTTCAACTTTTTTTTGATAATTATTGATCTTGAGAGTCCATAGAATTGTCCTAGACTCGTTTGGTTCTGATCGGGCGAAAAACCTAGGACTAGTTCGCAAAAGTAGGTTTTTAACATAATTACGAATATTTAATGAACGGTTTGATTGACAGCAATGGTTCTTGAGGCAAAGTTGTTCAACAAGAGGAGATCTATCAAATGGTATGCATTTTGTGACAATAAGTGTAACACCACGTGATTACAGAGCCATAAAACTCGTTAGCGCCAACTAGTGGCCGATTTCTTTTAAAATTCTTACAGACCTCTAGGGCCATGAGTCGAACATGCCCACCGAGTTTCGTTCCGATAGGCCTCCGTTAACCTTGTCTAATAGGTGCTCAAACTTCATTGGCCGATGGCGGCCATGTTTTTTGAGATACACCAATGTCCTCATAGACATACATGGCACCTTGGACCAAGACACTGCATACCAATTTTCAAGTCAATCGGACTAACGGTCAGGTGGTTATAGCCTGTTTTATGTTTTTTTCATGTTATAGCGCCACCATGTGACCAATCGCCGCGATTTTTTTACCGTGACCTCATATTGACGTCTTACACATGTGTACCAGGTTTGGTTAAAATACCTCTTTTACTTCTGGAGTTATAGCCATTTTAGTAAAATAGGCTCCTCCCACAACGTTAATTTTGCACCCCCTAGCGACCGTGAATCGAAATTTCAACTTTTTTTGATAATTATTGATATTCAGACTCCAGAGAACAATTCTGCACTGGTTTGGTTCCGATCGGGCAAAAAACCAGGGACTAGTTTGCAAAAGTAGATTTTCGACAAAATTCAAAATGGCGGAAAATCTATCATGGCGGAAATAAAATCGGAGATATACGTTTTGTTCGTCAGGCGTCCAGCTTTCCAATGATATAAGACACTTGAGTCTATGACTTACGGTCTAGGAGTTATGAGCAGTTTCGCGCTTTTGGTTGCTATAGCGCCACCTATGGGCCAATCGGGGTCATAATTTGATAACCTCTCCTCGATTTTTGTACTACCATATGGCAAAGTTTCAAAGCTCTAGCCCTTACGGTTTGGGCTGCACGATGCGTTTTACGGCAGAATAATAATAATAATAATAATTAAAGCTGCAAGCAGCATTTATCGGGGTTCAAGCATTTAAGGCCTTTAGGCACATAAGCATTTAAGACATTAAGATTTATTTAGAAAGCTTTTAACCACTGAAATAATAGATGGAAAAGTCCATTTACAGCCAATACAGGCAATTTACCATAGGAAATATGTGTTTTTTAAAGCTTTTTAACAGTTATAGCACCATCTATAGTCCGATCTCCATGAAATTTTGCATGCTTGTTAATGATGTTATGGCACATAAGCTCACCAATTTTCGTGAAGTTCTGAGTTTTCGTTTAGGATTTATAGGCTTTTGAGTGCATTTTGCCACGCCCATTTTCTTTATGACCCAATATACCCATGCGAAAAATGCAAAAGTTCAACTTTTTTTTGATAATTATTGATCTAGAGAGTCCATAGAATTGTCCTAGACTCGTTTGGTTCTGATCGGGCGAAAAACCTAGGACTAGTTCGCAAAAGTAGGTTTTTAACATAATTACGAATATTTAATGAACGGTTTGATTGACAGCAATGGTTCTTGAGGCAAAGTTGTTCAACAAGAGGAGATCTATCAAATGGTATGCATTTTGTGACAATAAGTGTAACACCACGTGATTACAGAGCCATAAAACTCGTTAGCGCCAACTAGTGGCCGATTTCTTTTAAAATTCTTACAGACCTCTAGGGCCATGAGTCGAACATGCCCACCGAGTTTCGTTCCGATAGGCCTCCGTTAACCTTGTCTAATAGGTGCTCAAACTTCATTGGCCGATGGCGGCCATGTTTTTTGAGATACACCAATGTCCTCATAGACATACATGGCACCTTGGACCAAGACACTGCATACCAATTTTCAAGTCAATCGGACTAACGGTCAGGTGGTTATAGCCTGTTTTATGTTTTTTTCATGTTATAGCGCCACCATGTGACCAATCGCCGCGATTTTTTTACCGTGACCTCATATTGACGTCTTACACATGTGTACCAGGTTTGGTTAAAATACCTCTTTTACTTCTGGAGTTATAGCCATTTTAGTAAAATAGGCTCCTCCCACAACGTTAATTTTGCACCCCCTAGCGACCGTGAATCGAAATTTCAACTTTTTTTTGATAATTATTGATATTCAGACTCCAGAGAACAATTCTGCACTGGTTTGGTTCCGATCGGGCAAAAAACCAGGGACTAGTTCGCAAAAGTAGATTTTCGACAAAATTCAAAATGGCGGAAAATCTATCATGGCGGAAATAAAATCGGAGATATACGTTTTGTTCGTCAGGCGTCCAGCTTTCCAATGATATAAGACACTTGAGTCTATGACTTACGGTCTAGGAGTTATGAGCAGTTTCGCGCTTTTGGTTGCTATAGCGCCACCTATGGGCCAATCGGGGTCATAATTTGATAACCTCTCCTCGATTTTTGTACTACCATATGGCAAAGTTTCAAAGCTCTAGCCCTTACGGTTTGGGCTGCACGATGCGTTTTACGGCAGAATAATAATAATAATAATAATAATAATTAAAGCTGCAAGCAGCATTTATCGGGGTTCAAGCAGTTAAGGCCTTTAAGGCATTTAAGCACAAAAGCATCAAAAGTTATTAAGATTTATTTAGCAAGCATGTAACCACTGACATAATAGATGGAAAAGACCATTTACAGCCAATACAGGCAATTTGCCATGGGATATATATGGTTTTAAAGCTTTTTAACAGTTATAGCGCCACCTATGCTCCGATCTCCATAGAATTGTTTACTGTGACCTCAAATTGAACCCATACACATGTGTACTGAGTTTGGTGAAGATATCTCATTTACTTCTTGAGTTATAGCCATTTGAGTAAAATAGGCTCCTCCCACAACGATTTGCCACATTCTAGAATTATTTAATATGATTCTAGCATGATTTACTATCATATACCATGTTCCAGAATGATTTATTAGGATTCTAGCATGATTTACCTTGATACACCTCATTTCAGTATTATTTACTATGATTTACAATGTTTCTAGCATGATTAACCACATTACTAGCAAATATGTGAAGTGTCAGTGCAAATGAGGTGATGAACACTGACAAAATATTATTGTGTTATAATAGTTAGTTATATACGTGATTTTTAGTGTGTGTCCAAGTATGAATGCAAAAGCACATGTAAAATATTTCATTATTAAGTAGAATGGCCAGCAGAGGGCAGTAGAAGACCACTTATTGGCTCACTTTCACTTTAAACCAGTTTTCTGCACTAAAGCAAACCAGTTTTTCCATGTTAACTCAATGCATGCTTACACACACACACACACACACACACACACACACACACACACACACACACACACACACAAACACACACACACACACACACACACACACACACACACACACACACACACACACACACACACACACATACACACACACACACACACACATACACACACAGCATAGTTAACCATGATTTACCATGATATACCACGTTCTAGTATTATTTACCAGGAGATAAACGACAATCTAGTATTATTTACTTTGATTTACCATGTTTCTAGCCTGATTTATCACATTACTAGCAATTATTTGAAGTGTCAGTGCAAATAAAGTGATTAACACTGACAAAATATGATTGTGTTATAATAGTTATTGCTATATAAGTGATTTTTTTTTTGTGTATTCAAGTATGAATGCAAGCACATGTTGAAATATTTCATTAATAAGTAGAATGGCCAGCAGAGGGCAGTAGAAGACCACTTATTGGCTCACTTTCACTTTAAACCAGTTTTCTGCACTAAAGCAAACCAGTTTATCCATGTTAACTCAATGCATGCTTACACACACACACACACACACACACACACACACACACACACACACACACACACACACACACAGAGCATAGTTAACCATGATTTACCATGATTTACCACATTACTAGCAATTATTTGAAGTGTCAGTGCAAATAAAGTGATTAACACTGACAAAATATGATTGTGTTATAATAGTTATTGCTATATAAGTGATTTTTAGTGTGTATTCAAGTATAAATGCAAGCACATGTGGAAAAAATTAATTAATAAGTAGAATGGCCAGCAGAGGGCAGTAGAAGACCACTTATTGGCTCACTTTCACTTTAAACCTCATGATTTTGACCAGTTTTCTGCACTAAAGCAAACCAGTGTTTCCATGTTAACTCAATAATGCATAATTGCTACATATGCTACACACAATAATGCTACACACACACACACACACACACACACACACACACACACACACACACACACACACACACACACACACACACACACACACACAAATGTTTCAGTGATATTGGTGTCACATTCACCTTCATCACATTCACCTTCTGTCTTCATCACATTCACCATCTGTCGTCATCACCTGCACCTGCTCCTCATCACCCTCCTCATCATCACCTGCTCATCATCATAACCGTCACCTGTTGTCCTTGTCTTGATCTGTGTATTTAAGTTCCCCTCTCATCCATTATCATTGTCGGTTATTGTTTGTGCACTAGCACTCTGTTATGTTTGTTTTCATGTTGGAAAATAAAACCTTTGTTATATTTGTACCACACACACACACACACACACACACACACACACACACACACACACACACACACACACACACACACACACACACACACACACACACACCATCATTTATCATGATTTACCATGGCTGATACCAATACCAATATGAGAAAATGACTATTTTAAACAGCAGGGGGCAGTAAAATACCACTTATTGGCTTAACATGCCATTAAATCATATCATTTTCACCTTTTTAACTGTTATAGAGGCAAATTTTGTCCGATCTGTCTGAAAATTTTCATGCTTGTTCAGGGTGATATTTCACACGTTCTGACTTGTTTTTAAGAAGGTCTGAGCATTGATTAAAGAGATATAGGCTTTCGGGGACACTTGGTAAAGGCCAGATTTTGAAGTGAACCTATTATAGCTATCCAAATGAAGTAGTTCAACTTTTTCTGACAATTATTGATCTAGTGAGTCCAGAGAATTGTATTGCACTAGTTTTGAACATTATGATATGAAAATTATATGATCAGACATGGAAAAGACCATTTACAGCCAATACAGGCAGTTTACCATAGGAAATATATGGTTTTAAAGCTTTTTAACAGTTATAGCGCCAACTATTGTCCAATCTCCATAAAATTTTGCAAGCTTGTTTGTGATGTTATGACACATATGCTCACCAATTTTTGTGAAGTTCTGAGTTTTCATTTAGGATTTATAGGCTTTTGAGTGTATTTTGCCACACCCATTTTATAAATGACCCTATTACAGCCATACAAATACAAAAGTTCAACTTTTTTTTGATAATTATTGATCTAGAGAGTCCATAGAATTGTCCTAGACTGGTCTGGTTCCGATCGGGCAAAAAACCAGGGACTAGTTCGCAAAAGTAGGTTTTTAACATATTCATGAATATTTAATGAACGGTTTGATTAACAGCAATGGTTCTAGAGGCAAAGTTGTTCAGCATGAGCAGATCTATCAAATGATATGCATTTTGTGACAATATATCTAACACCACGTGATTACAGAGCCATAAAACTCGTTAGCGCCAACTAGTGGCCGATTTCTTTCAAAATTCTTACAGACCTCTAGGGCCATGAGTCGAACATGCCCACCGAGTTTCGTTCCGATCGGCCTCCGTTAACCTTGTCTAATAGGTGCTCAACTTCATTGGCCAATGGCGGCCATGTTTTTTGAGATACACCAATGTCCTCATAGACATACATGGCACCTTGGACCAAGACACTGCATACCAATTTTCAAGTCAATCGGACTAACGGTCAGGTGGTTATAGCCTGTTTTATGTTTTTTTCATGTTATAGCGCCACCATGTGGCCAATCGCCGCGATTTTTTTACCGTGTCCTCAGATTGACCTCTTACATATGTGTACCAAGTTTGTTGAAAATACCTCATTTACTTCTGGAGTTATAGCCATTTTAGTAAAATAGGCTCCGCCCACAACGTTAATTTTGCGCCCCCTAGCGACCCTGAATCGAAATTTCAACTTTTTTTCGATAATTATTGATCTTCAGTCTCCAGAGAACAATTCTGCACTGGTTTGGTTCCGATCGAGCAAAAAACCAGGGACTAGTTCGCAAAAGTAGGTTTTCGACAAAATTCAAAATGGCGGAAAATCTATCATGACGGAAATGAAATCGGAGATATACGTTTTGTTCGTCAGACGACCAGCTTTCCAATGATATAAGACACTTGTGTCTACGACATACGGTCCAGGAGTTATGACCACTTTCGCGCTTTTGGTTGTTATAGCGCCACCTATGGGCCAATCGAGGTCATAATTTGATAACCTCTCCTCGATTTTTGTACTACCATCTGGCAAAGTTTCAAAGCTCTAGCCCTTACGGTTTGGGCTGCACGATGCGTTTTACGGCAGAATAATAATAATAATTAAAGCTGCAAGCAGCATTTAGCGGGGTTCAAGCATTTAGGGTCTTTAAGCACATAAGGCAGTCTAGTGAGTTGTCTGAGTTTTTGTTTAGGATTTACAGGCTTTTGAGTGTTTTTTGCCATACCCATTTTCTAAATGATCCTGTTATGGCTACCCAATGGGTAAAGTTAAAGTTTTTTATATAATTAATAATCTAGAGCTTCCAGAGAATTGTACTGCACTGGTATATTTCCGATCGGGCGAAAAACCTAGGACTAGTTCGCAAAAGTAGGTTTTTAACATAATAGCAAGTATTTAATGAACAAATTGATTGACAGCAGTAGTTCTTGAGGCAAAGTTGTTCAGTATGAGGAGATCTATCAAATGATATGCATCACGTGATTACATAGCCGTAAAACCTGTTAGCGTCAACTAGTGGCTGATTTTTCAAAATTCTTACAGACCTCTAGGGCCACGAGTCGAACATGCCCATCGAGTTTCGTTCTGATCGGCCTCCGTTAAGAGCAAACTAACAGCTTTGAATTAAAATGGTGAGGTATCCTGTTGTAAACATCAACCATGCCTGTTGACAGTTTTGTGGGAAGGGAATGAAAAGTTCTCAAATCCACAGCACAGCCTCAGACATAACATTTATATCCATGATCTGCCATTTTCACTATTGTCCTTGCTTGCTTCTTCACAATACCTGCAGATCTTCTGATGATTCGGCTGTGCAGGTCCACATTAACACTGCCTGGCCTAGAACATGGACTGGAAAATGCAAATTTGGGGGGTATAAATATTAATGATCCTGACTCCAACGTCACAGTCGGTGTTATGGTGGGATTCACTCATTTTTCAGCGGTCTTTTGCAAACAGGAGATTTACACATGAAGGAGGAAACAATGGTGTTTGAGGCTCACGGTATGTCAGTTCCATGTCCAGAACTCTTATCATTCAACTATGCCAAGATAAATACAGTTTTCAATTGTATGGCACCTGTAAAATAGATGATTAGTAATATAATGCTTACTTGGAGTCTGAAATGGCTTTAACAAAAGAAGAAAAATAGTCTTAGATTTCTGTTCATTCTAATCATGTACAAATAAAGTAGCACAATAAGATTACATTTATTTGAATGCATTAGTGAGTGTGTGATTGTGCTGTGTGTGCAGCGTGTCAATACTAAAAGTGAAGGTGTAGTTGATATCTTTGGTGATAATATCTGTAGTAATCATAAAAAAAAACACTTAAGAAATAAAGAATTAAAATTACAAATAATATTCTATTAAGATATGAGTTACAATAACATGATTTGCAATAGTAATAATATCAATAATATATGCACAATACACACAGATTAGACTATCAGGTCTGTGTTTTACAAAAACATTAGTATTGCAGCCAATGTGAGTCTGTGGGATTTATAAACAGACAAAATATGATTTGAAATGTTATTTTAATGATTTTATTAAGTTTAAACAATATTTCAAATGGAAAAAAAAATTAAAAATAATATTTTAGTGAGCAGAATGAACCAATGAGTGTTCTTCTTCTGGTGGTTAAAATGTAAATGAAAACAATAATACTTAAACAATAATACTTAATACACTAACCATGCTTGAACACACACATGCACACACATTTTGTTGTAGATGGAGATATTTAAAATAAAAGATAGGTAACAAAATGATAATTGCAAATCTCCTCTGTATAACACCATTTTCAGATTTCAAATTAATCACTGAGAGGCAGAATTGTTCAAACTGAGAGCTCAGTAAAAATGAAGTGATAAACTTTGACAAAACATGACTGTGTTATAATAGGTGATTTTCATGCAAGTAATTTGATATAGTCCAAAAACTAATGCAAAAGCACAGATGAAAATATTTTATTAAGTAGAATGTCCTGCAGAGGGCAGTAGAAGACCACTAATTGACTCACTTTCATTTGAAATACTTTTTTATCCACCAGTAAAACAAAGCAGTTTCTTCATGTTCTTTCCATTAAGCATGCTTACACACACACAGACACACACACAAACCCACACACACACACACACACACACACACACACACACACACAAAGACAAATATGTTTTCAATGTTTTTAGGATGTGATATTGTGAAAATATCTTCATCTCCTCATCTTGAACAACTTTGCCTCAAGAATCACTAATGTCAATCAAACCGTTCATAATCATAATAAAAAAAAAAAAATATATACAAATATCATAATAATAAAAAAAACATCATAATAAAAAAGATTGCTTCTTAAAGCATTTGTTTATTTCCAATACTGAAGCGAATTAAAAGATCATGCGTAATCCTGCTGCTCCCTCTAGTGGACAACAGTGGTATTATAGCTTACATTTTACAGTTGAAGTGTTTGAATGAATGGGAATTTGTTTTTTTACTTATATCTCAGGAACCAAAAGGCGAAAAATTCTGAAACTCAGAGCATAGATAGTGCTTGAGGAGCCCTGTTGAATGAGACCATCAATGTGTTTTTGGGCGATTGGGGCTGGGAGTTATGACTGTTATAAGGCATATCTGTTCGGGCTATTATCTCTGGAATGCCCAGGGCAAATAACACCACATTTGAATCGAAGCTAGCCAAGGACGCGCCCTTTCCAACGAGCTCTCACACAATGTTCGGGGTGGTCTGGGTCGGGAGTAATGGCCGTTCAAAATCGGGGGTCCCGCGGATTCGCGATGCGCGGGGGGCGCGCTCCCGAGGCCCGCGACGACACGTTTCGATCAAGAGCCCGGAGAGGTCCTCACCATCAAAATTTGAGCGCGCAACGACTTTCCGTTTTCGAGTTATGAATGGATTTGTATTCGGGGGCGTGGCTTAAATGCCGTTATACTTTCGTTTCATTTCATTCATTTACTTTCGTCCATTTCCATATCTCAGTGTAACACAATTGTCAATAGTAATACTCAATAGATGAGTTTTGACAAAATGTGATTGTAAATGTTAAAATAATGATTTTAAAAAGTCTAAATATGAATTTTATAACAATATTAGGGAGTAGTATGATGAAATGACAGCAGGGGGCAGTAAAATACCACTTATTGGCTTAATATGTCATTATATTCATATAAAATCACCTTTTGAAGAAGTTAAACTTTTTTTCTGATAATTATTGATCTAGAGAGTTCAGAGAATTGTGCTGCACTGGTTTTGAACATTATGATATGAACATTATATGATAAAAGATAGAAGACATCATTTACAGCAAATACAGGCAATTTACCATAGGAAATATATGGTTTTAAAGCGTTTTAACAGTTATAGCGCCAACTATCGTCCGATCTCCATAGAATTTTTCATGCTTGTTAATGATGTTATGTCACATATGCTGACCAATTTTTGTGAAGTTCTGAGTTTTTATTTAGGATTTATAGGCTTTTTAATGTATTTTGACACGCCCGTTTTATAAATGACCCTATTACAGCCATCCAAATGCAAAAGTTCAACTTTTTTTTGATAATTATTGATCTAGAGAGTCCAGAGAATTGTCCTACACTGGTCTGGTTCCGATCGGGCAAAAAACCTAGGACTAGTTCGCAAAAGTAGGTTTTTAACATATTAATGAATAATTAATGAACAGTTTGATTGACAGCAATGGTTCTTGAGGCAAAGTTGTTCAGGATGAGGAGATCTATCAAATGATATGCATATTGTGTGGATATTTGTAACACCACGTGATTACAGAGCCGTAAAACTCGTTAGCGCCAACTAGTGGCCGATTTCTTTCAAAATTCTTACAGACCTTTAGGGCCATGAGCCGAACATGCCCATTGAGTTTCGTTCCGATCGGCCTCCGTTAACCTTGTCTAATAGGTGCTCAAACTTCGTTGGCCGATGGCGGCCATGTTTTTTGAGATACGCCAATGTCCTCATACACATACATGGCACCTTGGACCAAGACACTGCATACCAATTTTCAAGTCAATCGGACTAACGGTCAGGTGGTTATAGCCTGTTTTATGTTTTTTTCATTTTATAGCGCCACCATGAGGCCAATCGTCGCGATTTTTTTACTGTGACCCCAGATTGAACTCATACACATGTGTACCAAGTTTGGTGAAGATACCTCATTTACATCGGGAGTTATAGCCATTTTAGTAAAATAGGCCCCTCCCACAACGTACGTTTTGGCGCCCCTTAGCGACCGTGAATCGAAATTTCCACTTTTTTTCGATAATTATTGATATTCAGTCTCCAGAGAACATTTCTGCACTAGTTTGGTTCCAATCGGGCAAAAAACCAGGGACTAGTTCGCAAAAGTAGATTTTTGACAAAATTCAAAATGGCGGAAAATCTATCATGGCGGAAATAAAATCGGAGATATACGTTTTGTTCGTCAGGCATCCAGCTTTCCAATGATATAAGACACTTGAGTCTACGCCATACGGTCTAGGAGTTATGAGCAGTTTCGCGCTTTTGGTTGTTATAGCGCCACCTATGGGCCAATCGGGGTCATAATCTCTGAACCTTCCCTCGATTTTTGTACTACCATCTGTCAAAGTTTCAAAGTTCCAGCTCTTACGGTTTGGGCTGCACGATGCGTTTTACGGCAGAATAATAATAATAATAATAATAATAATTAAAGCTGCAAGCAGCATTTATCGGGGTTCAAGCATTTAAGGCCTTTAAGCACATAAGCATTTAAGACATTAAGATTTATTTAGAAAGCTTTTAACCACTGAAATAATAGATGGAAAAGTCCATTTACAGCCAATACAGGCAAGCTTTTTAACAGTTATAGCGCCACCTATAGTCCGATCTCCATGATATTTTGCATGCTTGTTAATGATGTTGTGGCACATATGCTCACCAATTTTCGTGAAGTTCTGAGTTTTCGTTTAGGATTTATAGGCTTTTGAGTGCATTTTGCCACGCCCATTTTCTTTATGACCCAATATACCCATGCGCAAAATGCAAAAGTTCAACTTTTTTTTGATAATTATTGATCTAGAGTGTCCAGAGAATTGTCATAGACTGGTCTGGTTTCGATCGGGCGATAAACCTAGGACTAGTTCGTAAAAGTAGGTTTTTAACATAATTACGAATATTTAATAAACGGTTTAATTGACAGCATTAGTTCTAGAGGCAAAGTTGTTCAGCATGAGCAGATCTATCAGATGATATGCATTTTGTGACGATAAGTGTAACACCACGTGATTACAGAGCCATAAAACTCGTTAGCGCCAACTAGTGGCCGATTTCTTTCAAAACTCTTACAGACCTCTAGGGCCATGAGTCGAACATGCCCATCGAGTTTCGTTCCGATCGGCCTCCGTTAACCTTGTTTAATAGGTGCTCAAACCTCATTGGCCAATGGCGGCCATGTTTTTCGAGATATGCCAATATCCTTTTAGACATACATGGCCCCTTGGGCCAAGACACTGCATACCAAATTTCAAGTCAATCGGACTAACGGTCAGGTGTCTACATGTTTTTTTTGTTTTATAGCGCCACCATGTGGCCAATCGACGCATTTTTTTTACTGTGACCTCAGATTGACCTTCTACACATGTTTACCAAGTTTGGTGAAGTTTACTGAATTACTTCTTGAGTTATAGCCATTTTAGTAAAATAGGCTCCTCCCACAACGTTAATTTTGCACCCCCTAGCGACCGTGAATCGAAATTTCAACTTTTTTTCGATAATTATTGATCTTCAGACTCCACAGAACAATTCTGCACTGGTTTGGTTCCGATCGGGCAAAAAACCAGGGACTAGTTCGCAAAAGTAGGTTTTCGACAAAATTCAAAATGGCGGAAAATCTATCATGACGGAAATAAAATCGGAGATATACGTTTTGTTCGTCAGGCGTCCAGCTTTCCAATGATATAAGACACTTGAGTCTATGACTTACGGTCTAGGAGTTATGAGCAGTTTCGCGCTTTTGGTTGCTATAGCGCCACCTATGGGCCAATCGGGGTCATAATTTGATAACCTCTCCTCGATTTTTGTACTACCATATGGCAAAGTTTCAAAGCTCTAGCCCTTACGGTTTGGGCTGCACGATGCGTTTTACGGCAGAATAATAATAATAATAATAATAATAAAAATCAGCACAATTACAATAGGGTTTCAGCACTTCGTGCTTGAACCCCTAATAAAAATCAGCACAATTACAATAGGGTTTCAGCACTTCGTGCTTGAACCCCTAATTAAAGCTGCAAGCAGCATTTATCGGGGTTCAAGCAGTTAAAGCCTTTTAAGCATTTAAGCACAAAAGCATCAAAAGTTAAGATTTATTTAGCAAGCATGTAACCACGGACATAATAGATGGAAAAGACCATTTACAGCCAATACAGGCAGTTTACCATGGGATATATATGGTTTTAAAGCTTTTTAACAGTTATAGCGCCACCTATGGTCCGATCTCCATAGAATTGTTTACTGTGACCTCAAATTGAACCCATACACATGTGTACTGAGTTTGGTGAAGATATCTCATTTACTTCTTGAGTTATAGCCATTTTAGTAAAATAGGCTCCTCCCACAACAATTTAGCACATTCTAGTATTATTTACTATGATTCTAGCATGATTTGCCATATTCTAGCATAATTTACCATGATATACTACATTCTAGTATGATTTACCATTGTTTACTGTGATTCTAGCATGGATTACCATAGTTTATCATAATTTATCATAGTTTACCATGATTTACCCTGTTCTAGCATAGTTTACCATGATTTACCATGTTCTAGCATGATTTACCATGATATACCACATTCTAACATGATTTACCATAGTTTATTATGATTTATCATGGCTTACCATGATTTACCCTGTTCTAGCATAGTTTACCATGATTTACCATGTTCTAGCATGATGTACCATGATATACTATGTTCTAGAATGATGTACCAGGATTGTAGTATGATTTACCTTGATACACCACATTCTAGTATCATTTATTGATTTACCATGTTTTTAGTGTGATTTAACCATGATTTACCACATTGCTAGCAATTATGTGAAGTATCAGTAAAAATGAAGTGATAAACTCTGACAAAATATGATTGTGCTACAATAGTAATTGTTATATAAGTGATTTTTTAGTGTTTTATTGTTATATAAGTGATTTTTAGTGTCTAATGAATGCAAAAGCATATGTGGGTAGACATTAATAAGTAGAATGGCCAGCAGAGGGCAGTAGAAGACCACATATTGGCTCACTTTCACTTTAAACTTCTTGATTTTCACCATTTTTCTGCACTAAAGCAAAGCAGTTTTTCCATTTTAAATCCATAATGCATGTTAACACACACACACACACACACACACAAGACAAATGTTGTTTTTTCAATGCTATTGGGATATGTCATTATGAAAATATATTTGAATGGTCTATAAACATTTCACAAAGTCTTTGTAAGCTATTAATCAGATCATTCAGAATTTATTCAGAAACCTAAGACTACACACACACATTATATTGTAGATACAGACATTTGAAATATATGATGTGATCAAACTGTCAATACTAATAATTTAACAGATGGATTTTTGACTAAATGTAATTGTAAATGTTAAAATAGTGATTTTATAAAGTCTAAATATAAATTATAGAACAATATGACAACATGACTATTTTAAACAGCAGGGGGCAGTAAAATACCACTTCTTGGCTTAATATGTCATTATATTCATATCATTTTCACCTTTTTAACTGTTATAGAGGCAAATTTTGTCAGATCTGTCTGAAAATTTTCATGCATGTTCAGAGTGATATTTCACATGTTCTGACTTGTTTTTAAGAAGGTTTGAACATTCATTAAAGAGATATAGGCTTTCGGGGACACTTGGTAAAGGCCACATTTTGAAGTGAACCTATTATAGCTACCCAAATGAAGTAGTTCAACTTTTTCTGACAATTATTGTTCTAGTGAGTCCAGAGAATTGTATTGCACTAGTTTTTAACATTATGATATGAAAATTATATATTCAGAGATGGAAAAGACCATTTACAGTCAATACAGGCAGTTTACCATAGGAAATATATGGTTTTAAAGATTTTTAACAGTTATAGCGCCACCTATCGTCCGATCTCCATGAAATTTTGCATGCTTGTTAATGATGTTATGTCACATAAGTTCACCAATTTTTGTGAAGTTCTGGGTTTTTATTTAGGATTTATAGGCTTTTTAATGTATTTTTCCATGCCCATTTTATAAATGATCCTATTACAGCCATCCAAATGCAAAAGTTCAACTTTTTTTTGATAATTATTGATCTAGAGAGTCCAGAGAATTGTCCTAGACTGGTCTGGTTTCGATCGGGCAAAAAACCTAGGACTAGTTCGCAAAAGTAGGTTTTAAACATATTCATGAATATTTAATGAACGGTTTGATTGACAGAAATGGTTCTTGAGGCAAAGTTGTTCAGCATGAGCAGATATATCAAATGATATGCTTTTTGTGACGATAAGTGTAACACCACGTGATTACAGAGCCAAAAAACTCGTTAGCGCCAACTAGTGGCCGATTTCTTTCAAAATTCTTACAGACCTCTAGGGCCATGAGTCGAACATGCCCATCGAGTTTCGTTCCGATCGGCCTCCGTTAACCTTGTCTAATAGGTGCTCAACTTCATTGGCCAATGGCGGCCATGTTTTTTGAGATACGCCAATGTCCTCATAGACATACATGGCACCTTGGACCAAGACACTGCATACCAATTTTCCAGTCAATCGGACTAACGGTCAGGTGGTTATAGCCCTTTTCATGTTTTTTTCATGTTATAGCGCCACCTAGTGTTCAATCGTCGCGATTTTTTTACTGTGACCCCAGAATGAACCCATACACATGTGTACCGAGTTTGGTGAAGCTATCTTATTTACTTTTTAAGTTATAGCCATTTTAGTAAAATAGGCTCCTCCCACAACGATTATTTTGCGCCCCCTAGCGTCCATGAATCGAAATTTCAACATTTTTTCGATAATTATTGATCTTCAGACTCCAGAGAACATTTCTGCACTGGTTTGGCTCCGATCGGGCAAAAAACCAGGGACTAGTTCGCAAAAGTAGATTTTCGACAAAATTCAAAATGGCGGAAAATCTATCATGACGGAAATGAAATCGGAGATATACGTTTTGTTCGTCAGGCGTCCAGCTTTCCAATGATATAAGACACTTGAGTCTGCGACATACGGTCTAGGAGTTATGAGCAGTTTCGCGCTTTTGGTTGCTATAGCGCCACCTATGGGCCAATCGGGGTCATAATCTCTGAACCTCTCCTCGATTTTTGTACTACCATCTGGCAAAGTTTCAATGCTCTAGCCCTTACGGTTTGGGCTGCACGATGCGTTTTACGGCAGAATAATAATAATAATAATAATAATAAAAATCAGTACAATTACAATAGGGTTTCAGCACTTCGTGCTTGAACCCCTAAAAATCAGGGCAATTACAATAGGGTTTCAGCACTTCGTGCTTGAACCCCTAAAAATCAGTACAATTACAATAGGGTTTCAGCACTTCGTGCTTGAACCCCTAATAATAAAAATCAGTACAATTACAATAGGGTTTCAGCACTTCGTGCTTGAACCCCTAATAATAAAAATCAGCACAATTACAATAGGGTTTCAGCACTTCGTGCTTGAACCCCTAATAATAATAAAAATCAGTACAATTACAATAGGGTTTCAGCACTTCGTGCTTGAACCCCTAATAAAGCTGCAAGCAGCATTTATCGGGGTTCAAGCAGTTAAGGCCGTTAAGGACTTTAAGCACAAAAGCATCAAAAGTTATAAAGTTTTATTTAGCAAGCATGACATCATAGATGGAAAAGACCATGTTCTAGCATGATTTACCATGATATGCCACATTCTAGCATGATTTACCATAGTTTATCATGATTTACCATGGTTTACCATGATTTACCTTGTTCTAGCATAGTTTACCATGAATTTATCTCAGTTTACCTTGATTTACCATGTTCTAGCATGATTTACCATGATATACCACATTCTAGCAAGATTTACCATAGTTTATCATGATTTACCCTGTTCTAGCATAGTTTACCATGAATTTATCTTAGTTTACCTTAATTTACCATGTTCTAGCATGATTTACCATGATATACCACATTCTAGCATGATTTACCATAGTTTATCATGATTTACCATGGTTTACCATGATTTACCCTGTTCTAGCATGATTTACCATGATATATCACGTTCTAGAATGATTTACCAGGATTCTAGCATGATTTACCTTGATACACCACATTCTAGTATGATTTACTATGATTTACCATGTTTCTAGCGTGATTTACCATGATTTACCACATTACTAGCAATTATGTGAAGTGTCAGTGCAAATGAAGTGATAAACACTGTCAAAATATGATTTTGTTATAATAGTTATTGTTATATAAGTGATTTGCACAAAGCACATGTGAAAAGACTTCATAAGTAGAATGGCCAGCAGAGGGCACTAGAAGACCACTTATTGGCTCAGTTTCACTTTAAATTTCATTATTTTTACCAGTTTTCTGCACTAAATCAAATCAGTTTTTCCATGTTAACTCAATAATGCATGCTTACACACACACACACACACACACACACACACACACACACACACACACACACAAAGACAAATGTTGTTGTTGTTTTTTCAATGCTATTGGGATATGTCATAATGAAAATATATTTGAATGGTCTATAAACATTTCACAAAGTCTTTGTAAGCTATTAATCAGAAGATTCAGAATTTATTCAGAAACCTAAGACTACACAAACACATTATGTTGTAGATACAGACATTTGAACTATATGATGTGATCAAACTGTCAATACTAATACTTTAACGCAGGGATCAGCAACTCCGGTCCTGGAGGGCCACTGTCCTGCAGAGTTTAGCTCCAACCCTAATTAAACACACCTGAACAAGGCAATCAGTGTTTTCAGGATTACTAGATAGATACAGGCAGGTGAGTTTTTATCAGGGCTGAAGCTAAACTCTGCAGGACAGTGGCCCTCCAGGACCGGAGTTGCTGATCCCTGCTTTAACGGATGGATTTTGACTAAATGTAATTGTAATTGTAAATGTTAAAATAGTGATTTTATAAATTTTAAACAGCAGGGGGCAGTAAAATACAACTTATTGGCTTAATATGCCATTATATTCATATAATTTTCACCTTTTTAACTGTTATAGAGGCAAATTTTGTCCGATCGGTCTGAAAATTTTCATGCATGTTCAGAGTGATATTTCACTGGCTTTTTAAGAAGGTCTGAGTCATTCATTAAAGAGATATAGGCTTTCGGGGACACTTGGTAAAGGCTACATTTTGAAGTGAACCTATTATAACTATCCAAATGAAGTAGTTCAACTTTTTCTGACAATTATTGACCTAGTGAGTCCAGAGAATTGTATTGCACTAGTTTTGAACATTATGATATGAAAATTATATGATCAGAGATGGAAAAGACCTTTTACAGCCAATACAGGCAGTTTACCATAGGAAATATATGGTTTTAAAGCTTTTTAACAGTTATAGCACCACCTATGGTCCGATCTCCATAAAATTTGGCATGCTTGTTAATGATGTTATGTCACATATGCTCACCGATTTTTGTGAAGTTCTGAGTTTTTATTTAGGATTTATAGGATATTTAATGTATTTTGCCACGCCCATTTTATAAATGACCCTATTAGAGCCATCCAAATGCAAAATTTCAACTTTTTTTTGATAGTTTTTGATCTAGAGAGTCCAGAGAATTGTCCTAGACTGGTCTGGTTCCGATCGGGTGAAAAACCTAGGACTAGTTCGCAAAAGTAGGTTTTTAACATGTTTGCAAATATTTAATGAATGGTTTGATTGACAGCAATGGTTCTTGAGGCAAAGTTGTTCAGGATGAGGAGATCTATGAAATGATATACATATTGTGTGGATATTTGTAACACCACGTGATTACAGAGCCGTAAAACTCGTTAGCGCCAACTAGTGGCCGATTTCTTTCAAAATTCTTACAGACCTCTAGGGCCTTGAGTCGAACATGCCCATCGAGTTTCGTTCCGATCGGTCTCCGTTAACCTTGTCTAATAGGTGCTCAAACTTCATTGGCCGATGGCGGCCATGTTTTTTGAGATACGCCAATGTCCTCATACACATACATGGCACCTTGGACCAAGACACTGCATACCAATTTTCAAGTCAATCGGACTAACGGTCAGGTGGTTATAGCCTGTTTTATGTTTTTTTCATGTTATAGCGCCACCATGAGGCCAATCGTCGCGATTTTTTTACTGTGACCTCAGATTGACCTCTTACACATGTGTACCAAGTTTGGTGAAGATACCTCATTTACTTCTGGAGTTATAGCCATTTTAGTAAAATAGGCCCCGCCCACAACGTACGTTTTGGCGGCCCTTAGCGTCCGTGAATCGAAATTTCAACTTTTTTTCGATAGTTTTTGATATTCAGACTCTAGAGAACATTTCTGCACTGGTTTGGTTCCGATCGGGCGAAAAACCTAGGACTAGTTCGCAAAAGTATGTTTTTGACAAAATTCAAAATGGCGGAAAATCTATCATGGCGGAAATGAAATCGGAGATATACGTTTTGTTCGTCAGGCGTCCAGCTTTCCAATGATATAAGACACTTGAGTCTACGTCATACGGTCTAGTAGTTATGAGCAGTTTTGCGCTTTTGGTTGCTATAGCGCCACCTATGGGCCAATCGGGGTCATACTTTTATAGGTTCTCCCCAAATTGAGGACTACCATTTGGCCAAGTTTCAAGGTTCCAGCTCTTACGGTTTGGTCTGCACAATGCGTTTTAGGGGAAAATAATAATAATAATAATAATAATAATAATAAAAATCAGTACAATTACAATAGGGTTTCAGCACTTCGTGCTTGAACCCCTAATTAAAGCTGCAAGCAGCATTTATCGGGGTTCAAGCAGTTAAGGCCTTTAAGGCCTTAAAGCACAAAAGCTTTAAAATCTATTAAGTTTTATTTAGCAAGCATGTAACCACTGACATAATAGATGGAAAAGACCATTTACAGCCAATACAGGCAATGTAACAGGAAATACATGGTTTTAAAGCTGTTTAACATTTATAGGATTTCTATACATTTCTGCACTGGTTTGGGGCGAAAAACCTAGGACTAGTTAGTAAAAGTACGTTGTTGACAAAATTCAAAATGGTGGAAAATTTATCATGGCGGAAATTAACATTATCTAAATCTCGAAGATCGGATCAGATCGGATCGAATAATGATAATCGATTCAAGATCTTGAGAATCGGAATCGAATCGATTCTTGAAATTTGAATCGAAACCCAGCCCTACACAACACTGTGTAGCATGTAGTGCGCAACTTGACTTGATGTGCTACACGTAGATATAGTATTCGGTAGGGCATAATTAAATCAGAAGCAAGGATCATCTACTGGAGGGAGGAAATGGTGCAACAGGAGAGCAAATAGTTGACAATTTTGTTCTGATTCAAAGAGAAAATGATATTGATAAATTAAAAAGTTCTCTTTGTAGTTTGTTTCAGAAAGATGAGTGACAAATAAGAACAATAGAGAGTTAGTAAATGAAAACAGACATCACCGACTTGTTTCTTTTTAATGATTCAACAGCCTAAAAGCTTCGATTAAATTAGGTGAAGTTCGAAAGTGGAGCTTAAAGTTAAAAATAATTACCACCTAGTTTCATCACATCTATCTTTTTAACGAATCAGTGTTTTTGAACATGTTTGTACATGTACGGTTTAACAGAGGTGGAAAGTAACGAATTACATTTACTCGCGTTACTGTAATTGAGTAGTTTTTTTGTGTACTTCTACTTTTTAAAGTATTTTTTAAAATCTGTAATTTTACTTTTACTTAAGTATTTTTTGTGTGAAGTATTGTACTTCGCTACATTTTAAATCATATCCGTTACTGAGTAAAAACAAAAAAATGCAAAGGGAAAAAAAAATGCAAAGAAAAAAAAAAAAATCGCGCCCAGGAAACTAACGTTACTGCACTGATTGATTGATGAGCGGGAGAACGAATGCGCTAAACAAGAATGATGGAGACGGACAAAACAGATGCAAACCCAGCTGAAATCGAAATACCATCAACTTCTTTTGAAGCAAACCCCTGGCCATATTTAAGCGACCACTTTGACTTCAAGTGCAAGAAAGGCGACAACTTTATCATGCAGTGTAAACTGTGTTTGCCCAAGTCGACTGAACTGGCAGCTTATAAAAACTCTACATCAAACCTCCGCAAACATGTTGAGGTAAGTTAATATATTACTTGTATACTTGTATAATATTACTTGTACTTTAGTTAGTTTACATAATTGTTGTAGTAGCATACTCTTGCGTTGCATCAGTTCGTGAGCTTGTTAGCATGAGAGTCGGTGATTAGCTGGTGCAAAATTGTCAATGCACAATTAAGCTAGCTCTATTTCCAGTGTCATTATTTAACTGTCATATAAAATGAATTAAAGTGTTATTTGGTGTAACGTTAGATCTGCTGATTTTGCATTTTAAGCATTGCTGTAGACTAATTAGTGCTGTCAAAATAAGCGCTTTAACGCAGGCGATTAATTATATATATATATATATATATATATATATATATATATATATATATATATATATATATATATATATATATAAACACAATTAACCCAGAATTAACCCACAATTATATTTTTATATCATCCGTCTAGCGTTATATGATCACGCTCCTATTCGTGCAATATGCTTTAAAAAACATTTCAGTGTTACAAGACGAAAGAGAACCCGCTGTCTCTAATGTCCTGGTTGCGTCTCAATCAGCTCCTAGTTAACTAGGTGGTGAATCAGTAGGCTATATCGTGTACAAGATTGTGGCAAATCCATGATCAGTGCCTTCACTACTGCAAGACTTGTCTGAAAGACGAGCCAGAATCGAGTTCTCTTCGCGTACAATAAAACACAGAATTATGCCAAAATGCCCATTTTGTCGAGTATTGTCTTAAATGAGTAAAAAAAAACGAAATGAACTTATAATAGTTGTGGAAAAAATTAGACTCGCGTGATAGCGCGCAGATCTTAAAGTGACAGCAGACAGACACTAACGATTTCTGTATTTAAAGTAAATCAAAGAACAAAGGTAACGGAGAAAAGTGTAGCTTTAAGAAGAAGTTATTCCATATTTAATTTATTATTAATTATGCAGCGGAGACAGTTTATATTTCTGTATATCATGTTAGACTGGTAGGAAGGCCACAGGTACATTTCTACTGTACCCTTCCCTTTAGACATTTAGACATGTTAATATATCCATTTTTTTCATAGTCATATTCTCGTCTTACTGTTCAGTGAGCAAGAATTGTGCACTATGAAATGTAAAGACAAAATGTAATGTGTGTAGAAAACATTTTATCAATGAATGTAAATATTTTTAATTCAGCATGTTTAATGAACATGACATTGATTTAAATGATTAAAATTGTTTGGTTACAGAGAAAACATCCATCAAAGCTGAAGGCCTTCAGTGACTTTGTGGCAACACGGAAGCGAACCCTGGAACCACCAAAAATCCCAGCCAAGCAAGCAAAAATAAGTGACGTATTTGCACCGGGTGCAAACAAATGTGTGTCACAGGCAAAGGTTGACAAGCTCATGATCAACTTTATTTGTGATGGTCTTCATCCATTTTCTTTGGTTGAACAACCTGCTTTTAAAGAACTTTTACTTGCACTGAATCCACACTTCAAAGTCATATCCAGACCCACTCTCCGGACCAGAATTGATGATGCTGCCATTCAGTTGAAGAAGACTTTGCTGTCACACCTCAGTAAAGTCAGCTATGTTGCCACGACTACTGATTGCTGGACTGCGCACCAGCAAAGTTTCATAGGGGTGACAGCTCATTGGATTGATGAGGAAACATTGGAGAGGAGATCCGCCGCACTTGCTTGCCAGAGATTGAGAGGGTCACACACCTTTGATGTCCTGGCAGGCACTCTTGATGACATTCATTGTCAGTACAGAATAAGGGGAAAAGTGGTAAGAACCACAACAGACAGCGGCTCAAACTTTATCAAGGCATTTAGTATTTTTGGTGAGAAAAGCCAAACTAAGGAAGCAGAGTCCGAATCAGAACAAGACTCTTCTGAAGAGCCTGAAGCTGAGTACCTGGACACATTTGACATCCTGGAACAAGACAGCGGTCTTGAGTACCAGCTTCCTCCACATCAAAGGTGTGCATGCCACTTGTTAAATTTAGTCGCCACAACCGATGCTGCCTTGGCAGAAAAGAACAATGACACATACAAACGGCTATCACGAGCTGCCTTTGGGAAATGCCAAGCAATGTGGAACAAGACAGGTCGGTCATACATGGCAGCAGAAACTGTTGAAGAGAAATGCAAGCTCCAGCTCATCCGGCCAAATCAGACTAGGTGGAACTCTACATACATGGCTGTGGAGAGAATCTTAAGGATCATACAAGACAAAGGCGAAGACGCTATCAGAAATGTCTGTGAAGAATTCAAAGTGAAAATGTGAGTTTTTTTTAAATATAATTTAATCAATATAATCAATATATTCAAATAAGTATAAAATAACACAAATTAAAATAATTTCCCAAAGTTCCTCTTCTTATATATATATATTTTTTACATTTAATCCACACCTATTCCTGCAAGAAATGTCTAAAAATTGCATTTGTTGTATGTCCTACAGGCTGAGTCCAGCTGAAATTGTTTTCCTGACTGAGTATTGCACTGTTATGAAACCTGTTGTGAAGGCATTGAACATTCTTCAGTCTGAGACCAACACACACATGGGGTGGCTCCTGCCGGTGATCTTCCAGTTACAAGCAAAACTCAGCAGATTGGAGACATCCTCCAAAATGTGTCTGCCCCTTATCAGAGCAGTGCAGGATGGTGTCCAAAAGCGTTTTGGTGGGATGATGCAAGACCCTGAACTGATTGCTGCAGCAATCCTTCTGCCAAAGTTCAAGAACACCTGGACTGAGAGGACTGAAATCATAGAAGCAGGTATAATTTTATTGTTTTATATCAGTGTTATCAGTTGCTAATTATCAATCCCAGTTTTGTATATTTTGTTACTACTTAATAATCCAGTGTTGTGTAAGTACAGTAAAATGAATCTTTGCAGTTTCTGCATTGATAGAAATATTAAATATGCATTGTTGTGTTGTCGTTCAACAGGTCTGGTCTATGTGAGACAACACATTGACCAGATGGCAGAGGCAGAAGTGGAGCAAGTTGGGCAACATTCATCAGATGAAGAAGATTTCTTCTCCTCAATGAAGTCCAGAAGGTCACAAGGTACAGGGGAGCTAGATGGGTACCTTGCTTGTAACTCAAACAAAATGGATCTGTTGAACTCATTTCCACACATCAAAAACCTCTCTCTCAAACTCAACACTGGTCTTCCTGCCTCAGCTGCCTGTGAGCGTCTTTTCAGCAGTGCTGGACTGTTATTCACTGCAAAGCGGGCAAGGATGAAATCTACTAACTTTGAAAACCAACTGCTACTCAAACTTAACAAAAAATTCATAGTGTAAAGATATACAGAAAAGAATAGACCACGTTGTTCATTTGATGTTTTGTTATTCGACAGGTCTGTTATCTGACAATGGCACAGTTTGGTCTTTAAATACTTGAAGGTCCCTGACCCAATTTAGATTTAATGTTTTGTAGTTAGTCTGTCTTTTCTGTTTAAGAAAAGGATGCTCTTCTGAATCCACAGTTCATGCCATATTTAGTGGTTGTAGTAATGTTTAAAATGTTTTATTGGATGATCTGCACTAAAATCATCTATCTCTTTTATTTTTATTGTATTATTTTTACTATAACACTTTAATTTGTAAAGGTCTTCCTTCAATTAAAAACAACTAGATTGAGATTTATTTTCCCTTGTCTTTTTTTAACTACACTAGAATCCCGCACCCCACCCAGCTGTTAAAAAAGTAACTCGGTAACTTTTACTCTGAGTACATTTTTAATGAGCTACTTTTTACTTTTACTTGAGTAATTTTTTAGACTGGTAACTTTACTTGTACTTCAGTAAAATTTCACATAAGTAACAGTACTTTTACTTGAGTACAAAATTTTGTTACTCTTTCCACCTCTGCGGTTTAATGACTCAAAGACAATCCGTTGCTGTAACAATGTGACTGTGCACTGAGTGACAGCCTTTCAATGCGCAGAGACGCTGTTTAGTTTTCGCTACATTCGTTACAAAAAATGTCCTTGATTTTTGTGCATGCTATACACATCGTAACACTTATTTATATAGCAACACATAAATATAAAAAACAAAAACAAACAAAAGAAAATTGTAGTTATCCTACCAGTTGATGGTTTCAAATTACAGTTCAAATGGGAAACAGGTCCATGGGCACTGGTTAGCATTTGTGCATGTAATTGCATCCACTAGGCAGACGATTCACCTTCACAGGATTATTTATGGCACAAAACAGGATACACTTGACGATCACGTTCACATAGGGAAAAAAAATAGAGAACAAGAAAACGCAGCCTTGGAAAACACAAGGCAAACGTACAATAATTAATTTCTGACTCAACATTTCAGTAACAAATGACATGCACAGCTCAAATGACACATTAATCCAAATTTATTTAACACATCGATTCGACACTCATAAAACAGTCACTGTCACAACTCATGATACAAAGATGTTAGCTACACGCGGTAGCTTTAGCCCACGGCTAACTAGTTCAGCTCGCGCTGTGACTGCGGCCTAGTCAACTCAGCTCATATCAAATCATTTCTGAAATAGATATCTGTCATAAGATAACATATGACAAAAAAAGTCACTCACCAAAACGAGACTGCATCACATATTCAATTTAAGAAGATTGTTCAATAAAGATTATCACACTATAAATCTTACTCCGATTTCACCTTTTACATCTTTCTCTGACGACAAGTTGATGCATCCAAAGTTTCCAAGTGCACACAATCACAGTTCCCGATAGATTATGATGATCATTTAGTACAAGGAGTTTCTGAAGAAAGTTTCCGTGCTGCTGTCTCATCTGATCTATTCTGTTCTCTCATCATGCTGACAGCGGCAGCGCCTGCGCGAACAGTGGGCGGGCCTTAAGAATATGCCGCTACTGTTGGCTCTCAGGGGTGGCAGTCACTGCAGCACAATCAGTGATTGGACGACTCGCGTGTTTTTGCCCAGTGGTTTTTACCAGTGCATCAAGTAAATAAAAAAAATGGATGTAATTGAAAAAATAAATTTGTCCAGAACAGAGCGACAGGACTGAATTTAAACTGTTATAGAAGAGCTAATATACTGAGAATGAACTGGTGAAGGATTGTCTCTCTGCTTTATTTTATAAGAAATATTTCTGTGTCTAGAGTTCCTAATGCGCTGTACTCTCAACTTTTGTATAATAGTACTAGTCATATTTTTTTACACCAGGCATGAATAAAAGGAATGTTTTTTATTTCCTGTTTCGAAAACCACTGGAAACCAACGGACTGTAATGTATAGAGGAATGAAAATATGGAATCATTTACCATTGATATCACACATTTTTACAAGAAAAATTAGTTTTATAAAAAATATTTAAAGGAATATTTAATGGCAAAATATATTAAATTGTTGATTTTGATATTTGGAATGGATGATGGGTTAGTGCGTTTCATTGACTTGACTTTTAATTGTTGTTGATTAAATGTAGTTTTGTATGATTTACTTTTTGGGACCCCAGGAAGAGTAGCCACTGCCTAGAAAGAGGCTAATGGGGATCCAAATAGACAAATAAACTTATATCATTGATGGAAAATACCATTTACAGCCAATACAGGCAATTTACTGAGGAAAGTTTTTTTGACAGTTATAGCACCACATCTTGCCTGATCTCCACCACTTTTGTTAAGTGTCCTCAAAGTGTGCCCATGCAGGTCTGTCAAATTTGTTGTAAATATCTCATTTTGTTTTGAAGTTTAGACACTTCTGTTTATGAGAGAATAAAAATGATCCATGGGTGACAATGATTTAAAAATTTTATTTGTTTATTTATTTTTGTCAGTTCCTATCTTAATTGTGACATTTGGGCGTTATTGTTTAGCTATTGATCTATGTTTTCAAATTTCACGAAATTTGGACTAACGGTTTCGAAGATAATTGCAAGTTTTTTAAGTGCTTAATGACAATGATACACAAACTATAAGGAGAAACCTGGCATATTTGGTATTGTTGGACTCGGGAAGGATTGAGGATTTCAAAGGACTAACGGTTGGGTGCGTTTATAGCCATTTTCATAAAGTTTTTTCCATGTTGTGGCGCCACCAAGTGGCCAATCGTCACGATTTTTTTCAAGTAATCTCAGATTGATCTCATAAACACGTTTCCCAAGATTAGCGAAAATATCTCTTTCCGTTCACGAGTTATAATTGTTTTAGTAAAAGTGGCCCTGGTGCCATCAAACATTTTGATTTCCCTTAGCGACCGTGAATTTAAATTAAGAATTTTTTTGATGATTATTGATAGTCTCTGTCCAGAGAATATTTCTGCATTGGTTTGGTTTCGATCGGGCGAAAAATCTAGGAGTAGTTCGCAAAAGTAGGTTTTTCAAAAAACCTCAATTTAATCAAAATTGACGCCTAAAGGGCGAGCAAATCCGAGGCATGCATCTGGTCCGCCTCGAGCCAAGGATTCCAGCGATATAAGACACTTGAGCCTACGCCTCACGGTTGATGAGTTATGAGCCGTTTCGTACTTTTGCCCGCTGTAGCGCCCCCGTCAGGCCGATCGGGGCGGGCCTTGGTGACGCTGTAGGCGGTATGAGTACTATCAGCCCCCAAAGTTTCAAGTCTCCACGACTTACGGTTTGGTCTGCCCGATCAGTTTTATGTCTGAATGTTGCATCATGGGAAAATTAACAATTACAATAGGTGTTCAGCACTGAAGTGCTTGAACCCCTAATAAGTGGCTAAAAAAGGGCCACAAAAAGGCCTCTAAAAAAAAAACTATAGGGTCTAGGCACTTGCCGTCTGCGCTGCTGCGTTCCAAAAACTTTATCCAGCCTTCTAACATGTGCCTCGGAGAGGAAAAAGAACGTTTGTTGCCCTTTTAGCTCATTTATCATGGAAATGTGGTGCATTTTTTGTTTTACCTTTTAAACTGTGACACCTCCACTGATGGCCCGATCTCCATAAAAGTTTGCACGCTTCTTTAGAATAATATGGCGCATGTGCTCAGCTAATTTGGTGAAGCTCTGCTCTTTTCCCCCCATTTTTCAGTCATTTAAATGTCATTTTGCATAGGGTAATACAGAGGCCTTCTCACCTTTATGACAGTTAAAGCGCCACCAATGGCCCGACGTCCATGAAAGTTTTCAAGCTTCTTCAGGATCACGTGACGCATGCGCATGCCCGATTTTGTGAGGTTGTATGCAAATCAGACAGCAAGATGGCCGCTTTCAGCCATTTCATGTGTTTTTTCCATAGAAATACATCATTTTGACACCCTTTTAACAGTTATAGCGCCACCAAGTGGCCAGTCGCTGCGCCCTTTTTCACGTGACCACAGAATGAGCTCGTACATGCGTGTGCTGAGTTTGGTGCAAAAATCTCGTTCCGTTCACGAGTTATAGCCAATTAAGCAAAATGGGCTCCTCCCACTTCGAACATTTTGGCGGCCCTTAGGGACCGTGAAGCGAAATTTACACTTTTTTTTGATAATTATTGACAGTCAGACTCCAGAGAATCTTGCCGCACTGGTTTGGTTCCGGTCGGGCCAAAAGCCTAGGACTAGTTCGCGAAAGTAGGTTTTTGGAAAAACCCCAAATACCCGAAAATTTTCCTGGGTGACGAGCAAATCCGAGGCATGCATCTGGTCCGCCTCGAGCCAAGGATTCCAGCGATATAAGACACTTGAGCCTACGCCTCACGGTTGATGAGTTATGAGCCGTTTCGTACTTTTGCCCGCTGTAGCGCCCCCGTCAGGCCGATCGGGGCGGGCCTTGGTGACGCTGTAGGCGGTGTGAGTACTATCAGCCCCCAAAGTTTCAAGTCTCCACGACTTACGGTTTGGTCTGCCCGATCAGTTTTATGTCTGAATGTTGCATCATGGGAAAATTAACAATTACAATAGGTGTTCAGCACTGAAGTGCTTGAACCCCTAATAAGTGGCTAAAAAAGGGCCACAAAAAGGCCTCTAAAAAAAAAACTATAGGGTCTAGGCACTTGCCGTCTGCGCTGCTGCGTTCCAAAAACTTTATCCAGCCTTCTAACATGTGCCTCGGAGAGGAAAAAGAACGTTTGTTGCCCTTTTAGCTCATTTATCATGGAAATGTGGTGCATTTTTTGTTTTACCTTTTAAACTGTGACACCTCCACTGATGGCCCGATCTCCATAAAAGTTTGCACGCTTCTTTAGAATAATATGGCGCATGTGCTCAGCTAATTTGGTGAAGCTCTGCTCTTTTCCCCCCATTTTTCAGTCATTTAAATGTCATTTTGCATAGGGTAATACAGAGGCCTTCTCACCTTTATGACAGTTAAAGCGCCACCAATGGCCCGACGTCCATGAAAGTTTTCAAGCTTCTTCAGGATCACGTGACGCATGCGCATGCCCGATTTTGTGAGGTTGTATGCAAATCAGACAGCAAGATGGCCGCTTTCAGCCATTTCATGTGTTTTTTCCATAGAAATACATCATTTTGACACCCTTTTAACAGTTATAGCGCCACCAAGTGGCCAGTCGCTGCGCCCTTTTTCACGTGACCACAGAATGAGCTCGTACATGCGTGTGCTGAGTTTGGTGCAAAAATCTCGTTCCGTTCACGAGTTATAGCCAATTAAGCAAAATGGGCTCCTCCCACTTCGAACATTTTGGCGGCCCTTAGGGACCGTGAAGCGAAATTTACACTTTTTTTTGATAATTATTGACAATCAGACTCCAGAGAATCTTGCCGCACTGGTTTGGTTCCGGTCGGGCCAAAAACCTAGGACTAGTTCGCGAAAGTAGGTTTTTGGAAAAACCCCAAATACCCTAAAATTTTCCCAGGGTGACGAGCAAATCCGAGGCATGCATCTGGTCCGCCTCGAGCCAAGGATTCCAGCGATATAAGACACTTGAGCCTACGCCTCACGGTTGATGAGTTATGAGCCGTTTCGTACTTTTGCCCGCTGTAGCGCCCCCGTCAGGCCGATCGGGGCGGGCCTTGGTGACGCTGTAGGCGGTGTGAGTACTATCAGCCCCCAAAGTTTCAAGTCTCCACGACTTACGGTTTGGTCTGCCCGATCAGTTTTATGTCTGAATGTTGCATCATGGGAAAATTAACAATTACAATAGGTGTTCAGCACTGAAGTGCTTGAACCCCTAATAAGTGGCTAAAAAAGGGCCACAAAAAGGCCTCTAAAAAAAAAACTATATGGTCTAGGCGCTTGCCGTCTGCGCTGCTGCGTTCCAAAAACTTTATCCAGCCTTCTAACATGTGCCTCGGAGAGGAAAAAGAACGTTTGTTGCCCTTTTAGCTCATTTATCATGGAAATGTGGTGCATTTTTTTTTTTACCTTTTAAACTGTGACACCCCCACTGATGGCCCGATCTCCATAAAAGTTTGCACGCTTCTTTAGAATAATATGGCGCATGTGCTCAGCTAATTTGGTGAAGCTCTGCTCTTTTCCCCCCATTTTTCAGTCATTTAAATGTCATTTTGCATAGGGTAATACAGAGGCCTTCTCACCTTTATGACAGTTAAAGCGCCACCAATGGCCCGACGTCCATGAAAGTTTTCAAGCTTCTTCAGGATCACGTGACGCATGGGCATGCCCGATTTTGTGAGCTTGTATGCAAATCAGACAGCAAGATGGCCGCTTTCAGCCATTTCATGTGTTTTTTCCATAGAAATACATCATTTTGACACCCTTTTAACAGTTATAGCGCCACCAAGTGGCCAGTCGCTGCGCCCTTTTTCACGTGACCACAGAATGAGCTCGTACATGCGTGTGCTGAGTTTGGTGCAAAAATCTCGTTCCGTTCACGAGTTATAGCCAATTAAGCAAAATGGGCTCCTCCCACTTCAAACATTTTGGCGGCCCTTAGGGACCGTGAAGCGAAATTTACACTTTTTTTTGATAATTATTGACAATCAGACTCCAGAGAATCTTGCCGCACTGGTTTGGTTCCGGTCGGGCCAAAAACCTAGGACTAGTTCGCGAAAGTAGGTTTTTGGAAAAACCCCAAATACCCTAAAATTTTCCCGGGTGACGAGCAAATCCGAGGCATGCATCTGGTCCGCCTCGAGCCAAGGATTCCAGCGATATAAGACACTTGAGCCTACGCCTCACGGTTGATGAGTTATGAGCCGTTTCGTACTTTTGCCCGCTGTAGCGCCCCCGTCAGGCCGATCGGGGCGGGCCTTGGTGACGCTGTAGGCGGTGTGAGTACTATCAGCCCCCAAAGTTTCAAGTCTCCACGACTTACGGTTTGGTCTGCCCGATCAGTTTTATGTCTGAATGTTGCATCATGGGAAAATTAACAATTACAATAGGTGTTCAGCACTGAAGTGCTTGAACCCCTAATAAGTGGCTAAAAAAGGGCCACAAAAAGGCCTCTAAAAAAAAAAACTATAGGGTCTAGGCGCTTGCCGTCTGTGCTGCTGCGTTCCAAAAACTTTATCCAGCCTTCTAACATGTGCCTCGGAGAGGAAAAAGAACGTTTGTTGCCCTTTTAGCTCATTTATCATGGAAATGTGGTGCATTTTTTTTTTTACCTTTTAAACTGTGACACCCCCACTGATGGCCCGATCTCCATAAAAGTTTGCACGCTTCTTTAGAATAATATGGCGCATGTGCTCAGCTAATTTGGTGAAGCTCTGCTCTTTTCCCCCCATTTTTCAGTCATTTAAATGTCATTTTGCATAGGGTAATACAGAGGCCTTCTCACCTTTATGACAGTTAAAGAGCCACCAATGGCCCGACGTCCATGAAAGTTTTCAAGCTTCTTCAGGATCACGTGACGCATGCGCATGCCCGATTTTGTGAGCTTGTATGCAAATCAGACAGCAAGATGGCCGCTTTCAGCCATTTCATGTGTTTTTTCCATAGAAATACATCATTTTGACACCCTTTTAACAGTTATAGCGCCACCAAGTGGCCAGTCTCTGCGCCCTTTTTCACGTGACCACAGAATGAGCTCGTACATGCGTGTGCTGAGTTTGGTGCAAAAATCTCGTTCCGTTCACGAGTTATAGCCAATTAAGCAAAATGGGCTCCTCCCACTTCGAACATTTTGGCGGCCCTTAGGGACCGTGAAGCGAAATTTACACTTTTTTTTGATAATTATTGACAATCAGACTCCAGAGAATCTTGCCGCACTGGTTTGGTTCCGGTCGGGCCAAAAACCTAGGACTAGTTCGCGAAAGTAGGTTTTTGGAAAAACCCCAAATACCCTAAAATTTTCCCAGGGTGACGAGCAAATCCGAGGCATGCATCTGGTCCGCCTCGAGCCAAGGATTCCAGCGATATAAGACACTTGAGCCTACGCCTCACGGTTGATGAGTTATGAGCCGTTTCGTACTTTTGCCCGCTGTAGCGCCCCCGTCAGGCCGATCGGGGCGGGCCTTGGTGACGCTGTAGGCGGTGTGAGTACTATCAGCCCCCAAAGTTTCAAGTCTCCACGACTTACGGTTTGGTCTGCCCGATCAGTTTTATGTCTGAATGTTGCATCATGGGAAAATTAACAATTACAATAGGTGTTCAGCACCGAAGTGCTTGAACCCCTAATAAGTGGCTAAAAAAGGGCCACAAAAAGGCCTCTAAAAAAAAAACTATAGGGTCTAGGCGCTTGCCGTCTGCGCTGCTGCGTTCCAAAAACTTTATCCAGCCTTCTAACATGTGCCTCGGAGAGGAAAAAGAACGTTTGTTGCCCTTTTAGCTCATTTATCATGGAAATGTGGTGCATTTTTTTTTTTACCTTTTAAACTGTGACACCCCCACTGATGGCCCGATCTCCATAAAAGTTTGCACGCTTCTTTAGAATAATATGGCGCATGTGCTCAGCTAATTTGGTGAAGCTCTGCTCTTTTCCCCCCATTTTTCAGTCATTTAAATGTCATTTTGCATAGGGTAATACAGAGGCCTTCTCACCTTTATGACAGTTAAAGCGCCACCAATGGCCCGACGTCCATGAAAGTTTTCAAGCTTCTTCAGGATCACGTGACGCATGCGCATGCCCGATTTTGTGAGCTTGTATGCAAATCAGACAGCAAGATGGCCGCTTTCAGCCATTTCATGTGTTTTTTCCATAGAAATACATCATTTTGACACCCTTTTAACAGTTATAGCGCCACCAAGTGGCCAGTCGCTGCGCCCTTTTTCACGTGACCACAGAATGAGCTCGTACATGCGTGTGCTGAGTTTGGTGCAAAAATCTCGTTCCGTTCACGAGTTATAGCCAATTAAGCAAAATGGGCTCCTCCCACTTCGAACATTTTGGCGGCCCTTAGGGACCGTGAAGCGAAATTTACACTTTTTTTTGATAATTATTGACAATCAGACTCCAGAGAATCTTGCCGCACTGGTTTGGTTCCGGTCGGGCCAAAAGCCTAGGACTAGTTCGCGAAAGTAGGTTTTTGGAAAAACCCCAAATACCCGAAAATTTTCCTGGGTGACGAGCAAATCCGAGGCATGCATCTGGTCCGCCTCGAGCCAAGGATTCCAGCGATATAAGACACTTGAGCCTACGCCTCACGGTTGATGAGTTATGAGCCGTTTCGTACTTTTGCCCGCTGTAGCGCCCCCGTCAGGCCGATCGGGGCGGGCCTTGGTGACGCTGTAGGCGGTGTGAGTACTATCAGCCCCCAAAGTTTCAAGTCTCCACGACTTACGGTTTGGTCTGCCCGATCAGTTTTATGTCTGAATGTTGCATCATGGGAAAATTAACAATTACAATAGGTGTTCAGCACTGAAGTGCTTGAACCCCTAATAAGTGGCTAAAAAAGGGCCACAAAAAGGCCTCTAAAAAAAAAACTATAGGGTCTAGGCGCTTGCCGTCTGCGCTGCTGCGTTCCAAAAACTTTATCCAGCCTTCTAACATGTGCCTCGGAGAGGAAAAAGAACGTTTGTTGCCCTTTTAGCTCATTTATCATGGAAATGTGGTGCATTTTTTGTTTTACCTTTTAAACTGTGACACCTCCACTGATGGCCCGATCTCCATAAAAGTTTGCACGCTTCTTTAGAATAATATGGCGCATGTGCTCAGCTAATTTGGTGAAGCTCTGCTCTTTTCCCCCCATTTTTCAGTCATTTAAATGTCATTTTGCATAGGGTAATACAGAGGCCTTCTCACCTTTATGACAGTTAAAGCGCCACCAATGGCCCGACGTCCATGAAAGTTTTCAAGCTTCTTCAGGATCACGTGACGCATGCGCATGCCCGATTTTGTGAGGTTGTATGCAAATCAGACAGCAAGATGGCCGCTTTCAGCCATTTCATGTGTTTTTTCCATAGAAATACATCATTTTGACACCCTTTTAACAGTTATAGCGCCACCAAGTGGCCAGTCGCTGCGCCCTTTTTCACGTGACCACAGAATGAGCTCGTACATGCGTGTGCTGAGTTTGGTGCAAAAATCTCGTTCCGTTCACGAGTTATAGCCAATTAAGCAAAATGGGCTCCTCCCACTTCAAACATTTTGGCGGCCCTTAGGGACCGTGAAGCGAAATTTACACTTTTTTTTGATAATTATTGACAGTCAGACTCCAGAGAATCTTGCCGCACTGGTTTGGTTCCGGTCGGGCCAAAAGCCTAGGACTAGTTCGCGAAAGTAGGTTTTTGGAAAAACCCCAAATACCCGAAAATTTTCCTGGGTGACGAGCAAATCCGAGGCATGCATCTGGTCCGCCTCGAGCCAAGGATTCCAGCGATATAAGACACTTGAGCCTACGCCTCACGGTTGATGAGTTATGAGCCGTTTCGTACTTTTGCCCGCTGTAGCGCCCCCGTCAGGCCGATCGGGGCGGGCCTTGGTGACGCTGTAGGCGGTGTGAGTACTATCAGCCCCCAAAGTTTCAAGTCTCCACGACTTACGGTTTGGTCTGCCCGATCAGTTTTATGTCTGAATGTTGCATCATGGGAAAATTAACAATTACAATAGGTGTTCAGCACTGAAGTGCTTGAACCCCTAATAAGTGGCTAAAAAAGGGCCACAAAAAGGCCTCTAAAAAAAAAACTATAGGGTCTAGGCGCTTGCCGTCTGCGCTGCTGCGTTCCAAAAACTTTATCCAGCCTTCTAACATGTGCCTCGGAGAGGAAAAAGAACGTTTGTTGCCCTTTTAGCTCATTTATCATGGAAATGTGGTGCATTTTTTTTTTTACCTTTTAAACTGTGACACCCCCACTGATGGCCCGATCTCCATAAAAGTTTGCACGCTTCTTTAGAATAATATGGCGCATGTGCTCAGCTAATTTGGTGAAGCTCTGCTCTTTTCCCCCCATTTTTCAGTCATTTAAATGTCATTTTGCATAGGGTAATACAGAGGCCTTCTCACCTTTATGACAGTTAAAGCGCCACCAATGGCCCGACGTCCATGAAAGTTTTCAAGCTTCTTCAGGATCACGTGACGCATGCGCATGCCCGATTTTGTGAGCTTGTATGCAAATCAGACAGCAAGATGGCCGCTTTCAGCCATTTCATGTGTTTTTTCCATAGAAATACATCATTTTGACACCCTTTTAACAGTTATAGCGCCACCAAGTGGCCAGTCGCTGCGCCCTTTTTCACGTGACCACAGAATGAGCTCGTACATGCGTGTGCTGAGTTTGGTGCAAAAATCTCGTTCCGTTCACGAGTTATAGCCAATTAAGTAAAATGGGCTCCTCCCACTTCGAACATTTTGGCGGCCCTTAGGGACCGTGAAGCGAAATTTACACTTTTTTTTGATAATTATTGACAATCAGACTCCAGAGAATCTTGCCGCACTGGTTTGGTTCCGGTCGGGCCAAAAACCTAGGACTAGTTCGCGAAAGTAGGTTTTTGGAAAAACCCCAAATACCCTAAAATTTTCCCAGGGTGACGAGCAAATCCGAGGCATGCATCTGGTCCGCCTCGAGCCAAGGATTCCAGCGATATAAGACACTTGAGCCTACGCCTCACGGTTGATGAGTTATGAGCCGTTTCGTACTTTTGCCCGCTGTAGCGCCCCCGTCAGGCCGATCGGGGCGGGCCTTGGTGACGCTGTAGGCGGTGTGAGTACTATCAGCCCCCAAAGTTTCAAGTCTCCACGACTTACGGTTTGGTCTGCCCGATCAGTTTTATGTCTGAATGTTGCATCATGGGAAAATTAACAATTACAATAGGTGTTCAGCACTGAAGTGCTTGAACCCCTAATAAGTGGCTAAAAAAGGGCCACAAAAAAGGCCTCTAAAAAAAAAACTATAGGGTCTAGGCGCTTGCCGTCTGCGCTGCTGCGTTCCAAAAACTTTATCCAGCCTTCTAACATGTGCCTCGGAGAGGAAAAAGAACGTTTGTTGCCCTTTTAGCTCATTTATCATGGAAATGTGGTGCATTTTTTTTTTTACCTTTTAAACTGTGACACCCCCACTGATGGCCCGATCTCCATAAAAGTTTGCACGCTTCTTTAGAATAATATGGCGCATGTGCTCAGCTAATTTGGTGAAGCTCTGCTCTTTTCCCCCCATTTTTCAGTCATTTAAATGTCATTTTGCATAGGGTAATACAGAGGCCTTCTCACCTTTATGACAGTTAAAGCGCCACCAATGGCCCGACGTCCATGAAAGTTTTCAAGCTTCTTCAGGATCACGTGACGCATGCGCATGCCCGATTTTGTGAGCTTGTATGCAAATCAGACAGCAAGATGGCCGCTTTCAGCCATTTCATGTGTTTTTTCCATAGAAATACATCATTTTGACACCCTTTTAACAGTTATAGCGCCACCAAGTGGCCAGTCGCTGCGCCCTTTTTCACGTGACCACAGAATGAGCTCGTACATGCGTGTGCTGAGTTTGGTGCAAAAATCTCGTTCCGTTCACGAGTTATAGCCAATTAAGCAAAATGGGCTCCTCCCACTTCGAACATTTTGGCGGCCCTTAGGGACCGTGAAGCGAAATTTACACTTTTTTTGATAATTATTGACAATCAGACTCCAGAGAATCTTGCCGCACTGGTTTGGTTCCGGTCGGGCCAAAAACCTAGGACTAGTTCGCGAAAGTAGGTTTTTGGAAAAACCCCAAATACCCTAAAATTTTCCCAGGGTGACGAGCAAATCCGAGGCATGCATCTGGTCCGCCTCGAGCCAAGGATTCCAGCGATATAAGACACTTGAGCCTACGCCTCACGGTTGATGAGTTATGAGCCGTTTCGTACTTTTGCCCGCTGTAGCGCCCCCGTCAGGCCGATCGGGGCGGGCCTTGGTGACGCTGTAGGCGGTGTGAGTACTATCAGCCCCCAAAGTTTCAAGTCTCCACGACTTACGGTTTGGTCTGCCCGATCAGTTTTATGTCTGAATGTTGCATCATGGGAAAATTAACAATTACAATAGGTGTTCAGCACTGAAGTGCTTGAACCCCTAATAAGTGGCTAAAAAAGGGCCACAAAAAGGCCTCTAAAAAAAAAACTATAGGGTCTAGGCGCTTGCCGTCTGCGCTGCTGCGTTCCAAAAACTTTATCCAGCCTTCTAACATGTGCCTCGGAGAGGAAAAAGAACGTTTGTTGCCCTTTTAGCTCATTTATCATGGAAATGTGGTGCATTTTTTTTTTTACCTTTTAAACTGTGACACCCCCACTGATGGCCCGATCTCCATAAAAGTTTGCACGCTTCTTTAGAATAATATGGCGCATGTGCTCAGCTAATTTGGTGAAGCTCTGCTCTTTTCCCCCCATTTTTCAGTCATTTAAATGTCATTTTGCATAGGGTAATACAGAGGCCTTCTCACCTTTATGACAGTTAAAGCGCCACCAATGGCCCGACGTCCATGAAAGTTTTCAAGCTTCTTCAGGATCACGTGACGCATGCGCATGCCCGATTTTGTGAGCTTGTATGCAAATCAGACAGCAAGATGGCCGCTTTCAGCCATTTCATGTGTTTTTTCCATAGAAATACATCATTTTGACACCCTTTTAACAGTTATAGCGCCACCAAGTGGCCAGTCGCTGCGCCCTTTTTCACGTGACCACAGAATGAGCTCGTACATGCGTGTGCTGAGTTTGGTGCAAAAATCTCGTTCCGTTCACGAGTTATAGCCAATTAAGCAAAATGGGCTCCTCCCACTTCGAACATTTTGGCGGCCCTTAGGGACCGTGAAGCGAAATTTACACTTTTTTTGATAATTATTGACAATCAGACTCCAGAGAATCTTGCCGCACTGGTTTGGTTCCGGTCGGGCCAAAAACCTAGGACTAGTTCGCGAAAGTAGGTTTTTGGAAAAACCCCAAATACCCTAAAATTTTCCCAGGGTGACGAGCAAATCCGAGGCATGCATCTGGTCCGCCTCGAGCCAAGGATTCCAGCGATATAAGACACTTGAGCCTACGCCTCACGGTTGATGAGTTATGAGCCGTTTCGTACTTTTGCCCGCTGTAGCGCCCCCGTCAGGCCGATCGGGGCGGGCCTTGGTGACGCTGTAGGCGGTGTGAGTACTATCAGCCCCCAAAGTTTCAAGTCTCCACGACTTACGGTTTGGTCTGCCCGATCAGTTTTATGTCTGAATGTTGCATCATGGGAAAATTAACAATTACAATAGGTGTTCAGCACTGAAGTGCTTGAACCCCTAATAAGTGGCTAAAAAAGGGCCACAAAAAAGGCCTCTAAAAAAAAACTATAGGGTCTAGGCGCTTGCCGTCTGCGATGCTGCGTTCCAAAAACTTTATCCAGCCTTCTAACATGTGCCTCGGAGAGGAAAAAGAACGTTTGTTGCCCTTTTAGCTCATTTATCATGGAAATGTGGTGCATTTTTTTTTTTACCTTTTAAACTGTGACACCCCCACTGATGGCCCGATCTCCATAAAAGTTTGCACGCTTCTTTAGAATAATATGGCGCATGTGCTCAGCTAATTTGGTGAAGCTCTGCTCTTTTCCCCCCATTTTTCAGTCATTTAAATGTCATTTTGCATAGGGTAATACAGAGGCCTTCTCACCTTTATGACAGTTAAAGCGCCACCAATGGCCCGACGTCCATGAAAGTTTTCAAGCTTCTTCAGGATCACGTGACGCATGCGCATGCCCGATTTTGTGAGCTTGTATGCAAATCAGACAGCAAGATGGCCGCTTTCAGCCATTTCATGTGTTTTTTCCATAGAAATACATCATTTTGACACCCTTTTAACAGTTATAGCGCCACCAAGTGGCCAGTCGCTGCGCCCTTTTTCACGTGACCACAGAATGAGCTCGTACATGCGTGTGCTGAGTTTGGTGCAAAAATCTCGTTCCGTTCACGAGTTATAGCCAATTAAGCAAAATGGGCTCCTCCCACTTCGAACATTTTGGCGGCCCTTAGGGACCGTGAAGCGAAATTTACACTTTTTTTGATAATTATTGACAATCAGACTCCAGAGAATCTTGCCGCACTGGTTTGGTTCCGGTCGGGCCAAAAACCTAGGACTAGTTCGCGAAAGTAGGTTTTTGGAAAAACCCCAAATACCCTAAAATTTTCCCAGGGTGACGAGCAAATCCGAGGCATGCATCTGGTCCGCCTCGAGCCAAGGATTCCAGCGATATAAGACACTTGAGCCTACGCCTCACGGTTGATGAGTTATGAGCCGTTTCGTACTTTTGCCCGCTGTAGCGCCCCCGTCAGGCCGATCGGGGCGGGCCTTGGTGACGCTGTAGGCGGTGTGAGTACTATCAGCCCCCAAAGTTTCAAGTCTCCACGACTTACGGTTTGGTCTGCCCGATCAGTTTTATGTCTGAATGTTGCATCATGGGAAAATTAACAATTACAATAGGTGTTCAGCACTGAAGTGCTTGAACCCCTAATAAGTGGCTAAAAAAGGGCCACAAAAAAGGCCTCTAAAAAAAAACTATAGGGTCTAGGCGCTTGCCGTCTGCGCTGCTGCGTTCCAAAAACTTTATCCAGCCTTCTAACATGTGCCTCGGAGAGGAAAAAGAACGTTTGTTGCCCTTTTAGCTCATTTATCATGGAAATGTGGTGCATTTTTTTTTTTACCTTTTAAACTGTGACACCCCCACTGATGGCCCGATCTCCATAAAAGTTTGCACGCTTCTTTAGAATAATATGGCGCATGTGCTCAGCTAATTTGGTGAAGCTCTGCTCTTTTCCCCCCATTTTTCAGTCATTTAAATGTCATTTTGCATAGGGTAATACAGAGGCCTTCTCACCTTTATGACAGTTAAAGCGCCACCAATGGCCCGACGTCCATGAAAGTTTTCAAGCTTCTTCAGGATCACGTGACGCATGCGCATGCCCGATTTTGTGAGCTTGTATGCAAATCAGACAGCAAGATGGCCGCTTTCAGCCATTTCATGTGTTTTTTCCATAGAAATACATCATTTTGACACCCTTTTAACAGTTATAGCGCCACCAAGTGGCCAGTCGCTGCGCCCTTTTTCACGTGACCACAGAATGAGCTCGTACATGCGTGTGCTGAGTTTGGTGCAAAAATCTCGTTCCGTTCACGAGTTATAGCCAATTAAGCAAAATGGGCTCCTCCCACTTCGAACATTTTGGCGGCCCTTAGGGACCGTGAAGCGAAATTTACACTTTTTTTGATAATTATTGACAATCAGACTCCAGAGAATCTTGCCGCACTGGTTTGGTTCCGGTCGGGCCAAAAACCTAGGACTAGTTCGCGAAAGTAGGTTTTTGGAAAAACCCCAAATACCCTAAAATTTTCCCAGGGTGACGAGCAAATCCGAGGCATGCATCTGGTCCGCCTCGAGCCAAGGATTCCAGCGATATAAGACACTTGAGCCTACGCCTCACGGTTGATGAGTTATGAGCCGTTTCGTACTTTTGCCCGCTGTAGCGCCCCCGTCAGGCCGATCGGGGCGGGCCTTGGTGACGCTGTAGGCGGTGTGAGTACTATCAGCCCCCAAAGTTTCAAGTCTCCACGACTTACGGTTTGGTCTGCCCGATCAGTTTTATGTCTGAATGTTGCATCATGGGAAAATTAACAATTACAATAGGTGTTCAGCACTGAAGTGCTTGAACCCCTAATAAGTGGCTAAAAAAGGGCCACAAAAAAGGCCTCTAAAAAAAAAACTATAGGGTCTAGGCGCTTGCCGTCTGCGCTGCTGCGTTCCAAAAACTTTATCCAGCCTTCTAACATGTGCCTCGGAGAGGAAAAAGAACGTTTGTTGCCCTTTTAGCTCATTTATCATGGAAATGTGGTGCATTTTTTTTTTTACCTTTTAAACTGTGACACCCCCACTGATGGCCCGATCTCCATAAAAGTTTGCACGCTTCTTTAGAATAATATGGCGCATGTGCTCAGCTAATTTGGTGAAGCTCTGCTCTTTTCCCCCCATTTTTCAGTCATTTAAATGTCATTTTGCATAGGGTAATACAGAGGCCTTCTCACCTTTATGACAGTTAAAGCGCCACCAATGGCCCGACGTCCATGAAAGTTTTCAAGCTTCTTCAGGATCACGTGACGCATGCGCATGCCCGATTTTGTGAGCTTGTATGCAAATCAGACAGCAAGATGGCCGCTTTCAGCCATTTCATGTGTTTTTTCCATAGAAATACATCATTTTGACACCCTTTTAACAGTTATAGCGCCACCAAGTGGCCAGTCGCTGCGCCCTTTTTCACGTGACCACAGAATGAGCTCGTACATGCGTGTGCTGAGTTTGGTGCAAAAATCTCGTTCCGTTCACGAGTTATAGCCAATTAAGCAAAATGGGCTCCTCCCACTTCGAACATTTTGGCGGCCCTTAGGGACCGTGAAGCGAAATTTACACTTTTTTTTGATAATTATTGACAATCAGACTCCAGAGAATCTTGCCGCACTGGTTTGGTTCCGGTCGGGCCAAAAACCTAGGACTAGTTCGCGAAAGTAGGTTTTTGGAAAAACCCCAAATACCCTAAAATTTTCCCAGGGTGACGAGCAAATCCGAGGCATGCATCTGGTCCGCCTCGAGCCAAGGATTCCAGCGATATAAGACACTTGAGCCTACGCCTCACGGTTGATGAGTTATGAGCCGTTTCGTACTTTTGCCCGCTGTAGCGCCCCCGTCAGGCCGATCGGGGCGGGCCTTGGTGACGCTGTAGGCGGTGTGAGTACTATCAGCCCCCAAAGTTTCAAGTCTCCACGACTTACGGTTTGGTCTGCCCGATCAGTTTTATGTCTGAATGTTGCATCATGGGAAAATTAACAATTACAATAGGTGTTCAGCACTGAAGTGCTTGAACCCCTAATAAGTGGCTAAAAAAGGGCCACAAAAAGGCCTCTAAAAAAAAAACTATATGGTCTAGGCGTTTGCCGTCTGCGCTGCTGCGTTCCAAAAACTTTATCCAGCCTTCTAACATGTGCCTCGGAGAGGAAAAAGAACGTTTGTTGCCCTTTTAGCTCATTTATCATGGAAATGTGGTGCATTTTTTTTTTTTACCTTTTAAACTGTGACACCCCCACTGATGGCCCGATCTCCATAAAAGTTTGCACGCTTCTTTAGAATAATATGGCGCATGTGCTCAGCTAATTTGGTGAAGCTCTGCTCTTTTCCCCCCATTTTTCAGTCATTTAAATGTCATTTTGCATAGGGTAATACAGAGGCCTTCTCACCTTTATGACAGTTAAAGCGCCACCAATGGCCCGACGTCCATGAAAGTTTTCAAGCTTCTTCAGGATCCCGTGACGCATGCGCATGCCCGATTTTGTGAGCTTGTATGCAAATCAGACAGCAAGATGGCCGCTTTCAGCCATTTCATGTGTTTTTTCCATAGAAATACATCATTTTGACACCCTTTTAACAGTTATAGCGCCACCAAGTGGCCAGTCGCTGCGCCCTTTTTCACGTGACCACAGAATGAGCTCGTACATGCGTGTGCTGAGTTTGGTGCAAAAATCTCGTTCCGTTCACGAGTTATAGCCAATTAAGCAAAATGGGCTCCTCCCACTTCGAACATTTTGGCGGCCCTTAGGGACCGTGAAGCGAAATTTACACTTTTTTTTGATAATTATTGACAATCAGACTCCAGAGAATCTTGCCGCACTGGTTTGGTTCCGGTCGGGCCAAAAACCTAGGACTAGTTCGCGAAAGTAGGTTTTTGGAAAAACCCCAAATACCCTAAAATTTTCCCAGGGTGACGAGCAAATCCGAGGCATGCATCTGGTCCGCCTCGAGCCAAGGATTCCAGCGATATAAGACACTTGAGCCTACGCCTCACGGTTGATGAGTTATGAGCCGTTTCGTACTTTTGCCCGCTGTAGCGCCCCCGTCAGGCCGATCGGGGCGGGCCTTGGTGACGCTGTAGGCGGTGTGAGTACTATCAGCCCCCAAAGTTTCAAGTCTCCACGACTTACGGTTTGGTCTGCCCGATCAGTTTTATGTCTGAATGTTGCATCATGGGAAAATTAACAATTACAATAGGTGTTCAGCACTGAAGTGCTTGAACCCCTAATAAGTGGCTAAAAAAGGGCCACAAAAAGGCCTCTAAAAAAAAAACTATATGGTCTAGGCGCTTGCCGTCTGCGCTGCTGCGTTCCAAAAACTTTATCCAGCCTTCTAACATGTGCCTCGGAGAGGAAAAAGAACGTTTGTTGCCCTTTTAGCTCATTTATCATGGAAATGTGGTGCATTTTTTTTTTTTACCTTTTAAACTGTGACACCCCCACTGATGGCCCGATCTCCATAAAAGTTTGCACGCTTCTTTAGAATAATATGGCGCATGTGCTCAGCTAATTTGGTGAAGCTCTGCTCTTTTCCCCCCATTTTTCAGTCATTTAAATGTCATTTTGCATAGGGTAATACAGAGGCCTTCTCACCTTTATGACAGTTAAAGCGCCACCAATGGCCCGACGTCCATGAAAGTTTTCAAGCTTCTTCAGGATCCCGTGACGCATGCGCATGCCCGATTTTGTGAGCTTGTATGCAAATCAGACAGCAAGATGGCCGCTTTCAGCCATTTCATGTGTTTTTTCCATAGAAATACATCATTTTGACACCCTTTTAACAGTTATAGCGCCACCAAGTGGCCAGTCGCTGCGCCCTTTTTCACGTGACCACAGAATGAGCTCGTACATGCGTGTGCTGAGTTTGGTGCAAAAATCTCGTTCCGTTCACGAGTTATAGCCAATTAAGCAAAATGGGCTCCTCCCACTTCGAACATTTTGGCGGCCCTTAGGGACCGTGAAGCGAAATTTACACTTTTTTTTGATAATTATTGACAATCAGACTCCAGAGAATCTTGCCGCACTGGTTTGGTTCCGGTCGGGCCAAAAACCTAGGACTAGTTCGCGAAAGTAGGTTTTTGGAAAAACCCCAAATACCCTAAAATTTTCCCAGGGTGACGAGCAAATCCGAGGCATGCATCTGGTCCGCCTCGAGCCAAGGATTCCAGCGATATAAGACACTTGAGCCTACGCCTCACGGTTGATGAGTTATGAGCCGTTTCGTACTTTTGCCCGCTGTAGCGCCCCCGTCAGGCCGATCGGGGCGGGCCTTGGTGACGCTGTAGGCGGTGTGAGTACTATCAGCCCCCAAAGTTTCAAGTCTCCACGACTTACGGTTTGGTCTGCCCGATCAGTTTTATGTCTGAATGTTGCATCATGGGAAAATTAACAATTACAATAGGTGTTCAGCACTGAAGTGCTTGAACCCCTAATAAGTGGCTAAAAAAGGGCCACAAAAAGGCCTCTAAAAAAAAAACTATATGGTCTAGGCGCTTGCCGTCTGCGCTGCTGCGTTCCAAAAACTTTATCCAGCCTTCTAACATGTGCCTCGGAGAGGAAAAAGAACGTTTGTTGCCCTTTTAGCTCATTTATCATGGAAATGTGGTGCATTTTTTTTTTTTACCTTTTAAACTGTGACACCCCCACTGATGGCCCGATCTCCATAAAAGTTTGCACGCTTCTTTAGAATAATATGGCGCATGTGCTCAGCTAATTTGGTGAAGCTCTGCTCTTTTCCCCCCATTTTTCAGTCATTTAAATGTCATTTTGCATAGGGTAATACAGAGGCCTTCTCACCTTTATGACAGTTAAAGCGCCACCAATGGCCCGACGTCCATGAAAGTTTTCAAGCTTCTTCAGGATCACGTGACGCATGCGCATGCCCGATTTTGTGAGCTTGTATGCAAATCAGACAGCAAGATGGCCGCTTTCAGCCATTTCATGTGTTTTTTCCATAGAAATACATCATTTTGACACCCTTTTAACAGTTATAGCGCCACCAAGTGGCCAGTCGCTGCGCCCTTTTTCACGTGACCACAGAATGAGCTCGTACATGCGTGTGCTGAGTTTGGTGCAAAAATCTCGTTCCGTTCACGAGTTATAGCCAATTAAGCAAAATGGGCTCCTCCCACTTCGAACATTTTGGCGGCCCTTAGGGACCGTGAAGCGAAATGTACACTTTTTTTTGATAATTATTGACAGTCAGACTCCAGAGAATCTTGCCGCACTGGTTTGGTTCCGGTCGGGCCAAAAACCTAGGACTAGTTCGCGAAAGTAGGTTTTTGGAAAAACCCCAAATACCCTAAAATTTTCCCAGGGTGACGAGCAAATCCGAGGCATGCATCTGGTCCGCCTCGAGCCAAGGATTCCAGCGATATAAGACACTTGAGCCTACGCCTCACGGTTGATGAGTTATGAGCCGTTTCGTACTTTTGCCCGCTGTAGCGCCCCCGTCAGGCCGATCGGGGCGGGCCTTGGTGACGCTGTAGGCGGTGTGAGTACTATCAGCCCCCAAAGTTTCAAGTCTCCACGACTTACGGTTTGGTCTGCCCGATCAGTTTTATGTCTGAATGTTGCATCATGGGAAAATTAACAATTACAATAGGTGTTCAGCACTGAAGTGCTTGAACCCCTAATAAGTGGCTAAAAAAGGGCCACAAAAAGGCCTCTAAAAAAAAAACTATAGGGTCTAGGCGCTTGCCGTCTGCGCTGCTGCGTTCCAAAAACTTTATCCAGCCTTCTAACATGTGCCTCGGAGAGGAAAAAGAACGTTTGTTGCCCTTTTAGCTCATTTATCATGGAAATGTGGTGCATTTTTTTTTACCTTTTAAACTGTGACACCCCCACTGATGGCCCGATCTCCATAAAAGTTTGCACGCTTCTTTAGAATAATATGGCGCATGTGCTCAGCTAATTTGGTGAAGCTCTGCTCTTTTCCCCCCATTTTTCAGTCATTTAAATGTCATTTTGCATAGGGTAATACAGAGGCCTTCTCACCTTTATGACAGTTAAAGCGCCACCAATGGCCCGACGTCCATGAAAGTTTTCAAGCTTCTTCAGGATCACGTGACGCATGCGCATGCCCGATTTTGTGAGCTTGTATGCAAATCAGACAGCAAGATGGCCGCTTTCAGCCATTTCATGTGTTTTTTCCATAGAAATACATCATTTTGACACCCTTTTAACAGTTATAGCGCCACCAAGTGGCCAGTCGCTGCGCCCTTTTTCACGTGACCACAGAATGAGCTCGTATATTCGTGTGCTGAGTTTGGTGCAAAAATCTCGTTCCGTTCACGAGTTATAGCCAATTAAGCAAAATGGGCTCCTCCCACTTCGAACATTTTGGCGGCCCTTAGGGACCGTGAAGCGAAATTTACACTTTTTTTTGATAATTATTGACAGTCAGACTCCAGAGAATCTTGCCGCACTGGTTTGGTTCCGGTCGGGCCAAAAACCTAGGACTAGTTCGCGAAAGTAGGTTTTTGGAAAAACCCCAAATACCCTAAAATTTTCCCAGGGTGACGAGCAAATCCGAGGCATGCATCTGGTCCGCCTCGAGCCAAGGATTCCAGCGATATAAGACACTTGAGCCTACGCCTCACGGTTGATGAGTTATGAGCCGTTTCGTACTTTTGCCCGCTGTAGCGCCCCCGTCAGGCCGATCGGGGCGGGCCTTGGTGACGCTGTAGGCGGTGTGAGTACTATCAGCCCCCAAAGTTTCAAGTCTCCACGACTTACGGTTTGGTCTGCCCGATCAGTTTTATGTCTGAATGTTGCATCATGGGAAAATTAACAATTACAATAGGTGTTCAGCACTGAAGTGCTTGAACCCCTAAAAATCAGCACAATTACAATAGGGTTTCAGCACTTCGTGCTTGAACCCCTAAAAATCAGCACAATTACAATAGGGTTTCAGCACTTCGTGCTTGAACCCCTAATAATTAAAGCTGCAAGCAGCATTTATCGGGGTTCAAGCAGTTAAAGCCTTTTAAGCATTTAAGCACAAAAGCATCAAAAGTTAAGATTTATTTAGCAAGCATGTAACCACGGACATAATAGATGGAAAAGACCATTTACAGCCAATACAGGCAGTTTACCATGGGATATATATGGTTTTAAAGCTTTTTAACAGTTATAGCGCCACCTATGGTCCGATCTCCATAGAATTGTTTACTGTGACCTCAAATTGAACCCATACACATGTGTACTGAGTTTGGTGAAGATATCTCATTTACTTCTTGAGTTATAGCCATTTTAGTAAAATAGGCTCCTCCCACAACAATTTAGCACATTCTAGTATTATTTACTATGATTCTAGCATGATTTGCCATATTCTAGCATAATTTACCATGATATACTACATTCTAGTATGATTTACCATTGTTTACTGTGATTCTAGCATGGATTACCATAGTTTATCATGATTTATCATAGTTTACCATGATTTACCCTGTTCTAGCATAGTTTACCATGATTTACCATGTTCTAGCATGATTTACCATGATATACCACATTCTAACATGATTTACCATAGTTTATTATGATTTATCATGGCTTACCATGATTTACCCTGTTCTAGCATAGTTTACCATGATTTACCATGTTCTAGCATGATGTACCATGATATACTATGTTCTAGAATGATGTACCAGGATTGTAGTATGATTTACCTTGATACACCACATTCTAGTATCATTTATTGATTTACCATGTTTTTAGTGTGATTTAACCATGATTTACCACATTGCTAGCAATTATGTGAAGTATCAGTAAAAATGAAGTGATAAACTCTGACAAAATATGATTGTGCTACAATAGTAATTGTTATATAAGTGATTTTTTAGTGTTTTATTGTTATATAAGTGATTTTTAGTGTCTAATGAATGCAAAAGCATATGTGGGTAGACATTAATAAGTAGAATGGCCAGCAGAGGGCAGTAGAAGACCACATATTGGCTCACTTTCACTTTAAACTTCTTGATTTTCACCATTTTTCTGCACTAAAGCAAAGCAGTTTTTCCATTTTAAATCCATAATGCATGTTAACACACACACACACACACACACACACACACAAGACAAATGTTGTTTTTTCAATGCTATTGGGATATGTCATTATGAAAATATATTTGAATGGTCTATAAACATTTCACAAAGTCTTTGTAAGCTATTAATCAGATCATTCAGAATTTATTCAGAAACCTAAGACTACACACACACATTATATTGTAGATACAGACATTTGAAATATATGATGTGATCAAACTGTCAATACTAATAATTTAACAGATGGATTTTTGACTAAATGTAATTGTAAATGTTAAAATAGTGATTTTATAAAGTCTAAATATAAATTATAGAACAATATGACAACATGACTATTTTAAACAGCAGGGGGCAGTAAAATACCACTTCTTGGCTTAATATGTCATTATATTCATATCATTTTCACCTTTTTAACTGTTATAGAGGCAAATTTTGTCAGATCTGTCTGAAAATTTTCATGCATGTTCAGAGTGATATTTCACATGTTCTGACTTGTTTTTAAGAAGGTTTGAACATTCATTAAAGAGATATAGGCTTTCGGGGACACTTGGTAAAGGCCACATTTTGAAGTGAACCTATTATAGCTACCCAAATGAAGTAGTTCAACTTTTTCTGACAATTATTGTTCTAGTGAGTCCAGAGAATTGTATTGCACTAGTTTTTAACATTATGATATGAAAATTATATATTCAGAGATGGAAAAGACCATTTACAGTCAATACAGGCAGTTTACCATAGGAAATATATGGTTTTAAAGATTTTTAACAGTTATAGCGCCACCTATCGTCCGATCTCCATGAAATTTTGCATGCTTGTTAATGATGTTATGTCACATAAGTTCACCAATTTTTGTGAAGTTCTGGGTTTTTATTTAGGATTTATAGGCTTTTTAATGTATTTTTCCATGCCCATTTTATAAATGATCCTATTACAGCCATCCAAATGCAAAAGTTCAACTTTTTTTTGATAATTATTGATCTAGAGAGTCCAGAGAATTGTCCTAGACTGGTCTGGTTCCGATCGGGCAAAAAACCTAGGACTAGTTCGCAAAAGTAGGTTTTAAACATATTCATGAATATTTAATGAACGGTTTGATTGACAGAAATGGTTCTTGAGGCAAAGTTGTTCAGCATGAGCAGATATATCAAATGATATGCTTTTTGTGACGATAAGTGTAACACCACGTGATTACAGAGCCAAAAAACTCGTTAGCGCCAACTAGTGGCCGATTTCTTTCAAAATTCTTACAGACCTCTAGGGCCATGAGTCGAACATGCCCATCGAGTTTCGTTCTGATCGGCCTCCGTTAACCTTGTCTAATAGGTGCTCAACTTCATTGGCCAATGGCGGCCATGTTTTTTGAGATACGCCAATGTCCTCATAGACATACATGGCACCTTGGACCAAGACACTGCATACCAATTTTCCAGTCAATCGGACTAACGGTCAGGTGGTTATAGCCCTTTTCATGTTTTTTTCATGTTATAGCGCCACCTAGTGTTCAATCGTCGCGATTTTTTTACTGTGACCCCAGAATGAACCCATACACATGTGTACCGAGTTTGGTGAAGCTATCTTATTTACTTTTTAAGTTATAGCCATTTTAGTAAAATAGGCTCCTCCCACAACGATTATTTTGCGCCCCCTAGCGTCCATGAATCGAAATTTCAACATTTTTTCGATAATTATTGATCTTCAGACTCCAGAGAACATTTCTGCACTGGTTTGGCTCCGATCGGGCAAAAAACCAGGGACTAGTTCGCAAAAGTAGATTTTCGACAAAATTCAAAATGGCGGAAAATCTATCATGACGGAAATGAAATCGGAGATATACGTTTTGTTCGTCAGGCGTCCAGCTTTCCAATGATATAAGACACTTGAGTCTGCGACATACGGTCTAGGAGTTATGAGCAGTTTCGCGCTTTTGGTTGCTATAGCGCCACCTATGGGCCAATCGGGGTCATAATCTCTGAACCTCTCCTCGATTTTTGTACTACCATCTGGCAAAGTTTCAATGCTCTAGCCCTTACGGTTTGGGCTGCACGATGCGTTTTACGGCAGAATAATAATAATAATAATAATTAAAGCTGCAAGCAGCATTTATCGGGGTTCAAGCATTTAAGGCCTTTAAGCACATAAGCATTTAAGACATTAAGATTTATTTAGAAAGCTTTTAACCACTGAAATAATAGATGGAAAAGTCCATTTACAGCCAATACAGGCAAGCTTTTTAACAGTTATAGCGCCACCTATAGTCCGATCTCCATGATATTTTGCATGCTTGTTAATGATGTTGTGGCACATATGCTCACCAATTTTCGTGAAGTTCTGAGTTTTCGTTTAGGATTTATAGGCTTTTGAGTGCATTTTGCCACGCCCATTTTCTTTATGACCCAATATACCCATGCGCAAAATGCAAAAGTTCAACTTTTTTTTGATAATTATTGATCTAGAGTGTCCAGAGAATTGTCATAGACTGGTCTGGTTTCGATCGGGCGATAAACCTAGGACTAGTTCGTAAAAGTAGGTTTTTAACATAATTACGAATATTTAATAAACGGTTTAATTGACAGCATTAGTTCTAGAGGCAAAGTTGTTCAGCATGAGCAGATCTATCAGATGATATGCATTTTGTGACGATAAGTGTAACACCACGTGATTACAGAGCCATAAAACTCGTTAGCGCCAACTAGTGGCCGATTTCTTTCAAAACTCTTACAGACCTCTAGGGCCATGAGTCGAACATGCCCATCGAGTTTCGTTCCGATCGGCCTCCGTTAACCTTGTTTAATAGGTGCTCAAACCTCATTGGCCAATGGCGGCCATGTTTTTCGAGATATGCCAATATCCTTTTAGACATACATGGCCCCTTGGGCCAAGACACTGCATACCAAATTTCAAGTCAATCGGACTAACGGTCAGGTGTCTACATGTTTTTTTTGTTTTATAGCGCCACCATGTGGCCAATCGACGCATTTTTTTTACTGTGACCTCAGATTGACCTTCTACACATGTTTACCAAGTTTGGTGAAGTTTACTGAATTACTTCTTGAGTTATAGCCATTTTAGTAAAATAGGCTCCTCCCACAACGTTAATTTTGCACCCCCTAGCGACCGTGAATCGAAATTTCAACTTTTTTTCGATAATTATTGATCTTCAGACTCCACAGAACAATTCTGCACTGGTTTGGTTCCGATCGGGCAAAAAACCAGGGACTAGTTCGCAAAAGTAGGTTTTCGACAAAATTCAAAATGGCGGAAAATCTATCATGACGGAAATAAAATCGGAGATATACGTTTTGTTCGTCAGGCGTCCAGCTTTCCAATGATATAAGACACTTGAGTCTATGACTTACGGTCTAGGAGTTATGAGCAGTTTCGCGCTTTTGGTTGCTATAGCGCCACCTATGGGCCAATCGGGGTCATAATTTGATAACCTCTCCTCGATTTTTGTACTACCATATGGCAAAGTTTCAAAGCTCTAGCCCTTACGGTTTGGGCTGCACGATGCGTTTTACGGCAGAATAATAATAATAATAATAATAATAAAAATCAGCACAATTACAATAGGGTTTCAGCACTTCGTGCTTGAACCCCTAATTAAAGCTGCAAGCAGCATTTATCGGGGTTCAAGCAGTTAAGGCCTTTAAGGCATTTAAGCACAAAAGCATCAAAAGTTATTAAGATTTATTTAGCAAGCATGTAACCACTGACATAATAGATGGAAAAGACCATTTACAGCCAATACAGGCAATTTGCCATGGGATATATATTGTTTTAAAGCTTTTTAACAGTTATAGCGCCACCTATGGTCCGATCTCCATAAAATTGTTTACTGTGACCTCAAATTGAACCCATACACATGTGTACTGAGTTTGGTGAAGATATCTCATTTACTTCTTGAGTTATAGCCATTTGAGTAAAATAGGCTCCTCCCACAACGATTTGCCACATTCTAGAATTATTTAATATGATTCTAGCATGATTTACTATCATATACCATGTTCCAGAATGATTTATTAGGATTCTAGCATGATTTACCTTGATACACCTCATTTCAGTATTATTTACTATGATTTACAATGTTTCTAGCATGATTAACCACATTACTAGCAATTATGTGAAGTGTCAGTGCAAATGAGGTGATGAACACTGACAAAATATTATTGTGTTATAATAGTTAGTTATATACGTGATTTTTAGTGTGTGTCCAAGTATGAATGCAAAAGCACATGTAAAATATTTCATTATTAAGTAGAATGGCCAGCAGAGGGCACTAGAAGACCACTTATTGGCTCACTTTCACTTTAAACCAGTTTTCTGCACTAAAGCAAACCAGTTTTTCCATGTTAACTCAATGCATGCTTACACACACACACACACACACACACACACACACACACACACACACACATACACACACACACACACACATACACACACAGTATAGTTAACCATGATTTACCATGATATACCACGTTCTAGTATTATTTACCAGGAGATAAACGACAATCTAGTATTATTTACTTTGATTTACCATGTTTCTAGCCTGATTTATCACATTACTAGCAATTATTTGAAGTGTCAGTGCAAATAAAGTGATTAACACTGACAAAATATGATTGTGTTATAATAGTTATTGCTATATAAGTGATTTTTTTAGTGTGTATTCAAGTATGAATGCAAGCACATGTTAAAATATTTCATTAATAGGTAGAATGGCCAGCAGAGGGCACTAGAAGACCACTTATTGGCTCACTTTCACTTTAAACCAGTTTTCTGTACTAAAGCAAACCAGTTTATCCATGTTAACTCAATGCATGCTTACACACACACACACACACACACACACACACACACACACACACACACACACACACACACACACACACACACACACACACACACACACACACACACACAGACACACACACACAGCATAGTTAACCATGATTTACCATGATTTACCACATTACTAGCAATTATTTGAAGTGTCAGTGCAAATAAAGTGATTAACACTGACAAAATATGATTGTGTTATAATAGTTATTGCTATATAAGTGATTTTTAGTGTGTATTCAAGTATAAATGCAAGCACATGTGGAAAAATTTAATTAATAAGTAGAATGGCCAGCAGAGGGCAGTAGAAGACCACTTATTGGCTCACTTTCACTTTAAACCTCATGATTTTGACCAGTTTTCTGCACTAAAGCAAACCAGTGTTTCCATGTTAACTCAATAATGCATACTTGCTACATATGCTACACACAATAATGCTACACACACACACACACACACACACACACACACACAAATGTTTTAGTGATATTGGTGTCACATTCACCTTCATCACATTCACCTTCTGTCTTCATCACATTCACTATCTGTCGTCATCACCTGCACCTGCTCCTCATCACCCTCCTCATCATCACCTGCTCCTCATCATCATAACCGTCACCTGTTGTCCTTGTCTTGATCTGTGTATTTAAGTTCCCCTCTCATCCATTATCATTGTCGGTTATTGTTTGTGCACTAGCACTCTGTTATGTTTGTTTTCATGTTGGAAAATAAAACCTTTGTTATATTTGTACCACACACACACACACACACACACACACACACACACACACACACACACACACCATCATTTATCATGATTTACCATGGCTGATACCAATACCAATATGAGAAAATGACTATTTTAAACAGCGGGGGGCAGTAAAATACCACTTATTGGCTTAACATGCCATTAATTCATATCATTTTCACCTTTTTAACTGTTATAGAGGCAAATTTTGTCCGATCTGTCTGAAAATTTTCATGCTTGTTCAGGGTGATATTTCACACGTTCTGACTTGTTTTTAAGAAGGTCTGAGCATTGATTAAAGAGATATAGGCTTTCGGGGACACTTGGTAAAGGCCAGATTTTGAAGTGAACCTATTATAGCTATCCAAATGAAGTAGTTCAACTTTTTCTGACAATTATTGATCTAGTGAGTCCAGAGAATTGTATTGCACTAGTTTTGAACATTATGATATGAAAATTATATGATCAGAGATGGAAAAGACCATTTACAGCCAATACAGGCAGTTTACCATAGGAAATATATGATTTTAAAGCTTTTTAACAGTTATAGCGCCACCTATCGTCCGATCTCCATAGAATTTTTCATGCTTGTTAATGATGTTATGTCACATATGCTGACCAATTTTTGTGAAGTTCTGAGTTTTTATTTAGGATTTCTAGGCTTTTTAATGTATTTTGACACGCCCATTTTATAAATGACCCTATTAGAGCCATCCAAATGCAAAAGTTCAACTTTTTTTTGATAGTTTTTGATCTAGAGAGTCCAGAGAATTGTCCTAGACTGGTCTGGTTCCGATCGGGCGAAAAACCTAGGACTAGTTCGCAAAAGTAGGTTTTTAACATGTTTGCGAATATTTAATGAACGGTTTGATTGACAGCAATGGTTCTTGAGGCAAAGTTGTTCAGGATGAGGAGATCTATCAAATGATATGCATATTGTGTGGATATTTGTAACACCACGTGATTACAGAGCCATAAAACTCGTTAGCGCCAACTAGTGGCCGATTTCTTTCAAAATTCTTACAGACCTCTAGGGCCTTGAGTCGAACATGCCCATCGAGTTTCGTTCCGATCGGCCTCCGTTAACCTTGTCTAATAGGTGCTCAAATTTCATTGGCCGATGGCGGCCATGTTTTTTGAGATACGCCAATGTCCTCATACACATACATGGCACCTTGGACCAAGACACTGCATACCAATTTTCAAGTCAATCGGACTAACGGTCAGGTGGTTATAGCCTGTTTTATGTTTTTTTCATGTTATAGCGCCACCATGTGGCCAATCGCCGCGGTTTTTTTACTGTGACCTCAGATTGACCTCTTACACATGTGTACCAAGTTTGGTGAAGATACCTCATTTACTTCTGGAGTTATAGCCATTTTAGTAAAATAGGCCCTGCCCACGACGTACGTTTTGGCGCCCCTTAGCGTCCGTGAATCGAAATTTCAACTTTTTTTCGATAGTTTTTGATATTCAGCCTCAAGAGAACATTTCTGCACTGGATTGGTTCCGATCGGGCGAAAAACCTAGGACTAGTTCGCAAAAGTAGGTTTTTGACAAAATTCAAAATGGCGGAAAATCTATCATGGCGGAAATGAAATCGGAGATATACGTTTTGTTCGTCAGGCGTCCAGCTTTCCAATGATATAAGACACTTGAGTCTACGACATACGGTCTAGTAGTTATGAGCAGTTTTGCGCTTTTGGTTGCTATAGCGCCACCTATGGGCCAATCGGGGTCATACTTTTATAGGTTCTCCCCAAATTGAGGACTACCATTTGGCCAAGTTTCAAGGTTCCAGCTCTTACGGTTTGGTCTGCACGATGCGTTTAAGGGGAAAATAATAATAATAATAATAATAATAATAATAAAAATCAGTACAATTACAATAGGGTTTCAGCACTTCGTGCTTGAACCCCTAATTAAAGCTGCAAGCAGCATTTAGCGGGGTTCAAGCATTTAGGGTCTTTAAGCACATAAGGCAGTTTAGTGAGTTTTTGTTTAGGATTTACAGGCTTTTGAGTGTTTTTTGCCATAACCATTTTCTAAATGATCCTGTTATGGCTACCCAATGGGTAAAGTTTAAGTTTTTTATATAATTATTGATCTAGAGCTTCCAGAAAATTGTACTGCACTGGTATATTTCCGATCGGGCTAAAAACCGATGGCGGCATAGACATACATGGCACCTTGGACCAAGACACTGCATGCCAATTTTAAAGTCAATCGAACTAATGGTCAGGTGGTTATAGCCCTTTTCCTGTTTTTGTGATTATATGGCCTGATCTCCATTTTAAATAATTATTTTAAAGGTGCTGTAGAATGCATTGATATATTTTAAATTGTTCTCTGATATCTCTGAAACAGAAATGTCTTCAACAGTCAAGTAGTGGATAAAATCACTAATGTTACTTTCTGCTTGCGGTAGGGGTTGTAATGGAAATATAACATTAGTTGGAACTGCCCCCTTCTTCAGTATCAAACAATGAGCGAAACCTGCTTGATATTGTCCCACTCCCAGGTTAGAAAAACTGTCTGTGGTAAAATGGGCAGAGCAAACTAACAGCTTTGAATTAAAATGGTGAGGTATCCTGTTGTAAACATCAACCATGCCTGTTGACAGTTTTGTGGGAAGGGAATGAAAAGTTCTCAAATCTGCAGCACAGCCTCGAACATAACATTTATATCCATGATCTGCCATTTTCACTATTGTCCTTGCTTGCTTCTTCACAATACCTGCAGATCTTCTGATGATTCAGCTGTGCAGGTCCACGTTAACACTGCCTGGCCTAGAACATGGGCTGGTATATGCAAATTTGGGGGGTATAAATATTAATGATCCTGACTCCAACGTCACAGTCAGTGTTATGCTGGGATTCACTCATTTTTCAGCGGTCTTTTGCAAACAGGAGATTTACACATGAAGGAGGAAACAATGGTGTTTGAGGCTCACGGTATGTCAGTTCCATGTCCAGAACTCTTATCATTCAACTATGCCAAGATAAATACAGTTTTCAATTGTATGGCACCTTTAAAATAGATGATTAGTAATATAATGCTTACTTGTAGTCTGAAATGGCTTTAACAAAAGAAGAAAAATAGTCTTAGATTTCTGTTCACTCTAATCATGTACAAATAAAGTAGCACATTAAGATTACATTTATTTGAATGCATTAGTGAGTGTGTGATTGTGCTGTGTGTGCAGCGTATCAATACTAAAAGTGAAGGTGTAGTTGATATCTTTGGTGATAATATCTGTAGTAATCATAAAAAAATCAATTAAGAAATAAAGAATTAAAATTACAAATAATATTCTATTAAGATATGAGTTACAATAACATGATTTGCAATAGTAATAATATCAATAATATATGCACAATACACACAGATTAGACTATCAGGTCTGTGTCTTACAAAAACATTAGTATTGCAGCCAATGTGAGTCTGTGGGATTTATAAACAGACAAAATATGATTTGAAATGTTATTTTAATGATTTTATTAAGTTTAAACAATATTTCAAATGGAAAAAAAATGAAAAATAATATTTTAGTGAGCAGAATGAACCAATGAGTGGTCTTCATCTGGTGGTTAAAATGTAAATGAAAACAATAATACTTAAACAATAATACTTAATACACTAACCATGCTTGAACACACACATGCACACACATTTTGTTGTAGATGTAGATATTTAAAATAAAAGATAGGTAACAAAATGATAATTGCAAATCTCCTCTGTATAACACCATTTTCAGATTGAGGGGCAGAATTGTTCAAACTGAGAGCTCAGTACAAATGAAGTGATAAACTTTGACAAAACATGATTGTGTTATAATAGGTGATTTTCATGCAAGTAATTATATACTTTATACAAAAATTAATGCAAAAGCACAGGTGAAAATATTTTATTAAGTAGAATGTCCTGCAGAGGGCAGTAGAAGACCACTAATTGACTCACTTTCATTTGAAAGACTTTTTTATCCACCAGTAAAACAAAGCAGTTTCTCCATGTTCTTTCCATTAAGCATGCTTACACACACAGACACACACAAACACATCCACACACACATCCACACACACACACACACACACACACACACACACACACACACACAAAGATAAATATGTTTTCCATGTTTTTAGGATGTGATATTGTGAAAATATCTTTTAATGGTCTAACCATTTCACATATTTCTTTGTGATCTGTATTACCAGTCCGTAATAATAATAATAATAATAATATTTAATTGTCTATAGGCATTTCTTTATCTAATAATATAAAACTTCATAATAATCATAATAAAAAATTAAAAAATAAAATATATACAAATATCATAATAAAATAAAAAACATCATAATAAAAAAGATTGCTTTTTAAAGCATTTGTTTGTTTCCCAATACTGACAGCGAATAAAAAGATCATGTGTAATCCTGCTGCTCCCTCCAGTGGACAACAGTGGTGTGTTTCTAGTGGTGCAACAGTTGAAGTGATTGATTGAATTAATGAATGAATGAATGGGAATTTGGTTTATCTTTTACTTTTATTAAAAGAATTTGGAATTTGGTTTCACTTTTATCTCCGGAACCAAAAGGCGAAAAATTCTGAAACTCAGAGCATAGATAGTGCTTGAGGAGTCTTGTTGAATGAGACCATCGCGGTGTTTTGGGGCGATTGGGACCGGGAGTTCTGATCGTTCAAAGGCATATATTTCAGGGCTTTTATCTCTGGAAGGCCCGAGGCCCGCGACGATACGTTTCGATCAAGAGAGGTCCTTACCATCAAAATTTGAGCGTGCAGCGTCTTTCCGTTTTCGAGTTATGAGTGAATTTGTACTGGGGGGGCGTGGCCTAAATGGCGGCCTCCGTTTTTACTTTCGTTTCAGGATTCCATTCCTTAATTTGACAGAATTGTCAATAGTAATACTTCAATAGATGAGTTTTGACAAAATGTGATTGTAAATGTTAAAATAATGATTTTATAAAGTCTAAATATAAATTATATAACAATATTAGGGAGTAGTATGATGAAATGACAGCAGGGGGCAGTACAATACCACTTATTGACTTAATATGCCATGTTATATCATTTTTACCTTTTTAACTGTTATAGAGGCAAATTTTGTCCGATCTGTCTGAAATTTTTCATGCTTCTTAAGAGCAGAACTTCTTAAGTTCTGACTTGTTTTTATTAAAGAGATATAGGCTTTCGGGGACACTTGGTAAAGGCCACATTTTGAAGTGAACCTATTATAGCTAACCAAATGAAGTAGTTCAACTTTTTCTGACAATTATTGATCTAGTGAGTACAGAGAATTGTATTGCACTAGTTTTGAACATTATGATATGAAAATTATATGATCAGAGATTTACAGACCATTTTACAGATCAGACCATTTACAGCCAATACAGGCAGTTTACCATAGGAAACATATGGTTTTAAAGCCTTTTAACTGTTATAGCGCCACATTTGGTCCGATCTCCAAAAAATTTTGCATGCTTGTTAATGATGATATGTCACATATGCTCACCAATTTTTGTGAAGTTCTGAGTTTTCATTTAGGATTTATAGGCTTTTGAGTGTATTTTGCAACGCCCATTTTATAAATGACCCTATTACAGCCACTCAAATGCAAAAGTTCAACTTTTTTTTGATAATTATTGATCTAGAGAGTCCAGAGAATTGTCCTAGACTGGTCTGGTTCAGATCGGGCGAAAAACCTAGGACTAGTTCGCAAAAGTAGGTTTTTAACATGTTTGCGAATATTTAATGAACGGTTTGATTGACAGCAATGGTTATTGAGGCAAAGTTGTTCAGCATGAGCAGATCTATCAAATGATATGCATTTTGTGACAATAAGTGTAACACCATGTGATTACAGAGCCATAAAACTCGTTAGCGCCAACTAGTGGCCGATTTCTTTCAAAATTTTTACAGACCTCTAGGGCCATGAGTCGAACATGCCCATCGAGTTTCGTTCCGATCGGCCTCCGTTAACCTTGTCTAATAGGTGCTCGACTTCATTGGCCAATGGCGGCCATGTTTTTTGAGATACGTCAATGTCCTCATAGACATACATGGCACCTTGGACCAAGACACTGCATACCAATTTTCAAGTCAATCAGACTAACGGTCAGGTGGTTATAGCCCTTTTCATGTTTTTTTCATGTTATAGCGCCACCTAGTGTTCAATCGTCGCTATTTTGTTACTGTGACCCCAGATTGAAATCCTACATATGTGTACCCAGTTTGGTGAAGCTATCTCATTTACTTTTTGAGTTATAGCCATTTTAGTAAAATAGGCTCCTCCCACAACGTTCATTTTGAGCCCCCTAGCGACTTTGAATCGAAATATCGACGTTATTTCGATAATTATTGATCTTCAGACTCCAGAGAACATTTCTGCACTGGTTTGGTTCCGATCGGACGAAAAACCACGGACTAGTTCGCAAAAGTAGATTTTTGACAAAATTCAAAATGGCGGAAAATCTATCATGACGGAAATGAAATCGGAGATATACGTTTTGTTCGTCAGGCGTCCAGCTTTCCAATGATATAAGACACTTGAGTCTACGACATACGGTCTAGGAGTTATGAGCTGTTTCGCGCTTTTGGTTGCTATAGCGCCACCTATAGGCCAATCGGGGTCATACTCTCTGAACCTTTCCTCGATTTTTGTACTACCATCTGACAAAGTTTCAAGTCTCCAGCACTTACGGTTTGGGCTGCACGATGCGTTTTAGCGGAGAAGAATAATAATAATAATTAAAGCTGCAAGCAGCATTTATCGGGGTTCAAGCATTTAAGGCCTTTAAGCACATAAGCATTTAAGACATTAAGATTTATTTAGAAAGCTTTTAACCACTGAAATAATAGATGGAAAAGTCCATTTACAGCCAATACAGGCAAGCTTTTTAACAGTTATAGCGCCACCTATAGTCCGATCTCCATGATATTTTGCATGCTTGTTAATGATGTTGTGGCACATATGCTCACCAATTTTCGTGAAGTTCTGAGTTTTCGTTTAGGATTTATAGGCTTTTGAGTGCATTTTGCCACGCCCATTTTCTTTATGACCCAATATACCCATGCGCAAAATGCAAAAGTTCAACTTTTTTTTGATAATTATTGATCTAGAGTGTCCAGAGAATTGTCATAGACTGGTCTGGTTTCGATCGGGCGATAAACCTAGGACTAGTTCGTAAAAGTAGGTTTTTAACATAATTACGAATATTTAATAAACGGTTTAATTGACAGCATTAGTTCTAGAGGCAAAGTTGTTCAGCATGAGCAGATCTATCAGATGATATGCATTTTGTGACGATAAGTGTAACACCACGTGATTACAGAGCCATAAAACTCGTTAGCGCCAACTAGTGGCCGATTTCTTTCAAAACTCTTACAGACCTCTAGGGCCATGAGTCGAACATGCCCATCGAGTTTCGTTCCGATCGGCCTCCGTTAACCTTGTTTAATAGGTGCTCAAACCTCATTGGCCAATGGCGGCCATGTTTTTCGAGATATGCCAATATCCTTTTAGACATACATGGCCCCTTGGGCCAAGACACTGCATACCAAATTTCAAGTCAATCGGACTAACGGTCAGGTGTCTACATGTTTTTTTTGTTTTATAGCGCCACCATGTGGCCAATCGACGCATTTTTTTTACTGTGACCTCAGATTGACCTTCTACACATGTTTACCAAGTTTGGTGAAGTTTACTGAATTACTTCTTGAGTTATAGCCATTTTAGTAAAATAGGCTCCTCCCACAACGTTAATTTTGCACCCCCTAGCGACCGTGAATCGAAATTTCAACTTTTTTTCGATAATTATTGATCTTCAGACTCCACAGAACAATTCTGCACTGGTTTGGTTCCGATCGGGCAAAAAACCAGGGACTAGTTCGCAAAAGTAGGTTTTCGACAAAATTCAAAATGGCGGAAAATCTATCATGACGGAAATAAAATCGGAGATATACGTTTTGTTCGTCAGGCGTCCAGCTTTCCAATGATATAAGACACTTGAGTCTATGACTTACGGTCTAGGAGTTATGAGCAGTTTCGCGCTTTTGGTTGCTATAGCGCCACCTATGGGCCAATCGGGGTCATAATTTGATAACCTCTCCTCGATTTTTGTACTACCATATGGCAAAGTTTCAAAGCTCTAGCCCTTACGGTTTGGGCTGCACGATGCGTTTTACGGCAGAATAATAATAATAATAATAATAATAAAAATCAGCACAATTACAATAGGGTTTCAGCACTTCGTGCTTGAACCCCTAATAATAATATTAAAGCTGCAAGCAGCGTTTATCGGGGTTCAAGCAATTAAGGCCTTTAAGGCCTTTAAGCATAAAAGCATCAAAAGTTATTAAGATTTATTTAGCAAGCATGTAACTACTGACATAATAGATGAAAAAGACCATTTACCATAGGAAATATATGGTTTTAAAGCTTTTAACAGTTATAGCGCCACCTTTGGTCCGATCTCCATAAAATTTGGCATGCTTGTTAATGATGTTATTTCACATATGTTCACCAATTTTTGTGAAGTTCTGAGTTTTTATTTATGATTTATAGGCTTTTTTATTTATTTTGCCCCGCCCATTTTATAAATGACCCTATTACAGCCATCCAAATGCAAAAGTTCAACTTTTTTTGATAATTATTGATCTAGAGAGTCCAGAGAATTGTCCTAGACTGGTTTGGTTCCGATCGGGCGAAAAACCAGGGACTAGTTCGCAAAAGTAGGTTTTTAACATATTCATGAATATTTAATTAACTGTTTGATTGACAGAAATGGTTCTTGAGGCAAAGTTGTTCAGCATGAGCAGATATATCAAATGATATGCTTTTTGTGACGATAAGTGTAACACCACGTGATTACAGAGCCAAAAAACTCGTTAGCGCCAACTAGTGGCCGATTTCTTTCAAAATTCTTACAGACCTCTAGGGCCATGAGTCGAACATGCCCATCGAGTTTCGTTCCGATCGGCCTCCGTTAACCTTGTCTAATAGGTGCTCAACTTCATTGGCCAATGGCGGCCATGTTTTTTGAGATACGCCAATGTCCTCATAGACATACATGGCACCTTGGACCAAGACACTGCATACCAATTTTCAAGTCAATCGGACTAATGGTCAGGTGGTTATAGCCCTTTTCATGTTTTTTTCATGTTATAGCGCCACCTAGTGTTCAATCGTCGCGATTTTTTTACTGTGACCCCAGAATGAACCCATACACATGTGTACCGAGTTTGGTGAAGCTATCTTATTTACTTTTTAAGTTATAGCCATTTTAGTAAAATAGGCTCCTCCCACAACGATTATTTTGCGCCCCCTAGCGTCCATGAATCGAAATTTCAACATTTTTTCGATAATTATTGATCTTCAGACTCCAGAGAACATTTCTGCACTGGTTTGGCTCCGATCGGGCAAAAAACCAGGGACTAGTTCGCAAAAGTAGATTTTCGACAAAATTCAAAATGGCGGAAAATCTATCATGACGGAAATGAAATCGGAGATATACGTTTTGTTCGTCAGGCGTCCAGCTTTCCAATGATATAAGACACTTGAGTCTGCGACATACGGTCTAGGAGTTATGAGCAGTTTCGCGCTTTTGGTTGCTATAGCGCCACCTATGGGCCAATCGGGGTCATAATCTCTGAACCTCTCCTCGATTTTTGTACTACCATCTGGCAAAGTTTCAATGCTCTAGCCCTTACGGTTTGGGCTGCACGATGCGTTTTACGGCAGAATAATAATAATAATAATAATAATTAAAGCTGCAAGCAGCATTTATCGGGGTTCAAGCATTTAAGGCCTTTAGGCACATAAGCATTTAAGACATTAAGATTTATTTAGAAAGCTTTTAACCACTGAAATAATAGATGGAAAAGTCCATTTACAGCCAATACAGGCAATTTACCATAGGAAATATGTGTTTTTTAAAGCTTTTTAACAGTTATAGCACCATCTATAGTCCGATCTCCATGAAATTTTGCATGCTTGTTAATGATGTTATGGCACATAAGCTCACCAATTTTCGTGAAGTTCTGAGTTTTCGTTTAGGATTTATAGGCTTTTGA